>NC_134810.1:22002742-22032742 GCF_046742065.1 Oratosquilla oratoria | reverse complement strand
AGCATAGGGCAGTGACTCCGATGGTCATCGTCTTATGAATCATAATAACAAGGACGCCTTCAATTGAATCCAGTAATGACAATAACAGGTTATCTAAAATCATAGGTCTTGCTTTGATCCGATCAGCCTAGCATGAAAGCTATTGATCCTCAAACAAACTCGCAGAGAAGAAATTATTTCTCTCTCTCTCTCTCTCTCTCTCTCTCTCTCTCTCTCTCTCTCTCTCTCTCTCTCTCTCTCTCTCTCTCTCTCTCTTTCACTCTTTCTCTTCCTCTCTCCCTCTCTCTCTCACTCTTTTTCTTCCTCTTTGCCCCCTCTCTCTCTCTCTCTCACTCTTTCTCTTCCTCTCTATCCCTCTCTCACTCTTTCTCTTCTCTCTCTCTCTCTCTCTCTTTCTTTCTCTCTCCCCCCTCTCTCTCTCTTTAACTCCCTTCCATTCTTTCTTTCATCTTCTCCTTTTCTCTCTATTACTCTCTCCTTTTTGTCCCTGTCCACCCCCTCTCTCTCTTTGTCACTATAGCAAATTGGTCTTTAATCTCATCTCGTATGTAAGCACGAGCTCAATTCCCAACGACTGTGAATGACTGCTACCTGCTGGGCAGCTCCAGCAAAAAGGGAAACGGTGGCGGTTTACCAGAGGAGAAATATCTTCAGACACAAGTGTCATACTAACTAGATACTCTTGGACATCATCATCATCATCATCATCATCATCATCATCATCATCATCATCATCATCATCATCATCATCATCATCATCATCATCATCATCATCGTCATCATCATAGTCATCATCATCATCATCATCATCATCATCATCATCATCATCATCATCATCATCATCATCATCATCATCATCATCATCATCATCATCATCGTCGTCGTCGTCGTTGTCGTCGTTGCCCTTCCTCTGCTTCTTCCCCTTCTTTTTGTTCCTCTTTGTTTTCTTTGCATTCATTTACTTTTCTATTTCTGTAAATTTTCTATAACTATCATCATCATCATCATCATCATCATCATCATCATCATCATCATCATCATCATCATCATCATCATCATCATCATCATCATCATCATCATCATCGTCATCATCATCATCATCATAATCGACACTATTTCCCTCCATCTCTTCCTCTTCTTTTCCCTCCTTCCTTTCAACTTCCTCACTGTCTTTTAAATTTTTTATAACCATCATCATCAACATCATCGTCGTTCTTCTTTCTCCACATTTCCTCTTTTTTCCTTCCCCTTCCTTTTCTCCCTCTCCCTTTCCTCTTCCCCTTCTCCCCTTCCTCGTCTTCACCGTTTCAACTATCTCGCGTGTTAATCACTCGAACTACTTCGGTCGACCAAGTAGTAGTTATCCTGAGCCCTAATTGGCCATTTCCCTTCCGCAGTAGGGAGGGAAAAGTTCCCTCAACCACCAATCCCGACCAATTCGACATGATCCGACCCGCGACTGCTGAGAGTCCTCATTAGGCTTCCAGGGTCACCAGAATTATTTGAATTTACTTCTGGGAGCTTCTGGTGAGTCCTAGAATACTAGGAGGTTCTAGAACTCGTGGGAATGTCACAAGTGTTCTAGAGGGTCCAAGGGAGTTCTCGACAAATCACAGAAGACCTATGAAGATCTGGGGTATTCCTGGAAGTCTAAAGAGGCTTAAATTTTCTAAGTTTTCCAAGACTTTTTAAACTTTCAGGAGCTCTGCGAGGTTCGAGAATTCTTAAAGTTCAGGAGGGCCCAAGGGAACTTTCAAGAAGGCGCAGGAGACCCAGGAGACCTGAAGAGTTCTTGGAAGTCTAAGAGTCTTAAGTCTTTAAAGAGTTCCAAGAATTCTGGAAGCTTCAGGAGCTCTACGAAGTTCCAAATATGTTACCGAGTTCTTCGAGTTCTAGAAGACCAAGTTTTTTTTTTTGAAAGGTCACGGGAGACCCAAATGATCTGGAGTGTTCTTGGAAGTCTAGAAAGTCTTAAGTCCTTTAAGAATGCCAAAAGTCCAGAAACTTTGAAGAGCGCTGCAGAGGCCCAGAAATGTTGTGGAGTTCTTCGAGTTCTAGAGGATCAAAGGATCTCGACAAGTCACAGGAGACCCATAAGATCTGAAGAGTTCTTGGAAGCCTATAGTCCTAAAACTTTTAAGACTTCCAAGAACTCTGAAACGTTCAGGAGTGCTATAAAGTTTCAGAACCTTTCTGAAATTCTTCAAGCTTTGGAGGAACCAAGAAGTAGCTCTTGGTTGTAGACGATGTCGACGACCAACGTACTGCTGCTCTTCTGACGCAGGGTTGGTGTATCCGTGTTGGACTACATATTAGGATGGGTTAATGGGGCTGATCAAAGCCCAATGTACAAAACTTTGTGCATTTGGACTACAACGACCATGAGGTCTTGTCGTGGCGGACGCACGCGCCTCAATCCCCCTGAAATGACTCAGTGATTACATTATATAGATAGGAACGCTCAACTCTACTGACCTCCGATACTCAGTATTGCATCAGCCTATGTTTAATAAGTCGCTTGGTGAGGTTATCCATATGCAGCAAGGCACTTTCGACATTGAAATATACTGAGTATAAAAAGACTGCTATGCGTTTCAATAGGTGAATAAGATGCAAGAGGCAAGACTACATTGATAAACCTTGAAGATGAGACGTTAGAAGAAGAAATAGCTATAGTTTTGCATCGCTATTGTAGACGCGATAGAACATTGGTGATCTCGCTATAAGCTACGACAACTACTATTCTAGGAATTAAGACCTAGAACCTAGGATTATTGCCTCGAGCATCTCAATATGCTGTACATCATCTCGCAAAGCCATCTCCATCTAATTTCTAATTACCACTTGATTCTTCGAAGCTGCTCATCTCGGGAACGTTCTATTGCAGGCGTTCTTACTACTTCATCAAGATATTGACAGTCATATTGTTCTCTTTGCTCTTCATTCGAAGGCTTTACATTCATAGTTGTCGAATCTGGTAAAAGAAGGTCGTATGATCATCACCATCCATTGAGATCATACGCCAGGGAGCGCGTTCCTTTTGCTAACACTTAATCGCTAGTCCCCACGTGGGTCTCTCCGAGCAGGCTCCCATGCAGCCAAGACTGTCGTGGAGTCTGCTCATGTCTACCTTGCTGTGCACCTTCGGATTTTCGTCTAAATTCATGGAGTTAATCCTTGGAATTTTTTGGGATTTTGGGTCATTTTGATCACCTGCTCCGATTTACCCGCCATCTCACTCACAGGTCGAGGGCGGCCAGGGCTGCAGTGGAGTCCAATCTGACACCCCTCAGGCCAACGGTATGGGTGCCAAAGGCCCAAAAGTGATTATTTCGTGAAAAGGCCCAATTTTGGAGGGGTACCACCGCCACGCCCTTGCGCTCAGGCTGCTCATGTCTACCTTGCTGTGCATTGTGTCCGACTCTCTCCCTGTGGGGCGAACTTGGACCAAATCGGTCACCTTTTGATTTTCGTCTATATTCATGGATAATCCTTGGAATTTTTTGGGATTTTGGGCATTTTGGGGCATTTTGGTCACCTCCACCGATTTACCCGCCATCTCACTCACAGGTTGAGGGCGTCCAGTGCTGCCGTGGAGTCCAATCTGACACTACTCAGGCCAACGGTATGGGTGCCAGAGGCCTAAAAGTGATTACTTGGTGAAAAGGCCCATTTTTGGAGGAGTGCCACCGCCACGCCCTTGGGATCAGGCTGCTTATGTGTACCTCGTTGTGCATTGTGTCCGACTCTCTCCCTGTGGGGCGAGTTTGGACCAAATCGGTCACCTTCGGATTTTCGTCTATTTTGATGGGATTTTGGGTCATACTGGTCACCTGCTCTGATTTACTCGCCATCTCACTCACAGGTCGAAGGCGGCCAGGGCTGCCCTGGAGTCCAATTTGACACCACTCAGGCCAACGGTATGGGTGCCAGAGGCCGAAAAGTGATTATTTCGTGAAAAGGCCCAATTTTGGAGGGGTACCACCGCCACGCCCTTGCGCTCAGGCTGCTCATGTCTACCTTGCTGTGCATTGTGTCCGACTCTCTCCCTGTGGGGCGAACTTGGACCAAATCGGTCACCTTCTGATTTTCGTCTTGGGATTTTGGGTCATATTGGTCACCTGCTCCGATTTACTCGCCATCTCACCCATAGGTCGATGGCGGCCAGGTATGCTGTGGAGTACAATTTGACACCACTCAGGCCAACGGTATGTGTGGTAGAGGCCCAAAAGTGAATACTGGGTGAAAACGCCCAAGTTTGGAGGGGTGCCACCGCCACGCCCGCGGCCTCAGGCTGATCATGTGTACCTTGCTGTGCACGGTTTCCGAATTTCTACCTGTGGGGCAAGTTTGGGCCAAATCGGTCACCTTCGGATTTACGTCTAAATTCATGGAGTTCCTTGGAATTTTTTGGGATTTTGGGTCATATTGGTCACCTGCTCCGATTTACCCGCCATCTCACTCACAGTTTGAGGGCATCCAGAGCTGCCGTGGAGTCCAATCTGACACCACTCAGGCAAACGGTATGGGTGCCAGAGGCACCAAAGGGATTACTTGGTGAAAAGGCCCAAATTTTGGAGGGGTGCCACCGCCACGCCCTTTGGCTCAAGCTGCTCATGTCTACCTTGCTGTGCATTGTGTCCAACTCTCTCCCTGTGGGGCAAGTTTGGACCAAATCGGTCACCTTCGGATTTTCGTCTAAATTCATGGAATGTTTGGGGATTTTGGGTCATTTTGGTCACCTGCTCTGATTTACTCACCATCTCACCAACAGGTAGAGGGCGGCCAGGGCTGCCAGAGTCCCAAAAGTGATTACTTAGTGAAAAGGCCCAAATTTGGAAAGGTGCCACCGCCACGACCTTTGGTTCAGGCTGCTCATGTCTACCTTGCTGTGCATTGTGTTCGACTCTCTCTCTGTGGGGCAAGTTTGGACCAAATCGGTCACCTTCGGATTTTAGTCTATATGATCCTTGGAATTTTTTGGGATTTTGGGTCATTTTGATCACCTGCTCCGATTTACCCGCCATCTCACTCACAGGCCGAGGGCGGCCAGGGCTGCCGTGGAGTCCAATCTGACACCACTCAGGCCAACGGTATGGGTGCCAGAGGCCCAAAAGTGATTACATGGTGAAAAGGCCCAAATTTGGAGGAGTCCCACAGCAGAATCCTGACACCAAGGGCGTGGCGCCCTTGGTCTCAGGATTCTGCTGTCTACGCTGATGTGCACCCTATCACACTCTCTACTTGTGACGCAAGTTTGGACCAAATCGCTGACCTTCGGATTTTCCCCCAAATTCCATGGGGCCTCTTTGAGATTTTGGGCATTTTGGGTCATTTTGGTCACCTCCACCGATTTACCCGCTATGACACCCACAGGTCCGGGGCGGCCTGGGATGCCCTGCAGTGCAATGGCACACCAGTCAGGCACACGGTATCCCTGCCACAGGCATAAACGTCAAAAGGCCCAACTTTGGAGGGTATATCGGAGCAAGTGACCAAAATGACCCAAAATCCAAAAAATCTCAAAGGATTTAAGCCGTAAATTCGAAGGTGACCGATTTGGTCCAAACTTGACAGACAGGGAGAGAGTCGGTCAAAGTGCACAGCAAGGTAAACATGAGCAGCCTGAGTCCAAGGGCGTGGCAGTGGCACCCTTCAAAATTTGGGCCTTTTCACCCAGTAATCACCTTTTGGCCTCTGGCAACCATACCGTTGGCCTGAGTGGTGTCAAATTGGACTCCACGGCAGCCCTAGCCGCCCTCGGCAAGTAGGTGAGATGGCGGGTAAATCGGAGCAGGTGACCATAATGAGCCAAAATCCAAAAATCTTAAAGGACTAACCCCATGAATTTAGCAGAAAATGTGGATGCGACCGATTTGGTCCAATCTTGCCCCACAGGGAGAGAGTCGGTCAAAGTGCACAGCAAGGTAAACATGAGCAGCCTGAGTCCAAGGGCGTGGCAGTGGCACCCTTCAAAATTTGGGCCTTTTCACCCAGTAATCACCTTTTGGCCTCTGGCAACCATACCGTTGGCCTGAGTGGTGTCAAATTGGACTCCACGGCAGCCCTAGCCGCCGTCGACCTGTGGATGAGATGGCGGGTAAATCGGAGCAAGTGACCATAGAGACCCAAAATCCAAAAATCTCAAAGGATACCCCCATGAATTTAGCCGAATATTCGAAGGTGACCGATTTGGTTCAAAGTTGCCCCACAGGGAGAGAGTCGGTCAAAGTGCACAGCAAGGTAAACATGAGCAGCCTCGGTTCAAGGCCGTGGGAGTGGCACCCCTCCAAATTTGGGCCTTCTCACCCAGTAATCACCTTATGGCCTCTGGCACCCATACCGTTGGCCTGAGTGGTGTCAAATTGGACTCCACGGCAGCCCTAGCCGCCCTCGACCTGTGGGTGAGATGGCGGGTAAATCAGAGCAAGTGGAAATCGAGAAACAGCATAGCAATTGGAGCATCACTTTTAAGTACCTGCCAACCGGAGAGATTCTCATCTCTCCTAAGGATGAGGCCGCCACTTCTGCCCTTGCCAACCTAACGGAGGTCAGTGGTAGGAGGGTAAACCTCCAGAGGGTGGAAGGAGCAGAAAAGGGAACGAAGATGGTGCTACAGGGCTGGTCAACGGTTAATACCCTGGACGCCATCGAAGAGCATCCACAGGTGATCAGTGCAGAAAGATGCACCTGGAGGAAGGAGAACACCAGGCAGGTCGTGGTTACCCTCCGGGGGCCCGCACTGAGGGAACTGGACCTGGGCATGTGGGGCACGTTCCCACTACGCACCTTTGTGCCGGACCCCATGAGGTGTTTTCGCTGCCAGCAGTACGGGCACCACCAAAGGCACTGCAGACGCTCGTTTAAGTGCGGCATCTGTAGTGGCCCACATACCACCGACACGTGCATTGCAAAGCACAAGAAAAACGAGGAGACGACGGCCAAGTGCCCCAACTGCGGCAAAACACATCACGCTTGGAGCCTTGCCTGCGGTGTCCGCAGAGACGAGGCCAAGGCTACGAGGGAGGTGTACAAGGCCAGAGAGGACTACGTTCCGGCCCCGCCCCGTCCCTCGGTGTGGAAACACCCTCGGCAACCGAGGGAGCCACGCCAGCAGCCTCCAACACCGTCGCTTGCGCTAACGGAGGTAGAGTTCCCTGGGCTCGCTCAGCGGCCCCAGTTCCATAACGGAACCAAGAACCGCAGCCCCCCAGCAGAACCACCTGTCCAAAGGGAGCAGCAGCCGGCGCAAGCCCTTCCGCGGCTACTCACCTTCCAGGATGACGAACTGATGCAGTTCGTCATGGTCGCCGCGGCTGCGCTGGCCCGCCACCTGGGGAGCTCGGAAGACCAGGTCAGGGAAGCTACGAACTTCCTTAAGGACATGGCGCAGGCGATGGTCTCCATCAAAAAGTGCTCACCTGCCACCAAGCCCTCCATGTCTCCATCCGCTGCACCAGGTACCACCCAGGTGACCGAAAGCTCTCCAACGATCCCATCTCCTGCGCGGCCTCCCGCAGTGCCCTCGACCAGTGTCCGGGCACCCGAGGAGGATCCAGCGCCCTCCCCAGTACGCGCAGAGCCGCCAACGTCTGACGAGCCGGCCCGAAAAGGCAAAGCAGGTGCCAAGAGTACCGCAGGAACCGCGGTCAAGGCTACACTGCCTGAGGGCCCAGTTCGAGTCCAGCGGTACCAGACGAGGCGAGAGGTTACCCTCTCTAAGGCAGGTGGCGCAGCGTTTGTGGCTGGATTCCCTGACGTACCTAGGGGAAACGAAGGGGTGGATACGGACACTGATGTTAGCAGCGAGGGCTCTTCTTCTTCGCCGTCAAGCTCGTCATCGTCGTCGGAGTCATCGGAAGACAACGAGCACCATGGATAGAGTGTCCACAGTGCGCTCGACCACCCAGACTGTTCGCTTCCTCCAATGGAATATCCTTGGATTCAGAGCGAAACAGTCACTTCTGCAAGCCATCATACGGCAGGAGGAAAAACAGGTCATCCTCTTGCAAGAGACCCTGGTGGGAGAGGAAGAGATCAGGATCTCTGGATACCACGTGTTCGTGTCGCCCCAAACGGACACAAGCAGAGGTTGTATGACCCTTGTCCATGCGTCCATCCCATGTTCAAGAGTAGACCCACCAATAGAGTGTGGGGAAGATGTGGAGGTGCTCGCAGTTCGACTGCACTTCCCCCATGAAACGGTCCATGTGTATAACATTTACAAGGCCCCTGTGCGTGGACACTTGGACCTGGGGGAAGTATGCACCGTCGCGGAGGACGAGCAGTACATCATCGCAGGTGACTTTAATGGCTACCACCCCATTCTTCACTCTGTGTCGCCTACAAACTCGTCCGGGCGACACATTGATGAAATCCTGAACACCAGCCCGGGTGTGGTCCTACTGAACGACGGGTCGCCGACGCATGTACGACATGGCAGGCTCGATCTCTCATTTGTCTCCTCCTCATTGCTGCATCGGATGTCGTGGAGCATCAACGACACGGCTACGAGTGATCACTTTGGAATAGACATGTCGCTCACCGTAGCCCCGCCACCCCCAGTGGTCCAGAGAATAGGAAGGTGGAACCCGCGCAAGGCCAATTGGACGTTGTTCAAGGACAGAGTGGCTCGCGAGGTCGTCACCGACGCTCTGGCCATGGGTGAGTTGGACGATGCGGAGGCCTCACTGGTCTCTGCTATTCATGCAGCGGCAGAGGAGGCAATACCTAAGAAGGGCCTCAACAGGAGGAGACATCGTGATGGTTGGTACTACAACCAAGAGATCAAGGATGCCAACCACAGGGTCAACCGTCTACGAAAGATCCTGCGTAGACACCACAACCCTGCTAACCTGGCCAACCTCCGGAGTGACGTCGAAGAGGCCAAGGAGACAGCTCGACGTGTGCGTAGCGAGAAGTGGCTAGAATGGTGCCAAAGCTTTAGTGAGTCCACCACGCTAAAGGAACTTTGGGGGAAACTCCACATAGCGACCAGCCGTACCCCACCACGGCGCGCTCCCCGTGCACCACAGTGCGAGGCAGAAAATCTGGCGCAAGAGTTTGCCAGACGCACGCACACAGCCACGCTACCCGCCGAGCTGCAGGAGAGGCAGGCCATGCTCCGTGAACCAAGAGAGGCCAGGATACACGCTGCCATGGGGTCTCCGGGTGACACGGACACGCCATTCACCATCCATGAGCTGCAAGCCTCACGTAAGAGATCCTCCGACACTGCTCCAGGGAGCGACCTAGTGACGTACTCCATGGTTGCACACCTGGGGGATGCTGGAGAAGAAGCACTCCTCCAGGTGGTAAACAGCAGTTGGTCCTGTGGAAGACTTCCGTCCAACTGGAAGAGGGCCGACATCGTGCCTATCCCCAAGCCCAGGGAGCCCGGAAAGTATCGTCCTATCTCCCTGACGAGCTGCCTGGGAAGACCATGGAAAAGATGGTCCTCCAAAGACTTTTGTGGAAACTGGGACCACCACAAGAGAACCTCTATGGCTTCACCAAAGGGGTGGGCACGGCTCAATGCATTACAACGCTTCTGAGCCATGTGGAGCAACGTCACGCCATGGTCGTCTTCTTTGACCTGGAGAAGGCATTCGAGCTTGCCAGTCCCGCTGCAATTCTGGACAGTCTGGCTGCCAGAGGAGTACAGGGGAAACTGTTACAGTGGATAGCGGACTACCTCTCCAATAGAACTGCCAGAGTCCGTCTACAGGGAGTGGAGTCCTGCTATCACCCCCTGGAAAATGGTACACCCCAGGGTGGGGTTCTCAGTCCCACCCTATTTAACGTGCTGATGACTGAATTAATAGCCATCCCTCTACCCACAGGATGCCGCCTCCTATCATACACAGACGATGTCGCGCTGGTGGTAGCAGGCAGAAGGACCAAGGCCAGAAGGACGCAAATGTGCCTCGACCGCATTTCCTCCAAATGCGAAGAGCTTGGCCTCAAGATCTCACCACCAAAGACCAAAGCCATGTGTTTTGGCACTAGCGTGACACCGAGGGACAGGCTTCTGCTGCAGGGACATGAGGTAGAGTGGGTCAGCACGCACATGTACCTTGGTGTCTGGCTCGACTCCAGGCTGTCCTTCCGGACTGAAGTGGCCTACATCCGGGGAAGGGTCCTCAGCCGGATTAACGTTTTGAAGTCCTTGGCGACCAGAGAGGCAGGTGCCAACTGCGCTGTCCTCCGGACATTCTACGTCAGTGCAATTCGACCGGTGATAGACTATGCCAGCAGTGCTCTGGCTGGTCTATCCGCAACACGGTTGGCTGGCTTGGAGACAGTACAGAACCAGGCGCTGCGCGTAATATTGGGCGCGCCGCGCTGGACTCTGGTCGCCAATATGCAGCAAGAGGCGGGACTGGTGCCTATCAGTGCGAGGATCTCAGGATTGGTGGTAGCCTTCGCCATAAGAGTCATTCAGAGAGAACATGACTCGTTCCTGCGGCGAAGGCTAATCAGCGCCCTCCAGCAAGATCCGGATCTCTTCCCGCAGAAGAGGTGGTCAGCGAGGGTTGCACACCGCATAAGGGACCTTCACCTGCATGACCTTATCCTTCAGAAGAGGAGGGATGTATCGGTGGAGGGTTATGTGCAGTCTCCCCCTGGGAGAATCCACCGGCCAGAATCAGTGTGATGGCGTCACGACGCGGTACGCCGCTGCCGCGCCTGCGGGCGGATGCGGAGGCCACAATGAGATCTGTGGCCCAGGAAAAACTGCGTCGTCTATTTCAAGCAGAGGGTGTTGCAGTGGGTCTAGCATTGACCCATGCTCTCAACACCCACCAACGTAATGTAGTTGTGCACACAGATAGTTTAGCTCTGTTGCAATTAATATCTAAAATTTATCATAATGACCAGAAAAAACTAATGACCTCACTGTTGTTTCAGCTCAAGGCCCTCCGTCAGCAAGGGAGATCAGTCGTCCTCAACTGGGTGCCGGGACACATCGGCATCCAGGGAAATGAAGCGGCAGACAGGGTGGCCAGAAGAGCGGCCACAGGGGACATGGAAGGCGGAATCGGTGTCCTCCCGAGCCGAACTGAGATCTTGGCCATTGCAACGAGAACGATGGCCAAGAGGGAGCTGCAAAGCCATAGGAACCTGACAGCCCAGAGGCCGTCAGCACGCTGGTATCAAGTTGCCACAGCGTATGAGCGACTGACCCCTGGAGTCCGTCTCTCCAGGATAGAGGAAGTCACCCTTCATCGACTCCGTCTCGGGTATCGATGTTTCTCGGAGGTGACGGGACAGCCGGAGGCCTGCATCCACTGTGGAGAGGCCGGCGCAAACGGGCTAGATCATTATGTGGCCCTTTGCCCAGCGACCAGATTTCTACGTGCGGGCCCCAGGACTGACGATGTCACTTAACTCGTATCAGCTGGGACGCCTCCTTCAAGTGCCGCCCCCCAGATGATACGGATGGGTTCTGTTCGACTGTACTCTCTTGCTGATTTTTTGACTTATGACACATTTCAACTTAAGCCAAGGACTAATGCTTTCTTTTCTTCACCTAGGTAACTGCGCAGGATGCCCTGAACCGACCGGATGAGACGCGACGAGTGCAAAAGATACCAACCACGTCGGCTGGGAAGTCTCCTTCAAGTGCCAGCCCCAGAGGATACGGATGGGTTCTTAACTGCACTCACTTGAAATATTGACTTATAGCTCACCACAAAAATTCAAGCCAAAGGATTAATATCTTCTCCTTTCTCACTTAGGTAACTGCGCATGATGCCTTGGACTGGACCGGATGGGACGCGACGGGTGCAGGAACTAAACCACGTCGGCTGGACCGGATGGGACGCGACGGACTCATAGGACACTAACCACGTCGGCTAGATCGTGGAGACCGACCAGGACCGTACAGCGCTACAAATATTGTCATAATTAAACACATGTACATGTAACTTATTGTAAAAGGCATACTTGTATGCCTTCTAGGAATATGGGTAGAGACCCAAACAAGATGTACTTCTTGTAAATCAATAAATGTAAAAAATGACCAAAATGAACCAAAATCCATAAAATCCATAAAATCCCATGAATTTAGCCAAAAATTCGAAGGTCACCGATTTGGTCCAAACTTGACAGACAGGGAGAGAGTCGGTCAAAGTGCACAGCAAGGAAAACATGAGTAGCCTGAGTCCAAGGGCGTGGCAGCGGCACCCCTCCAAATTTGGGCCTTTTCACCCAGTAATCACCTTTTGGCCTCTGGCATCTATACCGTTGGCCTGAGTGGTGTCAAATTGGACTCCACGGCAGCCCTAGCCGCCCTCCACCTGTGGGTAAGATGGCGGGTAAATCGGAGCAAGTGACCAAAATGACCCAAAATTAGAAGGTCACCGATTTGGTCCAAACTTGATCGACATGGAGAGAGTCGGTCAAAGTGCACAGCAAGGTAAACATGAGCAGCCTGAGTCCAAGGGCGTGGCAGTGGCACCCCTCCAAATTTGGGCCTTTTCACCCAGTAATCACCTTTTGGCCTCTGGAACCCATACCGTTGGCCTGAGTGGTGTCAAATTGGACTCCACGGTAGCCCTAGCCGCCCTCGAGCTGTGGATGAGATGGCGGGTATATCGGAGCAAGTGACCATAATGACCCAAAATCCAAAAAAATCTGAAAGGATTAACCCCCATGAATTTAGCCGGAAATTCGAAGGTGACCGATTTGGTTCAAAGTTGCCCCACAAGGAGAGAGTCGGTCAAAGTGCACAGCAAGGTAAACATGAGCAACTTGAGTCCAAGGGCGTGGGAGTGGCACCCCTCCAAAGTTGGGTCTTATCACCCAGAAATCACCTTTTGGCCTCTGGCATCCATACCGTTGGCCTGAGTGGTGTCAAATTGGACTCCACGGCAGCCCTAGCAGCCCTCGACCTGTAGGTGAGATGGCGGGTATATCGGAGCAGGTGACCATAATGAGCCAAAATCCAAAAAATCCCATGAATTTAAGCCGAAAATTCGAAGGTGACCGATTTGGTCCAAACTTGATCGACAGGGAGAGAGTCGGTCAAAGTACACAGCAAGGTAAACATGAGCAGCCTGAGTCCAAGGGCGTGGGAGTGGCACCCCTCCAAATTTGGGCCTTTTCACCCAGTAATCACCTTTTGGCCTCTGGCATCCATACCGATGGCCTGAGTGGTGTCAAATTGGACTCCACGGCAGCCCTATCCGCCCTCGATATGTGGATGAGATGGCGGGTAAATCGGAACAAGTGACCATAATGAGGCAAAATCCAAATAATCTCAAAGGATTAACCCCACGAATATAGCAGAAAATGTGGAGGCGACCGATTTGGTCCAATCTTGCCCCACAGGGAGAGAGTCGGTCAAAGTGCACAGCAAAGTAAACATGAGCAGCCTGAGTCCAAGGGCGTGGCAGTGGCACTCTTCAAAATTTGGTCCTTTTCACCAAGTAATCACCTTTTGGCCTCTGGCAACCATACCGTTGGCCTGAGTGGTGTCAAATTGGACTCCACGGCAGCCCTAGCCGCCCTCCACCTGTGGGTGAGATGGCAGGTAAATCGGAGAAAGTGACCATAATGAACCAAAATCCATAAAATCTCAAAGGATTAACCCCCATGAATTTAGCCGAAAACTCGAAGGTGACCGCTATGCCACCCACAGGTCCGGGGCGGCCTGGGATGCCCTGCAGTGCAATGGCACACCAGTCAGGCACACAGTATCCCTGCCACAGGCATAAACGTCAAAAGGCCCAACTTTGGAGTGCTCTCACCACCACACCCTTGGTCTCAGGATTCTGCTGTCTACGCTGATGTGCACCCTATCCCACTCTCTACTTGTGGCGCAAGTTTGGACCAAATGGCTGACATTCGGATTTTCCCCCAAATTCCATGGGGTACCCCCCTTTGAGATATTGGGCATTTTGGGGCATTATGGTCACCTCCATCGATTTACCCGCTATTACACCCACAGGTTCGGGGCGGACTGGGATGCCCTGCAGTGCAATGGCACACCAGTCAGACACACGGTATCCCTGCCACAGGCATAAACGTCAAAAGGCCCAACTTTGGAGGGCTCTCACCGCCACACCCTTGGTCTCAGGATTCTGCTGTCTACGCTGATGTGCACCCTATCCCACTCTCTACTTGTGGCGCAAGTTTGGACCAAATCGCTGACCTTCGGATTTCCCCCCAAATTCCATGGGCATTTTGGGGCATTTTGGGGCATTATGGTCACCGCCACCGATTTACCCGCTATGACACCCACAGGTCCGGGGCGGCCTGGGATGCCCTGCAGTGCAATGGCACACCAGTCAGGCACACGGTATCCCTGCCACAGGCATAAACGTCAAAAGGCCCAACTTTGGAGGGCTCTCACCGCCACACCCTTGGTCTCAGGATTCTGCTGTCTACGTTGATGTGCACCCTATCCCACTCTCTACTTGTGGCGCAAGTTTGGACCAAATCGCTGACCTTCGGATTTCCCCCCAAATTCCATGTGGCCCCTTTGAGATTTTGGGCATTATGGGGCATTATGGTCACCGATTTACCCGCTATGACACCCACAGGTCCGGGGCGGCCTGGGATGCCATGCAGTGCAATGGCACACCAGTCAGGCACACGGTATCCCTGCCACAGGCATAAATGTCAAAAGGCCCAACTTTGGAGGGCTCTCACCGCCACACCCTATGTCTCAGGATTCTGCTGTCTACGCTGATGTGCACCCTATCCCACTCTCTACTTGTGGCGCAAGTTTGGACCAAATCGCTGACCTTCGGATTTCCCCCCATATTCCATGGGGTACCCCCTTTGAGATTTTGGGCATTATGGGGCATATTGGTCACCTCCACCGATTTACCCGCTATGACACCCACAGGTCCGGGGCGGCCTGGGATGCCCTGCAGTGCAATGGCACACCAGTCAGGCACACGGTATCCCTGCCACAGGCATAAACGTCAAAAGGCCCAAATTTGGAGGGCTCTCACCGCCACACCATTGATCTCAGGATTCTGCTGTCTACGCTGATGTCTACCCTATGCCACTCTCTACTTGTGGCGCAAGTTTGGACCAAATCGCTGACTTTCGGATTTTCCCCCAAATTCCATGGGGTACCCCTTTGAGATTTTGGCCAATTTGGGGCATTTTGGTCAACTCAACAGATAAACCCGCTATGACACCCACAGGTCCGGGGCGGCCTGGGATGCCCTGCAGTGCAATGGCACACCAGTCAGGCACACGGTATTGCTGCCACAGGCATAAACGTCAAAAGGCCCAACTTTGGAGGGCTCTCACCACCACACCCTTGGTCTCAGGATTCTGCTGTCTACGTTGTTGTGCACACTATCCCACTTTCTACTTGTGGCGCATGTTTGGACCAAATCGCTGACCTTCGGATTTCCCCCCCATATTCCATGGGGTACCCCCTTTGAGATTTTTGGCATTTTGGGGCATTTTGGTCACCTCCACCGATTTACCCGCTATGACACCCACAGGTCCGGGGCGGCCTGGGATGCCCTGCAGTGCAATGGCACACCAGTCAGGCACACGGTATCCCTGCCACAGGCATAAACGTCAAAAGGCCCAAATTTGGAGGGCTCTCACCGCCACACCCTTGGTCTCAGGATTCTGCTGTCTACGCTGATGTGCACCCTATCCCACTCTCTACTTGTGGCGCATGTTTGGACCAAATCGCTGACCTTCGGATTTCCCCCCAAATTCCATGGGGTACCCCCTTTGAGATTTTGGGATTTGGTGAATTATGGTCACCTCCACCGATTTACCCGCTATGACACCCACAGGTTCGGGGCGGCCTGGGATGCCCTGCAGTGCAATGGCACACCAGTCAGGCACACGGTATCCCTGCCACAGGCATAAACGTCAAAAGGCCCAAATTTGGAGGGCTCTCACGGCCACACCCTTGGTCACAGGATTCTGCTGTCTACGTTGATGTGCACCCTATCCCACTCTCTACTTGTGGCGCAAGTTTGGACCAAATCGCTGACCTTCGGATTTCCCCCCAAATTCTATGGGGTCCCTTTGAGATTTTGGGCATTTTGGGGCATTATGGTCACCTCCACCGATTTACCCGCTATGACACCCACAGGTCCGGGGCGGCCTGGGATGCCCTGCAGTGCAATGGCACACCAGTCAGGCACACGGTATCCCTGCCACAGGCATAAACGTCAAAAGGCCCAACTTTGGAGGGCTCTCACCGCCACACCCTTGGTCTGAGGATTCTGCTGTCTACGGTGATGTGCACCCTATCCCACTCTCTACTTGTGGCGCAAGTTTGGACCAAATCGCTGACCTTCGGATTTCCCCCCAAATTCCATGGGGTACCCCCTTTGAGATTTTGGGCATTTTGGGGCATTATGGTCACCTCCACCGATTTACCCGCTATGACACCCACAGGTCCGGGGCGGCCTGGGATGCCCTGCAGTGCAATGGCACACCAGTCAGGCACACGGTATCCCTGCCACAGGCATAAACGTCAAAAGGCCGAACTTTGGAGGGCTCTCACCACCACACCCTTGGTCTCAGGATTCTGCTGTCTACGCTGATGTGCACCCTATCCCACTCTCTACTTGTGGCGCAAGTTTGGACCAAATCGCTGACCTTCGGATTTCCCCCCAAATTCCATGGGGTACCCCCTTTGAGATTTTGGGCATTTTGGGGCATTTTGGTCACCTCCACCGATTTACCCGCTATGACACCCACAGGTCCGGGGCGGTCTGGGATGCCCTGCAGTGCAATGGCACACCAGTCAGGCACACGGTATCCCTGCCACAGGCATAAACGTCAAAAGGCCGAAGTTTGGAGGGCTCCCACCGCCACACCCTTGGTCTCAGGATTCTGCTGTCTACGCTGATGTGCACCCTATCCCACTCTCTACTTGTGGTGCAAGTTTGGACCAAATCGCCGACCTTCGGATTTTCCCCCAAATTCTTTTTGAGATTTTGGGCATTTTGGGGCATTGTGGTCACCTCCACCGATTTACCCGCTATGACACCCACAGGTCTGGGGCGGCCTGGGATGCCCTGCAGTGCAATGGCACACCAGTCAGGCACACGGTATCCCTGCCACAGGCATAAACGTCAAAAGGCCCAACTTTGGAGGGCTCTCACTGCCACACCCTTGTTCTCAGGATTCTGCTGTCTACGCTGATGTGCACGCTATCCCACTCTCTACTTGTGGCGCAAGTTTGGACCAAATCGCTGACCTTCGGATTTCCCCCCAAATTCCATGGGGCCCCTTTGAGGTTTTGGGAATTTTGGGGGCATTATGGTCACCTCCACCGATTTACCCGCTATGACACCCTTAGGTCCGGGGCGGCCTGGGATGCCCTGCAGTGCAATGGCACACCAGTCAGGCACACGTTATCCCTGCCACAGTCATAAGCGTCAAAAGGCCCACATTTGTAGAGCTCTCACCGCCACACCCTTGGTCTCAGGATTCCGCTGTCTACGCTGATGTGCACCCTATCCCACTCTCTACTTGTGGCGCAAGTTTGGACCAAATCGCTGACCTTCGGATTTCCCCCGAAATTCCATGGGACAGCAGGATTCCGCTGTCTACGCTGATGTGCACCCTATCCCACTCTCTACTTGTGGCGCAAGTTTGGACCAAATCGCTTACCTTCGGATTTTCCCCCAATTTGGAGGTGGCCAATTTGGTCCAATCTTGCCCCATATAGAGAGAGTCGGTCAAAGTGCACAGTAAGGTAAACATGAGGAGCCTGAGTCCAAGGGCGTGGCAGCAGTGGCACCCTTCCAAATTTGGGCCTTTTCACCCAATAATCACCTTTTGGCCGCTGGCACCCATACCGTTGGCCTGAGTGGTGTCAAATTGGACTCCACGGCAGCCCTAGACGCCATCAATCTGTGGGTGAGATGGCGGGTAAATGGGAGCAAGTGACCATAATGACTGAAAATTAAAAAAAAAATCTCAAAGGAATTTTAGCCGATAATTCGAAGGTCACCGATTTGGACTAAACTTGACCCACAGGGAGAGAGTCGGTCAAAGTGCACAGCAAGGTAAACATGAGCAGCGTAAGTCCAAGGGCATGGCAGTGGCACCCCTCCAAATTTGGGCATTTTCACCCAGTAATCTCCTTTTGGCCTCTGGCACCCATGCCGTTGGCCTGAGTGGTGTCAGATTGAACTCCATGGGAGCCCTAGCCAACCTCGACCTGTGGGTGAGATGGCGGGTAAATCGGAGCAAGTGGCTAAAATGACCCTAAATCCAAAAAATCCCCATGAATTTAGCCGAACATTCGAAGGAGACCGATTTGGTCCAAACTTGCTCCACAGGGAGAGAGTCGGTCAAAATGCACAGCAAGGTAATTATGAGCAGCCTAAGTCCAAGGGGGTGGCAGCGGCACCCCTCCAAATTTGGGCCTTTTCACCCAGTAATCACCTTTTGGCCTCTGGCACCCACACCGTTTGCCTGAGTGGTGTCAAATTGGACTCCACGGTAGCCCTAGCCGCCCTCCACCTGTGGGTGAGATCATGGGTAAATCGGAGCAGATGAGCAAAATGACCAAAAATCCAAAAAATCCCATGTATTTAACTGAAAATTCGAAGGTGACCGATTTGGTCCAAACTTGCCCCACAAGGAGAGAGTCGGTCAAAGTGCACAGCGAGGTAAACACGAGCAGCCTGAGTTCAAGGGCGTGGCAGTGGCACCCCTCCAAATTTGGTCCTTTTCACCCAGTAATCACCTTTTGGCCTCTAGCACCCATACTGTTGCCCTGAGTGGTGTCAAATTGGACTCCACGGCAGCCCTACCCGCCCTCAACCTATGGGTGAGATGGCGGGTAAATCGGAGCAAGTGACCAAAATGACCCAAATGCCGAAAATTCGAAGGTCACCAATTTGGTCCAAACTTGCCCCACAGGGAGAGAGTCGGTCAAAATCCACCTTTGGATTTTCATCATTTTGGCCGCCATATCACTCACAGGTCGATGGCGGCCAGGGCTGCCGTGGAGTCCAATTTGACACCACTCAGGCCAACGGTATGGGTGCCAGAGGCCCACATGTGATTACTTGGTGATAAGGCCTAATTTTGGAGGGGTGCCTGTATACGCCTCATATACATGGCGAGTAGTATCGCCCAGTCATATAACCCACTCACTCCCTCACACACTCATCAGACTACCACCAAACACGCCGGCCGACAATAGGGCGCCTGCTGACTAAAGCAGTTCCTGCCACCGCCACGGCCGAGCACGAACACACGCGATCGCTCAGGTAACCGCGCAGTGCTGAACACATTATTGCGTGTACTGGCGAGCCTCCCCTGGATATATGTATATTTGACATGTTGGACTACATTATATAATGTAGCCCCAAGATGGTAATAAGAAGAATCAATTGTAATCTTGCTCGCATAAACTCTTAAGCTTATACGAGCGTGAAACCTCCAAAAATGCTGAGTTCTAGTTTCCGGCCTTCTTAAGGGAATGCACAGAGCTCGGACAGGAGTCGGTCCGATGATACGTACAAAGGAATAGAGTGCATTGTGATATAGAACCAGGAGGTGATTGACTTAGTGTAGAACCATAGAAGAAATTGTGAACCAATAAAGGAAAGGAACCAATAGTGATGTTTCATGAAGCCGCCTTAAAAACAGTGTTATGTCCCGCCACGCCCTTGGGCTCAGGCTGCTCATGTCTACCTTGCTGTGCATTGTGTCCGACTCTCTCCCTGTGGGACAAGTTGGGACCAAATCGGTCACATTCGGATTTTCCTCTAAATTCATGGAGTTAATCCTTTGAATTTTTGGAGATTTTGGGTCATTATGGTCACCTGTTCCGATTTACCCGCCATCTCACTCACAGGTCGAGGGCGGCCAGGGCTGCCGTGGAGTCCAATCTGACACCACTAGGGCCAACGGTATGGGTGCCATAGGCCCATAAGTGATTACTTGGTGAAAAGGCCCAAATTTGGAGGGGTGCCAACACCACGCCCTTGGGCTCAGGCTGCTCATGTCTACCTTGCTGTGTATTGTGTCCGACTCTTTCCCGACAATGACCCAAAATCCCCAAAAATTCAAAGGATACTCCATGAATTTAGACGAAAATCCGAAGGTGACCGATTTGGTCCAAACTTGCCCCACAGGGAGAGAGTCGGACACAATGCACAGCAAGGTAGACATGAGCAGCCTGAGCACAAGAGCGTGGCGGTGGCACTCCTCCAAACTTGGTTCTTTTCACCCATACCGTTGGCCTAAGTGGTGTTAGATTGGACTCCACGGCAGCCCTGAATATAGAGGAAAATCTGAAGGTGACCGATTTGTAAGACCCATACTACAAGCAGCTCGTAGATTTTTTTTATCTATTTTTTTATGTTATATGAACTTGGGATGTAGAATGTCATTAAAATTGCATTTTTTGCATTCACACTTGGATTTCTTCGTGAAAACTTGGGAGAAGCGACTGCGGAGCATGTTGAGAGGTTCCATCAGGACATTGCTGCAACAGAGAAAAGATACCAAAGAAGATGGGGCACTACCATGATGGGAGACCATATATGGTTACTGGTGCATAAAGATGAAGGAGCTCACAGTAGGAAATCACGTTTATCAGTGCATTTCTAGCGGGCTCTCATAACATTATCACATGTTTTTATTCATACATTTTCTCACTAGTTTAGAAAGGGAATACAAGGACAAAATATAAGCTACTAATTATAGACAATGTGAATATGTTAGATATAGTGAACTATCACAGCTATATATATATTTTATAAATAAAACCTCAATTATCTTTTAGAATATCGATGGTCTGCAAATTTCGATTATATTTTTGAAACCAGGAGGAAGATAACCTTGGAAATATTAAAGGCGTTTAAAGAAACAAAACTAGTGTTACTCAGTGTAGTGATGATGACCACAATAACAATAACAACAATGATTATTATTATGATGATGATGATGATGATGATGATGATGATGATGATGATGATGATGATGATGATGATGATGATGATGATGATGATGATGATGATAATGATGATAATGATAATGATAATGATAATGATAATGATAATGATAATGATAATGATAATGATAATGATAATGATTATGATTATGATGATGATGATGATGATGATGATGATGATGATGATGATGATGATGATGATGATGATGATGATGATGATAAAGGTAGAAGGCCGAGCTGGAGTAGGAGGAGGAGAAGGAAGAAGAAGAGGAGGAAGAGGAAGAGGAAGAAGGAGATAGTTGGAGAGGTGTTGGTGGGGAAAAGCTTCATGAAAGATACTAATAGTGGAGGTAACAGCCCTTGAGGGAGAGAGAGCGAAGTAATGTTGGAGATATTGTTGGAGATGATGTTGAAGATAATGTTGGAGATGACGGCGGCGTGGGATGACTTACTCGCCCCAACATTCGGCGAATGTTTATGATGTGTATTCAGTTAGTTGCACCCACACATCCATTCAAACTAACGAGTAACATGTTTATACACACATACACGTGAGTGCACGCACATGGACAAATGTACACAATCTTACTCTAACACGACTCGGTGGCGCAATGGTAGAGTTCCCTGCTGCCACTACGGTAGTCCGGGATCGAATCCCGCCCAATTCTGAATTAATTTCAGTATCGCTGCGCTGCGAGTCGTTACTCCAACTCCCATGGGCGGGGAGTTGGGTGTGTGTATGCGTGTAAGATCACAGCATTATCCATAGATCGGTCATACATGAGTTCTGAGCTCTGCCGGGAAGTTAATAGCTGTCGATCACGAGTCCAACACGTGATTCAAAATGGTGAATCACACACAGACAGGGAGTGGGATGGTGAGTGTTGTGGAGGTTTAGTTTCCATCGGCTGAATAGGATCGCCTGGACATTTGCTGGATCCTCAAGCCGAGAGTCAGATCGAGAGAATTTTTTCGGTCCAATTCTGGACGAGGGGTTCTCCGAAGCTGAGTAGAACCCTCTGGCATCGGGATGAACGAGGTCCACAAATGGGAAAAAATAAAATAAAGAGATTATTCCTCTCTCTCTCTCTCTCTCTCTCTCTCTCTCTCTCTCTCTCTCTCTCTCTTCGACCTAGGGTCATTCTGGTGACTGCACGAGCTGGCGAAGAAGTCGATTTGGTAAAAGAACGAAGGAACGAAGACTGCGATGAAAAATTTACCTCAAACTGAAAAACATTGAACCCTATGGTGTATGCGCACTATTGTATCTAATTCTGGTGTCGCCAGGTGATTTTATTCAGTCGAGGAAACTCCCCGTCGACGTCAAAGGTTTCGAAAGTTTCTTTAGTTCCCAAGAAGACCCAAAGAGCCGCTCCTCCTCCTCCTCCTCTTCCTGTAAAACGTCGAGGGCGACGGCGAGCTCGATGCACTTCCTTCTGGCTGGCGCCAAGCGATTTTATTCGTCTGAGGGAAACCTCCAGATCCTCCCGGATCTTTGACCGTAAGAACAAAGCGCCGAGACGTCCGTCTTTCTAATGACGCGGACTGGTAATGGTAATGGTATCTTGGTAATGGCAATGGTTTCTCCGGTAATGGCATTCTTGGTAATGGTATTTCGCGCGATGTCCTATCGATACCTTCGGCCTTGGAATCTTGAAGAGAAAAGCAAATTATAACATACATCGTCGACGGCGAGCGGCTCCTCCTAGTCCTTCTTCGACTACGCAAGCGTGGAGGGGCACTACCCCTCCAGCCTCGCCCCGGACAAGTCCCCTTGCCTTGGCTTGGCCGGGTCGGAGGATTCCGCTCTGCTAGGGACGGGGGATGCCTACCTTACATACTCAGTATGGCATATTATCCCCTTCCTGTCGCTTCCTCGCGCATGGTTCGCCGGGTCCAGATGTCGTTGTCCCCGCGTCGTCGTCGCTACAAAAGGTCTCGAAGGGGTGCCCGGTCTTCTCGGTCGAAGTAGCTTCTGCCGAGCACGATCGTCTCGAGGTCCCAGCAGAGAGGTCTACTTGGCTCGACCTCGGGTGGCGACGACCCAGATGAGGAGAATGCATCAGACACAATGTAGACACACACACGCATATGTACGACATATATACACACACAAAGAATCACACGCACACACACACACACACACACACACACACACACACACACACACACACACACACACACACACACACACACACACACACACACACACACACACATACACTCGGTGGCGCGGTTGGTAGAGTCCCCGACTGTTCACTCATATCTTACAATAAAGGAAACGAACTCACCAAAACCTCTTTCTCTTCACCAATAGTAGCATCGCTACAATATCATACTTTCGTATTAATACAACAATGTTTTCTTATCCAACCATTATATATATATATATATATATATATATATATATATATATATATATATATATATATATATGTTAGTAGAAGGCCATGTTGTATACATGATTTCAAGAAGTCTACAGCGACAATGGCGTTATTGAGCATATATTGAAGCTTTAATTTGTCTCGTGCAACAAGTTTCTGTGCTGGTTCCCAATAGCTGAGAAGGTGTCCAAAAGACAATATGTGCAGTTTTCTCTTTTCTAATTACACCAATACGTATTTCGACCTTACTCGGTCATCCTCTGGGAGGGAGTTACAATGATTGATGATTACATAGGTTCATATACAGGCCGTATATTGGCCGAACACTGGGAGAGGTCATTGCCTATATCCGTGATCCGTAGCGCTGCGTACTTTGAAGTAGCAACTTTCTTGTGGAGTGTGGAAAGGGGTGTTATTGTTTGTGTTATGTGCGTCTACTGCTTGGGAGTGTGGTTGTGGCATGAGTTGTATGTTAATGGAAGGTTTTTCGATGTAAATGCATCTTAAGGCCAAGGGGGTTCTTTTATCATGTGTGTTTTGATGTGTTTCACACACCCTGGTAATGAAGAACAACAGCCAGCCCCCTAACCTCCTCTACAAGAAGTCAACGTCGTGTACAAGTTTGATTGCCCTGTCGGTGATTGTCAGCACCGCACCTCCTCATACATTGGCATGACTTCTATGACCCTCTCCAAAAGACTCACATACCACCTCCAGAATGGCGCCATCAAAACACACATGATAAAAGAACACAAAACCACCATCACCAGACAAACACTAAACGAAAACACTAAAATAATCTACAAAGCTCACGACCCCCTTGCGCCGACTTTTGGGTGCAAGACAAATGAGCGCAGTAATATTTGAGCGCCGACATTTGAGCGCCATAATTTCAAAATACAGTCATGAGATATAAATGAAATTATATTCAAACAAAATCATGTAAAAATAGAAAAGTGAAAGCTTAAATCTTTGTTCATATTGGAATTACCATACAATACCTAAAACATTTTATAAAACAAATAAATACCATAATGTAAAATAGTATAAAATATATATAAAAACCATAAAATACCTAAATACAGTTTATAAAACCAAATTTCTACTTCTGCAGGCTAATGATAAAAGATATTGAACGAAGATATTCAAGTTGATCTCTTGAAGAATATTCGCTAACAATTTTCGATATAGCCTTATTAACTCTTACATATTTACTTTGGTTTACATCTTCATGCTGCCCAGTATCTATTCTGATCACTTTATTTGATGTATGATTTTGTTCAAATCTTAAATTATCTATGAATTTATAAATTGTAAGATGCATATGCCCTATTGACATCTGCATTGCCCGATGCCACCTTTCTAACGAATTATTTGTACGTGGATGTTCGCTGACAACACGTTCATAGACACTCCAGACACTTGAGGGAAACATAGTATCTCTTCGTCTTCCTCTCCTGCAAGGTCTTCCTATCCAAATGTCTTCAAAGTAAAAGACCAACTTATCTAGCTTGTCAGGAATTACATCATGTAAAGATTCAAATACATTTATTATATCATTGGGAGGAATGAATGCCAAAGCCGCTGACATTTTTGTGTATTGCCGTATTTCTTCCCTGCTACAGTATAAATCGGTCATAACTAAATCCTGAATTTTTCTCCAAACGGCTTGAGATAAATGGAAGAAGCACCCTAGCACCTCAGCATTTCTGAAGACGGAAAGAAAAGCTTTATGAAATTCTTTCTCATAGTCACACAAGATAGAAGATGGAGCAATCTCATTATCCATGCAAAGTAGCTGTATCAGAGCACGGCTATATGCTTTCTCTGAAGGAGAATATATATATACCATTGAAAGGACGCTTCCTTTAATGAATCACATATAACGGATAAAATAACTGAGGAGCTATTTTGAAAGTCCCATCTCCCATCCAGTGCTTATTCTCCTTCATCAATCTCAAATTATCAGGAGTAACGAATATAAAATAACGATCCTGGTCATCACTACCGGAGTCATATGCAAGAAAATTTTCGCCAGCGTATGTGTAAACAAGTTCTTAAGGTATATCTATTTCCCCAATGTTACTTGGAGCAGGGACAGGCAATCCCTTGCACTTCCGTTGTCGTTGTACTGTCCGCTGAAGGGAATGACACTTAGGAAGAACAGCAACTACTTCAGAATGCAAATTAATTTGGGTCTCCTGAATGATTCGCATTGGTGGATCATTTGAGGCTGCTGCCCTTTCGCGCAGCCGCATCATTGATAATCCAGCTGTTGACTTTGCAGGGTCGTGATCATTAGCAGCTGTGCATTCATCTCCAAAAACATGTGTCCTTCCTTTGCACTTCCCATTTACACAACGCCATGACTCTTTGTCTCTCTTAAGCACTCTGTCGTGTCTGTAACAGCACCCTTCGTGTAATATATTTTCTTTTCCTTTGGACGATGTTATCTTCTCTATTTCATGAGTTCTGTGAACTGAAATAAATCAAAACTAATTATTTATAATTATTTACTTTTCATCATGTTTTACAATTAATAATTTACTCCACATACTCTATTTATTCAACATTGAATAGAAATGTGATTGGAAATTCCCACCTTATGTAGTTTAATAAAACGTGCAGGTACGTCTAACGTAGGCCGGGATTGAAATGAAACATGATTAATTTATTTGCTTTTCACATCTTTTGCTTCCCTGCCTTGGGAAAGTTTTAGTAAAGGCACAAACTATTCCACAGGCTCCATTGCATATATATATAAATATTCATATATATATATATATATATAAATATATACATATACATATATATATATATATATATATATATATATATATATATATGCGAATAAATCACAAAAACACGTGATTCACAAAATGTGTAATAAAACCACTTAGAAAATAAAATGAAAGGTGACCGAACGTTTTCGTCTATTTAAGACATTTTCATTTTATTTTGCAAGTGGTTCTATTACATATATATATGTATGCAATAAAAACACTAGGAGCGTGTGTTCACAAATGCGTAAGTAACCACTAGGAAAAGTAAACTAACAAAGCAGAGCGCTTTCGTATAATTACATCTTAAGTGCAGATTATTGCTTCTTTGTATCTGCACTGAAGATGTAATTATACGAAAGCGCTCTGCTTCGTTAGTTTACTTTTCCTAGTGGTTACTTACGCATATATATGTATGTATGTGTGTCCATATATTCTATGTTTAATGTCTGAATCTCTTATTTTTCTTACATATTATGTTCCGTATAGATTTTAACTATTATAAAATTATGGCGTTCAAATGTCGGCGCTCAAATATTACTGCGCTTAATTGTCTTGCGCTCAAAAGTCGGCGCTCAATTGTCGGCGCTCATTTGTCTTGCGCTCAATAGTCGGTCAACCATGTATATATAATCACGAATATTTTCCTCTTCCTGCACTTGATCTGGAACTGATATATTCTCTGTGCTATATTTCCCTGAGCTGCGGATCGCCAAAAAAAAGAGAGAAAAAAAAAAGAATTTGCTTTCCTCTCTTCTGCTTTAAGCAGATTTTTCCGTGTGTATAACATGATAAAAATTTCACACAACCACAGTAGTATACGAGTCCGTAATGAGAGTTCGGCATGAGAGTTTGGGATCAGAGTCCACAGTGAGAGCCGGGAACCTAAGCGGGTATCTATGTGTTTGACTTGTTTCGACTATTGGGACCAAATCGAGGCCAGGGATGACGGTTTCTGCTGAAGCTTAGAGTCTCTTGACGTAAGCATGTAACTTACTCTGAGCGTAAGTTCACCCACTTATGTGCAGCACAGCGGTGAGGATCTTACGCCAGTAGACGCTGAGCTGAGGATGAAGCTTTCACATTCGCAGCGTAGCCTACAATAATCTTACCTGATCTAACCAAACCCAACCTAAGTTAACTTAACCTAACATAGCCCAGCCTAACCTAACCTAGTCTGAACTGACCTAATGTAACCTAACCTAACCCAAACGTACCTAACCTAGTCAAACCTAATTTAACATAATCTAACCTAACCTAACATAACATAATCTAACCTAACCTAGGCAAACCTAACCTAACATGACGTGATCTAACCTACCCTTGTCTAACCTATCCTAAACTTAATCTCTGTTTCCCTGACTCTTCCTCAGGGGTTTAATCCTCTGGTCATGACCCTCCACTTCTGTTTGTTTGTTTGTTTGTTTTCTATCCCACCATACATTCATCACTATTACTTTACTCACCTAATCTCCTCCCATCACCTCTTCCCTTCTTCTACTCCCTCTCTAAAGTTTTCTCCTTCTATCCCCACTCTATTTCCTCCATAGCCAGCCATACTCCCTCCCTATCTCTCTACTCCCAAAGGCTCGTTTCAACCGTATCGACTTTTCGCCGTGCGCCGTCCACGACACAGCGTCGTGCTCTCAGATAACCATGGGTGTCTATGGACGCTTTCACACGTCACGACCACAACCAATTGTGAAAGCGTCCATAAACATCCATGGTTATTTGATTTGTGAGGGAACGAGCTTAACTCCACCAAAGGCTCCTGGCACCTACCCTCCCTAACTATCCTCGACTAGCTATCTATTCCCTATCCTCCCCTCACTACCCCAAGTCTCACTCATATCTCATATCCTGACCCCTAGTCCATACTTCTTCATAACCCACCTCCACTCCTTCCTCACCTCAACAACATTCACCTATTCACTTACACGCACGCTTGTCGTTGCTTCCACCTTTTTGTCTCCTCCTCACCCTCTTAACACATCTCCCATCTCGCCTCTACAACCACATTCGTCTGAAGATTGCCTAAATGACTTTATACAGTCGATATTCTAGGGACTTTTACTCAGTATGTGGCACCTTTATGGACCAGAGTCCCGCAGCATTCTTTTATGAATGAAGGCTTATCTGCACCAACAAAAGAGCTCTGATAGTTTTTGCCTTCTACTACCTCCCCATTCTGTTGTCTACCTTGAAACTCTCCTATACCAGTTCTATAACCCAGCCTCTTCTGTTAGACATTGTCCCCACGGATAGAGACGCTGGTTATCGGTGACAAAATATCATAAGCTTACCCCCCCCCGCCCCTCAACCTACACTCACCACCTGCATTTGTTCCCTTTCCTTAGACCCCATCTCTCTTAACCCAAATCTACCTTCCAGAAGACTGTACTATTTCTTCAATTGCACTTCCCCCCTCTTCCCCACTGCTCCTCTCTCCTCTCCCTTCCCCCTCCCCCAGCATCACCCACGGACCGTACAGCGTCTCTCAAAAGTCTTGTCATCTGGGAATATTGATTTCGAACATTCATGAAGAGTGCATGGGTGGGGCATGGAAGGGGTGGAGATGGAGGAAGTGGTGGAAGTGGAAGAGGTGGTGGAGGTGAAGGAGGTTGGTGGAGATGGAGTAAGTGGTGGAGATGGAGAAGATATGGGGAAAATAGAGAAGGTGGTACTGCAGGTAGTACAGGTGGAAGAGGACATAGGAAATGCGGAGTAGATGGACAAGGTAGTGGAGGAGGTGGCGGAGGAGATGGAGAAGGGGATAGAGAAGGTGGAGATGTTGGAGGAGATAGAAGAGGTGGTGGAGATAGAGAAGTGGAGTAGATGGAGGTTGTGGTAGAGGAGATGGAGGAAGTGTAGAGAAGATGGAGGAGGTGGTGAAGGAGTTGGAGGAGATGGAGGAGGGGTGAAGAAGACGGAGGAGGTGGTGGAGGAGATGAAGAAGGTGTCTGCGGAAATGAAGGAGGTGGTGGAGGAGATGGAGGAAGGCGGACAGGAGGTGAAGGTGGTGGAGAGGATGGAGGAGATGATGGAGGGTGTGGAAAAGATGGTGGAAGAGATGGTGAAATAAGTGGAGGAGATGGAAGGAGGCGGACAGGAGGTGAAGGTAGTGGAGAGGATGGAGGAGATGGTGGAGGGTGTGGAAAAGATGGTGGAAGAGGTGGTGAAATAAGTGGAGGAGACAGAGGTGTGGGGGAGATGAAGGAGGCGTAGAGGAGAAGGGGAGGTGGTGGGGGAAATAGAAGAGGTGTGTGAGGAAATTGAGGAGTTGGTGGAGAGGAAAGTGCTAGAAGGGATGGGAGCTTGTGGTGATGGTGGAAGTGGAAGGGTGGGGGTTGAGGTGGCGGGGGTGGAAGGTGCACGGGTGGCAAAGAGAGTTGTAGGAGAAGTTGGTAGTGGTGGAGGGAGCGATAGTATTAGAGACCTAGCGGTGGTTTGGTGGTGGAGGTGGTGGTGGATGTGGTGGCGGAGGTAGTAGAGATGAAGGTGGTTGTGGAGGAGGTGGTGGTGGAGGTAGTAGAGGTGAAGGTGGTGGAGGTGGTGGTGGTGGAGGAGGTGTTGGTGGTGGAGGAAGGTGGTGGTGGTAGAAGTGGTGGTGGTGAAGGGGGTGGTGGAGGTGGTGGTGGAGGAGGTGGTGGTGGAGGTAGTAGAGATGAAGGTGGTGGTAGTGGTGGAGGAGATGGTGGTGGTGGTGGAGAAGGTGGTGATGGAGGAGGTGGTGGTGGAAGAGGTGGTGGAAGAAGGTGGTGGTGGTGGAGGTGGTGGTGGTGAAGGGGGTGGTGGAGGTGGTGGTAGAGGTAATAGAGATAAAGGTGATGGTGGTGGAGGAGGTGGCGGATGTTGTGATGGTGGTGGAGGTGGTGATGGGTGAAGATGGAAACTGCCAATGGTGACAAAATGGTGG
>NC_134810.1:21992742-21995242 GCF_046742065.1 Oratosquilla oratoria | reverse complement strand
GGGGAAGGGGAGAGATAAGTCATTAGTGCGGCCATATTTGGAAAGTGCTGTTTCCGCATAAGTTCCCAAATCTCATTAAAGACACTGACAGATTGGAAAGGTAGAAGGACGAGTCCTAAAACTGATACTAAATATGTGGAACAAATCATACGGAAAATGCTTAAAGCATTTACATTTTATAGGAAAAAAAACAAAAAAAACGAAGATTCAGGAATCAGATTGGAAAGGGAGCAACGAGTCCCAAAACTAATACTGAATATTCAAAACAAACCATACAAAAATGCTTAAAAAAAACTATAAAGTGATAATGTTTGTCAGGATCATAAAGAGAACTTATAACATGTATATTGACTGTATTTACCTACTAGAGAGAGAGAGTGAGAGGGAACAGGAGAGAAGGGAGGGTTGAAGGAAACTGGAGAGAGAGAGAGCGAAAACAAATTATAAGAAATGAAGAACGAAAATAAGCAAAATATGATAGTTAAATATAGAAAAATATTTAAAAGTACCTTACCAAATACAATAAGGGTTTACTTTCGAAAAAAGAAGAGAAAAGGTATGCGTATATATATATATATATATATATATATATATATATATATATATACACACATACATACACACACACACACACACACACACACACACACACACACACACACACACACACACACACACACACACACACACACACACACACACACACACACACACACACACACACACACACACACACACACATATATACATGTATATACAGGGTGTTCCAAAAAATTGACGTCTTTTCGCAGGCCAATAATTTTGGCAATTTTTGTTGAAACCTCAAATTTTCACAGCTTGCATAGAAACAGTTCAAGATTTTATGTTTAATGTTTGACATTTATCTCTTTTCAGGTTGAGAAATGCCGTTCACTTCAAAAGAAAAGTCATTTTGCGTGTTGGAATATGCTCAAACACAGTCACCCAAGACCGTGCAGCGTGCCTTCTTTGCAAAATTTGCCAAAAATGCACCAACTAGTAAACAAATTTGGACCTGGCACCAAAAATTTAAAGAGGAAGGCTGCTTATGCAGGGCTAAAGGATCTGGACGGCCATCAACATCGGAAGAGAAGGTCGAGAAAGTTCGTGAAACATTCCTGCGAAGTCCCCGGAAGTCTGTAAGAAGAGCAAGTGTGGAAACCCAGATTCCTCGAACAACAGTTTGGCGCGTTCTGAGGAAACGATTGCAAATGAAACCCTACAGGCTGCAGCTCCTTCAGGCTTTAAAGGAAGATGACAAGCGAAAACGTAAAGAATTCTGCTATGATATGCTAGAGAAACTTGAAGAAGACGAGTTCGATGAGCGTCTAATTTTTAGTGATGAAGCCACGTTTCATACGAATGGCAAAGTCAATAAGCATAATGTTCGCATTTGGGGCGAAGAAAATCCCCATGCCACAATTGAGCACGAGAGGGACTCACCAAAAGTGAATGTGTTCTGCGCCATCTCCAAGAATCAAATTCATGGACCGTTTTTCTTTGAAGGAAATGTGAACGGGGATGTATATCTGCAAATGCTTCAGAACTGGCTATTTGATCAGCTCATTGAAAATGAACATGAAAGCTTCATTTTTCAACAGGACTCCACCTCACTGGAAGCTCACTGTACGGGCCTATCTCAATGAGAATCTGCCAGAGAGATGGATCGAGCGTGGTGGTGTGGATGAAAATTTGCTGCTGAAATGGCCACCACGATCACCTGACCTGACACCGTGTGATTTTTTCCTCTGGGGATATGTGAAAGGACTCGTCTATGTCCCCCCTCTTCCTGCTAACGTTGAAGAACTCAAGCAGAGAATCACTGCCGCACTGGAGAATGTTACCAAAGACATGCTGCAGCGTGTTTGGCACGAGTTTGAGTACCGACTTGACGTGTGCAGAGTCACAGGCGGCGCTCATATTGAACATTTGTGAAACTTGTGAAATCGGTCATAGAATCTACAAATCTTTGTTTTTTTCTTTGAAATGTAAACTAATGAAACTTATGATATTCAACATAAAGTTTGTGCAGTTTCATTGAGATGCACTGAGTAGTTTCCTAGATATTGGCATTTAAAATGACGTCAAATTTTTTGGAACACCCTGTATGTATATATATATATACATATACATATACATATACATATACATATACATATACATATACATATACATATATATATACATATACATATATTTATATATATATATATATATATATATATATGTGTGTGTGTGTGTGTGTATATATATATATATACATAAATATATATATATTGATAAATTAATAATAATGATGATATAAACAACAATACTATTAGTAAAAATAATAATAATAATAACAATGACAAAAACAACAACAACAACAACAACATTAATAATAATATTAATAATTTTAATAATAATATTAATAATATTAATAATAAAATTAATAATATTAATATTAATATTAATATTAATAATATTATTAATGATAATACTA
>NC_134810.1:21970242-21975242 GCF_046742065.1 Oratosquilla oratoria | reverse complement strand
TACGCTTTTTTAGGGAAAACAGATTCATATGTTTTAGTCGATTTTCGTATGATTTATTTTTTATATTTGGAATCAGTTTTGTGGCTCGCCGTTGTACTCTTTCCAATCTGTCAATGTCTTTAATGAGATTCGGTGACCATACGGAAACAGCATATTCCAAATGTGGACGAACTAACGATTTATATAGCTTGTTAATGAGTGATGGACTTTTGAAATCAAAAGATCGCGCAATCAGTCCTAGAATATTATTTGCTTTCTCAGAGTCTGAAATACACTGCTTGGATGATTTGAGGTCGTTACTGATAATTACGCCGAGATCTTTTTCACTATCCACTTTTTGTTAACGAATTTCCAAATAACTTGTAATCGTACTTACTGTTATTTTTACCTATGTGCATTATCTTGCATTTACTTGTGTTAAATTTCATTAGCCACTTTTTAGACCATTGCTGTAATTGATCTAAATCTTCTTGAATATCTAATTGGTTTGAGTGATCATTTGCCGCTCCGCACAGTTTTGTATCAGCAAATTTGGAAACAGTAGATTTTAGTCCATGGTCTATATCATTTATATATACTATGAATAGAAGTGGCCCAAGAACGGAACCCTGAGGAACTCCACTTGCAACACTTTTCCATCCAGAAGTTTGTCCATTTAAAACAACTCTCTGTTTTCGATCATTCAACCAATTACTAGTCCAACTTAATAGGCTACCACTTATTCCATGCAAAGCTAATTTAGTAAGTAGTCTTTCGTGTGGGACGGTATCAAAAGCTTTTGCAAAGTCTAGATATACTAAATCTATATTGTTTCTTTTGTCATAATTCGAGATAACTGTGTTGTAGAATTCGAGTAAGTTAGTCACGCAAGAACGTTTCCGTCTGAAACCATGCTGGGTATCATTTATCAAACGGTTACTTTCTAAATGATGTTCGATAGCATCTCTGATGATAGTTTCCATTATTTTTCCTACGATTGAAGTCGTAGACGGAGACGAACAGCTTAAAAGCCTCAAGAGGGCTTTGGAAGAGAACTCATGCCTACGATTCACTATTGAAAAGAGTGTAGAGAACAAAATTCCCTTTTTAGACGTGTGGGTTGATGGATGAGATGGCACTTTCACCACCGATGTTTACAGAAAACCTAGTGACTCAGGAAGGTGTTTAAACGGGATGAGTGAATGTCCCTCTAAGTATAAGAAAAGTGTGGTACGGGCTTACGTTGCAAGGGCCTTCAAAATTTGTTCAAGTTGGTCTCTTCTTCACCAAGAATTAAACAGGATAAAACAAATCTTAACTAATAATGGCTTCCCGTTGAAAGACATTGACAAAGAAATAAAAACTAAAATGGATTTAGTCAACACCACCGCTTTAGATGAAAGTAGTAAATTCAATAACATTAACCTTTACTACCAGAACACAATGTCTTCAGCCTATAAAAAAGAAGAAAAGGTCCTGAAAGAAATAATAAAAAAGAATTGTACACCTACAAAAGAAGAAGATAAGCTTAATTTGATAATTTATTACAGGAACCCCAGAACATCATCTCTTATCATGAAGAATAATTTGGCAGCACAAAAGGACAAATTAAAACAGAGTAATGTCGTGTACAAGTATACTTGTAATTTTAACAAAGACGGTGCGCTTTGTACAGACGAGTATATCGGGTACACAACACAAACACTTTCACAGAGACTCACGTATCACATGCAGAACGGGGCAATAAAATCCCACATGACGAAATCCCACAAGAGCAACATATCAAGAGAACACCTTAACACGAACACAATGATAATCGCCAGGAATGGTAATACAACAAAATTAAAATGCATGGAGGCAGTGATGATAAGAAACTATATGCCACTTATTAATATACAACAAAACATGTGCGGGACCCTAGAGTTGTATGGGTCACGAGTAGCGGGCTGGAAAGGATGAACTGTCACAGTCCTAGATCTCTCCTAATGTACCTATCTTTGTATTATATAAGTATGTATTTATTTCTGAATAAATTACTAGAAGATGCCTAATGCATAGGCGAAACGTCGTATAATGTTAGTTTTCCTACCCAATCATGGACTCGTTTGGAAATATTGTATACCTTCTCCCTCCTTTAGAGAGAAAAAGTTATTAGAAGAGTAGAAGAGTCTCAATAAGAAGATAACTAACGCCCAGTTTGCTGTGTTATTTAATAAGAAATGTATTGAAGAGAACCTGCTCCCTAAATTCACTAATATATATATACATATATATATATATATATATATATATATATATATATACATACATATATACATATATACTTTACATATTATATATATATACATATATATATACATATATATATACATATATATATATATACTTATATATATTATACATATATATATATACATATATATATATATACATATATACATATATATATATATACATATATACATGTATATATATATATACACACATATATACATGTATATATACATATATATACATATATATATATATATATATATATATATATATATATATAAATTAAATGAACAAGATACATTTTCATTCCTATTGAGCACAAAGTAATAAAAAGGTTCTTTTGTAAACAAAAACTGAGGCATTCATCAGGTGTACAGATTAAATATACATACATACATATATATATACATATATATACATATATATATATATATATATATATATATATATATATATGTATACATATTGACAATAAATCACTGAAGAAGATAAATATTTAGTCATATTGAGTAAAAATATTGAAAGATACTTTGGTAAAGATATTGCAAACATCAAATGCGCAGACAAAAATGAATAAACAAATAGATAAGAAAATAAAAAGCAAAATAATCACTGAAGAAGATACATTTTCGGCTTAGATTTTTTTCTTATATATAATCTGAAACAATCTCTCGTCTTTCGATCAAGACGGAATGGGCACGAACCTGATTTTATTTCTGTTTCTCTTTCTAAGATCCAAACAATATTTACTGGTCCGGGAGAGGCCGGAAGATGGTGTCATTATACGCGGTGGTTGCGGAGCAAGTGGATGGTGTTGAATGAGGTGGTGAAAATGGCGAGAATAGGGGCAGATGTGGTTCAAGGAGGTGTATATTGTTGTTGTAGACTGTAGTTCACCAGTGCTTCTATCCTTGAGGATGATTTTTGGCTGTCATTGTGAGTGTTGGTGGTGGGGCAAATTAGCGCTGTTGAACAACGTGGTGAAGATGATGGCGAGAGTTGTCGGTGTATTTTGCTGTTGTAGATTACCAGCGATTCTATCCTGTGAATAACCGTGCACCACTATCATACATTATCTTATATTTTATATGGGAAAGATGTAAATGTAAATAGACTAATAAATACAGAAAAAGATCGAATAGATTTGTAGATTACTTGAAAGTGGCTATAAAAGAGGAGATGGAGAAAGTTTGTTACTGATGGAGCTGAGGATGGAGCCGATGCTGGAGACGAATCTCAAATTGAATAGAAATGAAGGAGAAATAGAAAGGGCTAGAAGGAGGGAAAGGAAGAAGGAGAGGAAGTGATAAAGAGGGAAGGAGTGAAGGACGAAAGGAAGGAGGAAAGGATGGGGGTAAGAGAAGGAGGAAACAAGAGAATGAGAATCTGAAATTGAATAGAAATGAAGGAGAAATAGAAAGGGCTAGAAGGAGGGAAAGGAAGGAGAGGAAGTGATAAAGAGGGAAGGAGTGAAGGACGAAAGGAAGAAGGAAAGGATGAGGGTAAGAGAAGGAGGGAACAAGAGAATGAGAATCTCAAATTAAATAGAAATGAAGGAGAAATAGAAAGGGCTAGAAGGAGAGGAAGTGATAAAGAGGGAAGGAGTGAAGGACGAAAAGAAGAAGGAAAGGATGAGGGTAAGAGAAGGAGGGAACAAGAGAATGAGAATCTGAAATTGAATAGAAATGAAGGAGAAATAGAAAGGGCTAGAAGGAAGGAAAGGGAGAAGGAGAAGAAGTGATAAAGAGGGAAGGAGTGAAGGCAGGAAGAAAGGGAGAGATGATGAAAGGAAAGAGGAAAGGATGGGGTTAAGAGAAGGAGGGAACAAAAGAATGAGAGAGAGAAAGGGGAGGGAAAGAAGGAAAGGGAAAGAGGAAAAGAAGGGAAGAGAAAGACAGGGAAAGAGGAGAGGAAGGATGGGAGAGAAGCACAGGGATAATAGAGGAATGAAGGGATGGAAGAAAGGAGGAAAAGGGGGAGAGGGAAGGAGGAAAGCAAACAAAGCTGAATGCAAGAAAATAGGAGAAAAGCAAAGGGGAAAGAAGGGAAGGAAAAGAGAGGTAAAGGAAGGAGGAGGGGAAGACAGGAAGGAGGGAAAGGGAGAAGGGGAATGGAGGGTAAGAGAAAAGGAGAGAAGGAAGGAGGAAAGGAGGAAAGAGAGGAAGGAGGGAAGGAGGGAAGGAGGAAAGGAGGGAAGAAAGGAAGGTGGGATGGACGGACAGAGAGAAAGAGGAAAAAAGGGAGGGAGGGAAGGAGAGGAAAGAAGCAAGGGAGGAGGGAGGAAGAGAAGGAGATAATAAGGTTAAGGATGGAAGAAAGGCGAGAAGAAAGAAGTTGGGAAGGAAGGGAACAACAAATGAGGGAAGGAGGGAGGGAGGGAAAGAGGGAAGATTGGAAAGAGGGGAGGAGGAAGGAGGAATAGAGGGAGAGAAGTAATGAGGGAAGTAAGGGAAAAGGAAAAGAAGGAAGGGGGAATGAGGAAAGGAGGGAAAACGAGAGGTGAGGACGAAGGAATTTTGGAACGGAGGGAAGAAAGAAACAAAGAAAAGTAATAAAGAAGAAAAAACGAGTGAGGAAGGGAAGGAAGATAGGGAGGAAGGAGGGAAGGTATGAAGGAATGAAGAAGGGAAGGAGGGAAGGAGGGAAGGAGGGAGGGAGGGAAAGAGTGATAGAGGGACAGAAGAAAGGAGGGACAGGGAGAAGGAAGGGCAGAAGGCCAAACTGACGGAGGGAAGGCGAGAAGGAAG
>NC_134810.1:21957742-21965242 GCF_046742065.1 Oratosquilla oratoria | reverse complement strand
CCACCCATTTCATCCCTAAATACACTCCACACCCCTCCCACCCTTTCTCTCATCTGAGCACCTCCTGGATGACGGGTCATCCCTGCACCCTGCCCACCGCCCTGGGTCAGAAGCAGTGTCGCAGGACACAGTACATCCACAGCAAGGCCGCTTCATTTAATCGGCGACCCCCCTCTCCGTCCCCCTTTGCATATAAGGAGAGGACGGGGAGAAATCCCTTCGGGCTGCGTCAAATTTTACTCACACATACTACCCCACCCCCCACCCCCCCGCCCATTTCTCCTCATGCAGTCACAACATGATCAAAAAGATAAATAGTTAAATAAACAACACACACTTAGATAAATAAGTTGATAAACGAGTACATAAACAAGTAAACAGCCAGATCCAAATCTAGTTAACTCAAATAATTCCGTCGACTCGGATAAATATAGATATATAGACACTTATTTACACTTAGACCCATATCTATATCTAAACACAAGCATAGATCCATCCATACCTAGTCCTAGAATTAGAACAATACTAGATGCAGACTCACTTCTAAAACCAAAGACGTTCGCTGATCTAGATTAATCCTAGATATTGACGCAGGATTTTAACCAGACCCAGAAACATTTTCTGCATAGAAACAATACTGTAATCAGTATCGGACATAGACCCAACTCCCAACCTATATCTAGATCAATGCTGATCAATGCACATCAATATCTAAATCTAGAATTACACTTAGACTTATAGTAAAAAAAAAATATATATCAAACTCAGTCGATCAGAGGCTAGGACTGAAATCTAGATTCAATACAAACCCATTTCTAGAAATGAGTGTCTAAAGCCTTGTGTGTCAGGTGGCACTGTTCCGTGTATTCTAGGTACCACGAGGCTTATTTAATCTAAATCTAATCTTCACGAAAGCGAAGAGGTTCTACAAGGGAATCTTAATCCTAGGTATTAAGGAGCTCAAGAAGTCTCACTGGCTTCTAAGAAGGGACAAAGACTGAAAACGGGCGTGAGTGAATTCTAGAGGATTAATTCTAAGATGAAGTGCTTCACGGAAGGCTTAGAAGCAGTAGAATATAAGTGGAGATATATATACATGCAGGTTCAGAACTACTTATGTTTAGACATAGATTTGTAGATGGATAGATAGATCGAGAGAAAGATAAACAGAGAGAGAATGGGGGAAGAGATAGATAGATACATACGTAGATAAAGAGATAGAAGTTTATACACACACACACACACACACACACACACACACACACACACACACACACACACACACACACACACACACACACACACACACACACACACACACACACACAGATAGATTGATAGATAGATAGATATTGGGTGGATAGATAGATAGATAGATAGACAGATAGATAGATAGAGAGATAAATAGATAGATAGATAGATGGAAAGATAGAGATATATATATATAGGGAAAGAGAGCGAGAGGGAGAGAGGAAGATAAAGAAAGAGAAAGAAAAAAGAAAGAGAAAATGAGAGAAAGTGAGAGAAAGAAAGATAGAAAGAGAGAGAGAGAGAGAGAGAGAGAGAGAGAGAGAGAGAGAGAGAGAGAGAGAGAGAGAGGGTGGAGAGAGAGAGAGAGAGAGAGAGAGAGAGAGAGAGAGAGAGAGAGAGAGAGAGAGAGAGAGAGATAGAGAGAGAGAGACAGAGAGAGAGAGAGAGAGAGAGAGAGAGAGAGAGAGAGAGAGAGAGAGAGAGAAGAGAGAGAGAGAGAGAGAGAGAGAGAATCGTTTGGCATTATCCTCTTAAAAATCTATTAAATATCACATTGGATTGAAGAAGTTAGCAGCCTAAAGCAGACCAATCCAAACCCGCCCGATCGTGGCACTCTGACACCGCCCTTCCCTTCCCCCCCTCCCCTCCTCCTCCTCCCCCCCCTCCGTCACCCTCCCTCTCTCTGATCCGTCACGGTCCAGATCAGCAGTTCTTCCCACTCTCCCTCCTCCCTAACCTCCCTCTCTCCGCTCTTCCACTCTCTTTTCTTGCCCCCTCTCTCTCTCTCTCTCCTGCTCCTCCGACAGGATGCACAACTTGTTGCGTCCCTCCCCATCTGGCACTGGCCTGGCAACCCACAATGTGGCACCAATTCCACCTCGCCAATAACCCCTTCCTTGCTTTCTTTATCTTCCTTTTCCCCCCTCCTCCCCCTCCCTCCTCCTCTTCCTTCTTATCTTTATATCTCATCTCTCTTCTCCCCTCTCCTCTCTTTTTTCTCTTCCTCTCCTTCTTCTTCCTCCTCCTCCTCCTCCTCCTCTCCTCTTGGTCCCCCTTCTCTTTGCCTTCCCCCATCTTACCCCTCTTCTCCCCTCCCCTCCTTCCCCTTTCTCTCTCTCTAATTCTCTTCCTCCTCCTCCTCTCCCTCCTCGTCGCCCTCCTCCTTCTCTCATTCTTCTTACATTTTTCTTTCTCGCCTCTCCTCTTTTTCCTTTCCTCCTTCCTCTCTCCATCTCTCCTCTTCATTAACTTCTTTCTCTCATTTTCTTTTCTAATTTCCTCTTTCTTCCCTCATTTCCTCTTCTCCTTAATACGTTTCCCCTCTCGCCTCCCCTTTTCCTCCCTCTTTCTCCTTTCTCTCTCTATCTCTCTTCCTCATTAACTTCTTTCCCTCATTTTCTTTCTTTACTCATTTCCTCTTTCTTCCCTCATTTCCTATCAACCTTAATACGTTTCTCCTCTCGCCTCCCCTCTTCCTCCCTCTTTCTCCTTTCTCTCTCCATCTCTCTTTTTCATTAACTTCTTTCCCTCATTTTCTTTCTTTACTCATTTCCTCTTTCTTCCCTCATTTCCTATCAACCTTAATACGTTTCTCCTCTCGCCTCCCCTCTTCCTCCCTCTTTCTCCTTTCTCTCTCTATCTCTCTTCCTCATTAACTTCTTTCCCTCATTTTCTTTCTTTACTCATTTCCTCTTTCTTCCCTCATTTCCTCTCCTCCTTACTACGTTTCCCCTCTCGCCTCCCCTTTTCCTCCCTCTTTCTCCTTCTCTCCCCATCTCTCTTTTTCATTGCACTCTTTTTACTCAATCCCCCTTCATTCCCCCTCTTTTTCTCTTATAACCTCTTCCTCATCATCTCCTCTTTTTTTCTCTTCTCTCCCTTCTTTCTCTTCTTTTGATATCACCTCCTCCACACCTTAATCTGATCCCTCTTTTTCTCTTCTCTTTTCATTTCTTGAAGAGCAGGATTTTCTTATATATTAGGCGTTTCAGAGGAAACTAGTGGAACATTTCCTTAACGAAAGGAACCGCGGAAATTATATCAAGTGTTTGTCAGCAGACGGTTTAAAACTATATAAAGTACTGCCAGACACGGGAGGGGATACGTCAGAGAGTTTTTAGGCCTCTTCCATGCAGGAGTGGTGCCACAGAGATGACCAAAATCATCTAGCTGCAGCTAAAATGAAGAGAGAAGGATCACCCAACAGGGAAAGTGATTCGACTGGGAATTAACGATTTTGTGGAACTGAAGAGGTGACCTTCAACTTGAAGGGCGTCGTATATATATATATTTCTACATACATATAATATGTTTATATATATATATGTATATATATATATATATATATATATATAGATATATATATATACATACATATATATACATATATTATATATGATATATATAACTGACATCATATATACATATATATATATATATATATACATACAGTATACATATATATATATATATATACATACATATATACATATATATATAATACATACATACATACATATTATATATAATACATACATACATACATATATTATAAATACATACATATATACATATATATATATATATACATACATATATACATATATATATATACATATGTGTACATAATATACTTATATATATATTTATATACATACATATATATCATATATATATCTATATATATATATATATACATACATATATACATATATAATATATATATATATATACATACATATATACATATATATAATATATATATATATACATACTATATACAAATATATATATATATATACATATATAGACATACATATATATATATATATACATATATATACATACATATATATATACATACTATATTACATATATATATATACATATATACATATATATAAATATATACATATATATACATATATCCATATATATAAATATATACATATATACATATACAATATATACATATATACATATATATATATATACACATATACACATATACACATATACACATATACACTATACACATATTATATATATATACATATATACATTATATATACATATATACCTATACATATTATATACATATATACATATACATATATACATATACTATATAACATATATATATATATATATATATATACATATACATATACATACATATATATATATTTACATATATATATATATTTACATATATATATACATATATATACATATATATATTATATATACATACATATATATATATATATATATATATATATATATATATATAAATATATATATATAAATATATATATATATATATTTATATACATATACATATACATATAATATATATACATATATTTACCTTATATATATATATACATATACATATAGTATTACTATATTACAATTTATACATATATATATATATATATATATATTTTAATGGTATACATTACAAGCGATTCGTAAGTATATATCATAGTTAATTTGCATGTAAATTATAGATTGTAAATGGCATATTTATTAAATATGGAATGTAAATAGTTCCCATTATAGAAAGCTATGGCACTGTCAGCATACCCAAGCTTGGGCACGCAGAGTTATTCTGTAGTCTTGTGAATGTACAGTGTACGACACTGCTTTGGAACAAACTTCCTTAATTAAACGGACTTCGAAGAGATCGCAGTTTAATTTTTCTTCAGTGTTGCAGTCGCACATTCAGGCTACAACATATGGTGGCAGAGGTGGGATTCGAACCCACGCCTTAGAAGAGACTGGTGTTTTATTTTTCTTCAGTGTTGTAGTCGCACATTCAGACTACAGCATGTGAAATTCCTGCATCGACGTGGATAAAATTTCCCCTGTTTATCCTCCTCCTTCCAAGGATCAGTCCCCCTCTACTTCACATTCTCTCCCCACATTCAACGTTTAACCTCTTTATGATCTCCGACGTCGCACCATCATTCCCTGAATATTTAATTCATTCCTGAGGTGTTCCAAAAGTACTGTCTACCTAAGACATATTTCATATGGACCATTAGCTTCCTAAATTTGTCAGTTTTAAGTGATACATACTCATTTTGCACATATATATATATATGTTCAGTTCACAGTTTTCTTCCTTTGATATACTCTCTTCTGTTACATAAAACTTCCTTAACCTCCACTATAATCTGTCGCTGATGCCAACGTTGCATATTTATTTGAGTCTCTGTTATACCTAAAGCCACCTATTCCATACTTAGAAGTCCAGTATACGTACACACACACACAAAGAAAAACATATAAACGTACGAAAAAAACATATGCGTCTTGCTACCACATAGGTTCGATAAATAGTCTCCTTGATTGCCATAACATTTACATTTACGTAACTCTGTATTTAAAACATTCACACATCATTCACAGTACAAGTACACACGAGTATATATTATAATTGACTTGCATGTAAATTATAGTTTATAAATAACAAAGTTATTAAACATGGAATGCAAATAGTTTCCACTGTGGATAGATATGACATATGAGATGACATACAGTCAGCATGCCCAAACTTGGACACGCAAATTCATTCTGTAGTCCTGTGCGTGTATAGCGTACAACCCTGCTTGGAAAAAAATAATAATGAAAAGACCTTTCAAAAGACCGCAGTTTTGTTTTTCATCAATGTTGTAGTCGCACATTGAGGCTACAACAATGTATATATATACCTATATATATATATATCTATATATCTATATATATATATATATATATATATACCTATATGTATATATACCTATATTATATATATATATATACCTATATATATATATATAACCTATATATGCCTATATGTATAAATGTATCTATATTATACATATATAATATATATATATATATATATATATATATATATATATATACCGTAAGATGGGGGTAATCAGGCCATCACTGGGGGTTAAATGGGCCATATAAAAGTTATTATTTCTTTTTAATTAAAATTAGTTTTAAAATATTTCACTTTACCCTAAATAAATGCCTACCTCCATTTTACCAGAATTTTATTGACCAGTTGTAACATAATTTTTAATACATGAATAACTTTTATATGGCCCATTTACCACAGTGATGGCCCGATTACTCCATTCTACGGTACAGACATACACACACATACACACACATATATACATATATATATATATATATATATATATATATATATATATATATTAACCGCCCAATAGCTCAGTGAATACTATGTCGAACTCATGTGCAGGTGGTCGTAAGTTCGATTCCCAGGACCCATTGTATGCTTCTTATGTTGGTGCCTGACATCCCTGGACAGGCGGGGATGCGACCCAAACTTAAACCTAAAGTAACCCAGTGGCTTGCCGCAACTAGCAGGGTTTGCCCTACCAGGGGTCACTTGCCACTGCGTGGGAGTGGAATGGTAAGTCCTGCAGTCCTGATAGCCAATAGAACACACACACACACACACACACACACACACACACACACATATACACATACACATACACACACACACACACACACACACACACACACACACACACACACACACACACACACACACACACACACACACACACACACACACACACACACACACACATATTTATATATAATATATATATATATATATATATATATATTTATTATATGTATACATATAACCATAGATACTTAATCACTCCGGCCTACATATATACTCCACTCTCATTCACTACCCCTCCCTCCTTTTTATCTTGGCACCCCCTGGATGACGAGTCATCCCTGCATCTCGCCCACTGCCTTGGGTCAGAAGTGATGAAGCAAGACACCGCACATCCATAGTAAGGCCGCTTCATTTAATCGGCGACCCCCCCCCCTCCGTCCCCTCATGATAAAAAAAAAAAAAACGGGGAGAAATCCCTTCGGACTGCGTCAAAATATCATTCACACATACTCTCTCACCCACTCCTCCCCCACCCACTCCCTTCCATGCATCACAGCATCATCTATACACAACCATTCTTCACTCATTCCTATCTTCTGCATTCTCCCGTCCTTTCTCAACAGACATTCTCCTCTTTCCCAATGTTTCTCTTACCCCATCTATCCATCTCATCCTTGGTCGGCCCCTTATGTTCACTCCTTCCAACTCTGCCTTCCACACCTCTTTTACTAATCTTTCTTTATTCATCCTTTCCATGTGTTCAAACCATCCCAATACTTTTTCATCAACCTTATCTCACATCT
>NC_134810.1:21947606-21950106 GCF_046742065.1 Oratosquilla oratoria | reverse complement strand
CTGACCCTAAGTTTAGGACCGTCTACCCAATGGAGGTCAGGGTAGATGCAGTTTAACTAACCTAATGTCGATTCACCAACTTCTGACCGTGTTTTACTGTAGAGGTTTTAGTTGAAGTAATATCAGACGAGATTGCGTTGAGGGGATCTCTGGGATGTGGTCTTTGGGTATCTCAAGGTCATCGAGCTAAAATTTTCGAGTTTTTCCTCCCACCAACTCCAGACGGGTCTCTTGAGCTAAAGGAAAGCTCAATGCATAGGTGAGCTGATGGCTCAAAGACCAGACTGATATGTAAAAAAAGAAAGAAAAAAAAAAGCATGAATAAACTTAAAATTTAGTGATTCCACTAAGACCACACTGATGGCCTAATCAGACGCATGCTGGTCTCGCATGAGTTTATTCCTGGGTTTGAATCCCACACTTCTCCCCGATTCTCAGCAGCGACTGTTACTTGCCTCAAAAGTCCAAGCTACTCAGTGTCTCCTGGTGTAGGCTCCTCACCTTCTGCGGACCAGAATCACCCATCATTCTTTTGCGGCTGAAGACTTATATCTACTCAAATAATAACGGTGACCATTTTGACCTTCTAGTGTCTCTCCGTTCTGCTACCCTCATTGCTCATTCCCTCTTCTTCCTCTTCCCCTTTTCCTCATCCACTTGCATATTATCCTCTTTCTCCTCCTACTCCTTCACCTCCTTTTCTTCTTCCTCTTCCTCCTTCCCCTCCTTCACACCTATCCTTGTAAACTCCACAACTCTCTGGCTCCACAACTCTCTGGCTTCACAACTCTCTGGCTCCACAACTCCTCTCTGGCTCCACAACTCTCTGGCTCCACAAACTCTCTGGCCTTCCACTACAACTCTCTTGGCTTTCCACAACTCTCTGGCTCCACAACTCTCTGGCTCCACAACTCTCTGGCTCCACAACTCTCTGGCTCCACAAACTCTCTGGCTCCACAAACTCTCTGGCTCCACAACTCTCTGGCTCCACAACTCCTCTGGCCTCCACATCTCTCTGGCTCCACATCTCTCTGCTCCACATCTCTCTGGCTCCACATCTCTCTGGCTCCAACATCTCTCTGGCTCCACACATCTCTCTGGCTCCACATCTCTCTGGCTCCACATCTCTCTGGCTGCCACATCTCTCTGGCTCCACATCTCCTCTGGCTCCACATCTCTCTGGCTCCACAATCTCTCTGGCTCCCACATCTCTCTGGCTCCACATCTCTCTGGCTCCACATCTCTCTGGCTCCACATCTCTCTGGCTCCACATCTCTCTGGCTCTCCACCATCTCTCTGGCTCCACTTCTCTTTGGCCTCCAATCTCTCTGGACTCCACATCTCTCTGGCTCACAAACTCTTGGCTCACAATCTCTCTGGCTCCACAATCTCTGGCTCCACAACTCTCTGGCTCCACATCTCTCTGGCTCCACAACTCTCTGGCTCCACCAAAACTCCCGGCTCCACAAAACTCTCCGGCTCCACAACTCTCCGGCTCCACCAACTCTCCGGCTCCACAAACTCTCCTCCGCTCCACAACTCTCCGGGCTCCACAAACTCTTCCGGCTCCACTACTCTCCGGCTCCACAACTCTCCGGCTCCACAACTCTCTCGGCCTCTTTCCACAACTCTCCGGCTCCACAATTCTCTCCGGCTCCACAACTCTCCGGCTCACAAACTCTCCGGCTCCCACCACACCTCTCCGGCTTCCACAACTACTCCCGGCTCCACAACTCTCTCGGCTCCACAAACTCTCCGGCTCCACAACTCTCCGGCTCCACAACTCTCCGCTGCTCCCCACACACTTGCTCCGGCTCCACAACTCTCTGGCTCCACAACTCTCTGGCTCCACAACTCACTGGCTCCCCCCCACACATTCACCTCATCAAACTCTTATCGGCTCCAAACTCTCTTCACCCCCCCACACATTGCACCCCCACCACACTTTGCACCCCCCCACTCTTGCACCCCCCCCTCACTGTACACCACCCACACTCTGTCTCTCCCCACTCACAGTCACCCCTCCACAACTCACCCCCCACACTGCTGGCTCCCCCCCACTCATGTCACCCCCTTGGCTCCACATTCACCCCCCCACTCAGCCACCCCCCCACTCCACAACCCCCTGCTCCAGCCTACCCCCCCCCACACTGCCTACCCCCCCCCCCCCCAACACAGCCCACCCCCCCAACACAGTCCACCACCCCCTCACTGCAACCCCCTGACCCCTCCACAACTCTATGATCACACATGCCACCCCCCCACACAGGCCTCCCTCTGACTCAGACCACCCCCACTCTCAGCTCCACAACCACTCAGCCATCCCCCCCACACTGCCACCCCTCCACTCATCCTCCCCCCTCCACAGCCCTCCCCCCCCACTCAGCCAACTCTCTGACACATCCACCCCCTCTGACTCCCACCCCCCAGCTCTTCCTCCCCAACCCTCTGATCACATGCCTACCCCCCCACTCATAGCCACCCCCCCAAACATGCCTCC
>NC_134810.1:21925106-21935106 GCF_046742065.1 Oratosquilla oratoria | reverse complement strand
TTTCTCCTGGCCTTGCCTCCTGAACCCTCACTCGGGACTTAATCCCTTAGTCCCAAAAGCAAACTGACAAAAAATAAAATAAAATAAAATAAAATAAAATAAAATAAAATTAGAATAAAATAAAAAATAAAATAGAATAAAATAAAATAATACAAAATAAAATAAAATAAAATAAAACAAAAACAACAAATCGAATATCCCACTCCACCTACATTTCAAAATCCCAAAACTCCAAAACCACCCTCAAAAATAACAACTAATAACTAAGAACCAATCTACTTTCTCCACACTGAAATTACATCTGCAACCTTCAATGTTCGTCTATACCTATATCCACCTGTTATCTCCATCTTTCTTATATTCCCTTTTAGCATGTTTCATCTTTTCCCACCTCCTCTCTCTCTCCCCCTCTATCCGTTCTTTTCCAACCTCCCCCGATCTCTTTTTCCAGATTCCCCTTCCCCATTTTTCACCCATATCTGTGTTTCTTATACTCCGTTTCCATTAACTTCTGTTCCCCACCATCAATTTTTCTCATTTCATATATAAATGTATGTATATATACTGTATGTATGTATTTATGTATGTATATATGTATTTATGTATGTATTTATGTATGTATGTATGTATGCATGTACTGTATGTATGTACGTATGTATGTATGTAGGTGTGTATGTATGTATGTAGGTGTGTATGTATGTATTTATGAATGTGTGTAAGTATGTATGTATGTATGTACGTACGTATGTAGGTATGTATGTATTTATGAATGTGTACATGGATACACAGTAGGTGTGCATATATGTACGTATGCATGTATGTATGAATGTATGTATGTATGTATGTATGTATGTATGTATGTATGCATGCATGTACATATGTATGTATGTATTTGTCCTATGCACTTTAGGGACTGCTGTGAATCGGAGAGAAGTGCAAGATTCGAACCCACAACTAAGCAAATGTGAAACCAACACGCTTCCGATTACGCCACCGGTGCACAAGATCATAATTAATATCATCTATGACTGACGTACTTTAACCACAATTAATTAATTATGACAAACCATCATACGTACGATTTCTAATTGCAGTAATATCAATTTTTTCATCTATGGATGAGACCAGAGAAGAACTAAGGAAAATCCACAAAAGTGGAATATATGTCTGTATCCAATCAATATAAAAACATATTCTGTCTCTATATAAAATTTATAATATCCATCTGTCACACCGTCATAGGCTGGAATCAGTCTTAGGATTGTAACTTGCAAAGGTTGGCGTAAAATGTATATGTGAAAATATACACACACGCGCGCACACAGAAAAATACAGAGCGAGTTTATACATATTACACGCAGACACATAAACACACACACACACACACACACACACACACACACACACACACACACACACACACACACACACACACACACACACACACACACACACACACACACACACACACACACACACACACACATATACATACACGTGTATACACACACACATATGCAGGCAGTCAGCACCAGTCAGACACGGCACTCCCGGTTCTACCAATGCTGTCTCTGTCTGCTTGTGTGTGTGTGCATATATACGGGTCCATTTGACTAAGTGCATGTATGTCTGTTTGTAATGTATATATATTTGCTCTGCATTCGTGTGTTTAGCTGTGTGTGTGTGTGTATTTGTGTGTCTTTGTATGTGTGTGTGTGTTTTGAATTTTCTATAAGCCTTTCGCCTCCTAAGCATAAAGGAACTTCAACAACACTAAATCCTATGAGGCTTCATTTCAACCTTGTACACGAGTCGGCATGTTGAACAACCCTAGTATTTACAAACTTTCTCATGCACGGTGGACTACAAATATCTAGGGCTTCCTCCAGAAGGATAGATGTTTTCTTTTAATCATTGCAAATCCAGTGGATCAGAGCATTGTTACTTTGACGAAGATCGAGGGGAGGACGGTTCGAGCCCTGCTTCCGGTGAAATTGAACCAAGGGCATGGTTCATTAAATTCCACACTACAAGGCCCTATGAAAGGAGCACCGTCTTAGCCTCTCGATAGGAGAGAGTTTGTGAGGTTAAACCATAAATAACTATAAATATATATATATATATATATATATATATCTATCTATATATATATATATATATATATATATATATATATATATATATATATATAAAGTTTCCAGTACTGGTTCCTCATTTTCATACTGTGATGAGTCACTTCAAGGTTTCGGGAAACGTCTAACAGAACACAATAATAATCTAAGGTCACATAATACGTCATAATCTCTTTGTTCAATAAAGAGAGAAATGCAGACATCCTCTTCCTAAAAACATAAACCTGAACTAACCTCTTGGTGGTACTTATCCTGGAGTGTATATATATATATATATATATATATATATATATATATATATATATATATATATATTATATATATATATATATATATATATATATATATATATGTATGTATGTATGTATGAAACACAGGAAAACACACAGTCGGAGAAAATAAACTTCAAATAAAGAAGATTCCTATATTTCGGCTATCAACTGTAGCCCTCTTCAGGAAAGTACATAAGACAGAGGAACAGAGGGGACTTATAAGCTACAGAAAAGAGAAGGAATGAGGACAGATGGCATTACTCAGGCCCGGGGTTAAATGGGGTAGCGGAGGAGGGTGAGGGTGAGGTGAGGGGGGGGGGTTGTAAGCTCCGTACCAGTCTACTATATACATACATATATATACAGTATAAATATATACATACATATATATATATACAGTATAAATATATACATATATATATATATATATATGTATATATATAATATATTGTTACAAACCACTCTAAAGTACCAAAGGTTCACCGGCCTTGTGAATGTCAGAGGTTCGTAACATCAAGGGAACCCTTAGACCCTATGTCTATTACGGGGTTCAAACGGTCAAGATAACTGAATAAAGTCGCCACCCGGTCGGACACCGGGGAAAGAAATCAAACTAACTTAACTTAAAGAAATATAGTTAAATGAATTTATAAGTATGGAAGTTAATACAAGTAAAATGACACGAAAATAATATAAAGACACACGATTACAATTAAACAAACATGATTTTACATAATACATCTGACTTCTGATCATACATTTAACATTACACAAATGACTCTAGTTCGAAGGTTTTTAACGGGATTGAACAGACGTAAGACCGGGTCACAGAGCACCAAACAGTTTTGAAATATAAGCTCATCCTAAGCCCCAATGCTACACACTCCGCGATCACTTATATGGGGCACTACAAAGCTAAGTCCTAGTGGATCTGGCTCACTGCTATACCAAGGGAAAAGGGTACTAACCTCAAGGCAGTCATTTTGGATCTGACCCGTGTAAGCAGGGTCTGGACAATCGTATAGACTCGTTCACCGTTGCGTGACGAGGCAATACGCTCGTAGCTCATTGGATACTACAAGGGGGGCGGGATTTACCTAGCCTGACGAGCCTACATTGTTTATGCGGGAAATACAAATGAAATATTTTTACGTCACGGCCTGTGACGTAGCAGAGACGCATGCGCAATGGACACTTGAACAATCAACATATTACAAAAACAATCAATATTATCATAAACTAATACCATAGTTACATTAATAAATACATACAATACATAGTAAAGAAAATACTTTACGGTGACATATATTTGGTCATAACCAAAGCAGCAAAATACGAACACGTAACATGACAACATTTCCTCGAAACAACCATAACAACTACATACTTCCTTGAAAGTGGCAGTTGCAGACAAGATTGACGAGTTAAACACCATATGAGGACGGAGCCTTTATTTGTACGACGTTTCGCTTATTACAGCTTTTTCAAGTACAAGTTGAGATACAAATGCTTGAGATTAAATAAGGGGAAAGGGGGGAACGGGGAGAGAAAAAGAGGGGGAAGGAAGAGGAGGAGGAGGAGGAGGAGAGGAGGAGGAGAAGGGGGGGGGGGTTGAACACTGAGAAAGGATGTGAATGCTGGCCCAAACGTCCGTGGGCGAAAGGTCCAAAAAGGGTGGTTTAGATATTTAATATTTTGCTGGCCATGGGTATTAGGGGAATTAAGTGAGGCGAGATGTTAAACATGCCCCTGTTTTGTTCAATAGTGCTCGTTCCTTGAATGATTGCTGCTTCTAAACACTTCCTGTGGATTTTGTCTGGTTCCCGTATCAGCAGCTCTGCATTCTTCCAGTCCATAAGATGGTTTACCTTGTTTCTATATGTCACACATGCATTGGTGGTGACATCATGCCTGACGTCGTAACGGTGTTCACGTATTCGTGTATTCAGGTCGCGTGACGTTTCTCCGATGTAAATTTTATCACATCCTGAACACGGAATACGATAAACACCGGCTTTGGTGCCCGGTGTCTGGTTGTTGTGTATTTTCGTCTTCGTGATGTCTTTTATCGTTCTGCTTGTCTGGCACACTACTTCCAAGTTGGTGGTTCTTAAAAGATGTGTCAGGTTGGTGGCAACGTCGCCGGTTGGCAACACGAGACGTCTTGTTGTGCTGTCCTGCTGCCTACGGCTTTCCCGAATCTTAGCGGCCTGCTGTCTGCAATTATCTAAAAGAAATTCTGGAAATTTTAGTGTTAAAAAGGTCTCTTTAATAAACCTGCACTCTTCTTCTAAGTATTTTGCACTACATATCCTAAATGCCCTAAGGAAAAAGCCTATTACTACTCCTCTCTTGGTCCTTATATCATGGTGGGAGTAGAAATGAATTAAATTATTTTTGTTGGTGGGCTTTCTATACACTTTGAATTCAAGCTGGTTACCGTACTTAACCAGCTTGAATTCAAAGTGTATAGAAAGCCCACCAACAAAAATGATTTAATTCATGATGTCACCACCAATGCATGTGTGACACATAGAAACAAGGTAAACCATCTTATGGACTGGAAGAATGCAGAGCTGCTGATACGGGAACCAGACAAAATCCGCAGGAAGTGTTTAGAAGCAGCAATAATTCAAGGAACGAGCACTATTGAACAAAACAGGGGCATGTTTAACATCTCGCCTCACTCAATTCCCCTAATCCCCATGGCCAGCAAAATATTAAATATGTAAACCACCCTTTTTGGACATTTCGCCCACGGACCTTTGGGCCAGCATTCTCATCCTTTCTCAGTGTTCAATCCTCCCCCCCTTCTCTTTCTCCTCTCCTCCTCCTCCTCCTCCTCTTCCTTTCCCCCCCTTTTTTCTCTCCCCGTTCCCTCCTTTCCCCTTATTTAATCTCAAGCATTTGTATCTCAACTTGTACTAGAAAAAGCTGTAATAAGCGAAACGTCGTACAAATAAAGGCTCCGTCCTCATATGGTGTTTAACTCGTCAATTACATACTTGGCAAGTATACATCGCAGATGTAACAATATGTATATATATATATATATATATATATATATATATATATATATCTTTTCAACCACAAATTACTTTTAAGTCCATGCCATCACAGTCCAGACTGAGAGTCGCTCGAAGGAGGCATACGTTGGAAATTGAAACGTGGTCGCGCCGAGGACTCGAACTCAGTTCACCCGTGACAAATCGGCAGTGACTTAGACCAATACGTTATCAAGAGAGATATAAGTTGAGTACAACTTTCTTATATTTGCATTCAAACCCACCTCCGCCATGATAGTGTAGTCGCTAGTATATATATATATATATATATATATACATATATATATGCACACACACACACACACACACACACACACACACACACACACACACACACACACTCACACATACACAAACACACGCACCACAACACACACACAAACCAACACAACACACACACACACACACACACACACACACACACACACACACACACACACACACACACACACACACACAGAGATATATATATATGTATATATATATACATATATATATACATACATATATATATATGTATATATATATACATATATATATCATATATATTATATATATATATATATATATATATATCTATTTATATATATGGGTGTGTGTGTGTGTGTGTGTGTGTGTGTATGTGTGTGTGTATGTATTTATAAACAATGTACGCACGAACAAATGCACGCATGCAGTTACATTGTAAACATACACACATACTGTATACACAAACGCATATACTCTTACACAAACACATATACCATACGTTATACTGTGCACGACGCTTTCTATATTGATGTTTCTTATCTCCTATTTTTCACAATTTTCTTTACATTCTGCCCAGAGGCATAAGCGACGTCGACGACAACTTTTGACAAGCTAGTTAGTGTCTCAGTTCCACTCATGGCCAGTACCACAAGATATTCTCTGTCCTCTTTATCTATTTTTTTTTTCTCCTTCGTATTTCAATTTTCCTGTATCCTAAAACCTGTTGAATAGGGTATGGGGTACAGTTATAAGCAAAAGTTTTGACCCACGCTATTTCTTACTACGTCAATATGATTTTTGTTTGTCGAGTACGTGATGTTTTTTATGTAATATTTAGCTTACAGTTAAGTAACTTTCTTGAATTGGTTAGACAAAAGTTGTCAGACAAAGTATTTGAATTTTGTATCATGAACATTTCTTGGTAGGTAAAAAAATTTGGCTCATGAATGTACATTAGGGTGTGGAAAATATTAGTTATGTAAATATCAATAAGGACAGCGTCGTATACAGTGTACCTTGTGGTGGGTTGTCTTGCTGTATACTACGGAGAAACACGATGATGGTTAGTAGAAAGGCGAAGAGGAAGGTTAAGGGAGAGGTTTGGAGATGGGTTTAGAGAAGGGTTAGGAGAAATGTTAGAAGAGGGGTTTAGAGAAAAAATGGAGAAGGGTTAGGAGACGGGTTAAGAGAAGGGTTAGAAGATGGGTTAGGAGATGGGTTATGAAAAGGTTTAGGAGGGCACAAGGAAAATGTGCGGCACCATAGAACATCCTACTCCTTTTTGGTACCTAGAGATACACACGAGCACTTGTCCAGTTGGGAAGAATTGCAGTCTCTCCGCGCGGGACTTGAGAGTAGAGTGGGAAGGGTTTGCTGGAGGCCGCGTACATCGCCCTAGGACAGGCCACCAATTACTGGGATTAATTTGCTTCAAGGTTGGTCTTCGTCCTCAGCAGAAGTGCGGACCAATCATCACGCTCCGTTCCAAAATGTCTTCCTTTATGATCTGCCATTTGGGTATATATACTCTATTATACACGACTATCCTTTAGTTTTACTATACACTTTTCTTTCTATCCTACAAAAACCGATCTTGCGAGAGCGGGTGGTCTGACGTGGTGGTCCATGAGCTACTCAGAAGAGTAATAGTAGAAACGTGTGAATGTATTAGGATTTCTGAAGAGAACAGGAGGAAAACAGGTATCAGTTCAAGTTCGTCACTGATATTAAAAAAATCCAGAGTATTGGAAAGGATTAACATTTACTTTCTATATTCTAAACCAATGCAGTAATATCGCTAAGACACATTTCTACTTTGTAAGAATTAAATGATCCAGAGCTATAGAAAGAGAATACAATACTCTTCCAATATTAAAAACCTAATTCTAATATAAAACCACTAATTTTTTCTATATAGTAAAGATCCAAGTTTTAGCAAACTCGAAATGTTTACTTACGAGTAATATGAATGAATTACATTTAATCTCTGGCACGTACACAAGTAATGCAAACATATTTCGGAAATTTTAGATATGACAAACTGTTGACAAATTCAATTACCAAGAATTTTTAGCCCGATTAACCTAGTTAAGGTCAAGTCAAGTGAGGGAAGGTAAGGTCAGTGTATCTTTCCACATGCCTTTCCTATCGACATACCCATCGTTAATCATATATATATATATATATATATATATATATATATATATATATATATATATATATATATATACATATATATATATATATATATGTATACATATATATTCGTATATACTTATTTATATATAAACACACACACACGCACACACATACACACACACACACACACACACACACACACACACACACACACACACACACACACACACACACACACACACACACACACACACATACACATACATACAAATACACACACACACACACACACACACACACACACACACACACACACACACACACACACACACACACACACACACACACACACACACACACACACACACAAGGAATTCCTGTTGTGAATGTAGATGGGATAGTCTATGAAGATGGAAAATTGGACACTGAAATAATCAATGAATGTTTCTGGCCTCAATTTTCCAATGAAGGCGAAGCTGGAAAGGGCAAGGAATGAAAAGAAATAGTGATGAGAGACATAAAAGTGGATGTGAGAGGGAAAGTAATGAAAAAAAAGAAAGAAATGAAACGCATACGCTAGATGTAAAGCAAATCCCGAAGCTTGATGGAATCTCAAATTGGATATTCAAGTGATGTAAGAGCATTTGGTGGATAAGATTCATGAACTAATTTTATATGCATTAGAAAAAGGGAAAGTACCCTGATATTCAAAAAAGATCAATGTGTTTCCAATTTGCAAAAAGGGAAACACAAAAAAAAAATTGTTAGAACTATGTCTGTTACTACTATGGCTGGTATACATTATGACATGGTCTAGATATTTGAAAGAATATCTCTTGTTACTTGAAAGGTATTTCTGCTTGTTTCAGAGTATCAAGTTAATGAGTACCCCTACAAGGATTCGAGGCAGAGACTGTTTGTTCACAAGACCACGACGAAACAGTCTCGGCTGTCGGCGGACATTCGACAAGTATTTACACTCTTAAACACACAGACTTCGGTGAGAAGATCCTTCAGTTATGCTTTACTGTGTGATCAACGGAAAGTTGTGTGTTTCCAAGCATCTTCCATTTTATTTACGTCATGAGGTTCGTGACTACCTTTCCTACATTCTGAAAGGACATCTCAGTGTCCAACAAGCCCTCACTGCGTAAGAACTCCTAAATCTTTGCCAAACATGGGCTGTTACAATAATGAGTATCAAAGGCCTGATGATTTGGGCGTTGTTATTTGATATAATGTAACTATCGAAACCCTTCACTGGGACTGAGGCGTGTGCGTCCGCATACAAAAATCTCACAGAACTTTTACTACAAATCTAAAGTAAGATTAATTTCATGTACTGGATTTCGATTTGTCCATTAACGTTCCAAACAGGTGGCCCTACACGGAAACATGTGTGATCAGGAGTCTTGCAGGAGTAATACTTTAATAATTCAGTCCTTATTTGTGTGGTTAGGAGCGACAATAGTGCTTTCAGGTTTACACAGAAATTGAAATATGAGATTGCAAGACTGCGTAGATGGGCATTAATAATGCAAGAGCTTGAAATTGATGTAAGATATGTTCTTGGAAATGTTAATGTCGTGGTCCGAGTAAGTGCAGAAACAACAACATGCAGTTTCATTGTTCTCATGGGTTTCCATATATTTTTGGATGGAGGAATTATAGTGTTATCGTGAGCTGATAAACACATACACACACATACACACACACACACACACACACACACACACACACACACACACACACACACACACACACACACACACACACACACACACACACACACACACACACACACACACACACACACACACACACACACAAAGAAGGGAAAGAGGAGACTTACCAACTATCTATAGAATTATGAAGGGAATGGAAATCTTAGATAGGAATGACTTATTGAAATGGGACAATAGAAAAACAAGAGAACACGAAAAAAACTAAAAAAAAATAGATAATTATAGAAGAGTTCTGAAAAAAAAAAGCTTCCCACACAGAGTGATAGATACTTGGAACAAATTGGACAAAGAAACAGTGTGTGCAAACACTATTCAAGGTTTTAAGAAAAAACTTGATGCTGAGAGATACAAAGACGGGTTACCACGAGCATAGCTCCCTTCCCGTATAATGCAACTAG
>NC_134810.1:21910106-21917606 GCF_046742065.1 Oratosquilla oratoria | reverse complement strand
TTTGCTAAACAGAAATTTCGAAATATTTTTGTGCTTCTGGGACTTTGAGTCTTGGTAAGATAAAATCCCGAGTCTTGTTGTCTTCGGCAGCAACATGATTTGTTACAAGAAATATTTCAACAAATGTCAAAAAAGAAAGATAAAAGAGAGAGAGAGAGAAAAGAAAGACAAAAGAAGAAAAAAATAAAAATAAAATAAAACAGACCCAGGAACGTGATGTGCATTTGATGGAATCTGACTCAAGAAGTCGTAGCGATAGTCGGTCGACCACATTATTTCTTCAAGTGCTCCATTGAATTTTCATATTCCTCCAGATATCTGTATAATAGTGAATGTATACAATATATAAAATTCTCTCTATAATATAAAGAATGAGTTGACAAATAAGAAAAAAAAATGTATAATGTTCGAAGATTAAGACAGCAAAGTCACACTTTTCCAGCAGCTAGATTTTTTATTCAAAACACTGACGCACACACACACACACACACACACACACACACACACACACACACACACACAAACACACACACACACACACACACACACACACAAACACACACACACACACACAAACACACACACAAACACACACACACACACACACACACACACACACACACACACACACACACACACACACACACACACACACAAACACACACACACACACACACACACACACACACACACACACACACACACACACACACACACACACGCTCTCCCTATTGCATCTATATTCATAGTGCTACTACTATGCATTATACTTGATAAGTTTATAATATATAAAGAAAACGGTAAAAAAAACAAAAAAAAAACAATCGAACACAGCACCAGTCGAATCGGGCTTCAGGTCTCCTTTTTTATTGTGTGTGTGTTTGTGTATGCATGTGTGTGTGCAAGAGCGTGTGCACTTGCAATAGGCCTTATTACATGGGTACTCTTTTGCATTAGAAACAGAAATATCAAAGTCAGGGCTGCACGCTAGGAAATAAACGTCCGTTTTCTTTGATACTATTTGAGTGCGTGACGGACACCGGAGAATTTTGTATATAGATATAAAGGCTGGCCACGTCATGCCTTTTCTCAAGCTCGTAAATCCTAAGGTTATGGAACATTACGAATTACAAAGAATTAAATCTTTATATTCCTCTACATAGATATCTTTGAAAATACATAATGTGCGCTTTCGCCACTCCGGAATCAACGAACCCATTTCCTAACGTTGCTGTCATCATCTGCCTCGGCTACGTAAACTTTTACCAAGCGCCGGTGAATGTCGATTGTTTCAACATGTGCGTGGAAGAATTAAATGACTCATCTCTGTTTCTGACGAACATCCATGATAGGGGTTAATTTATTAAATTGTCACACCGTGAATATCTGCAATAGAGAGATGGAAATTCAAGTTATGAGAGCCAAAGTTCAGTCCTTAAATCAGATCCATAAGTAAATTTCTCGAATCCCTTGGTGCAAAATAAAAAAAATTAGAAGGCATAAAATTTGGAAGTACTCTCTCGTATATATGTATATACACACACACACACACACACACACACACACACACACACACACACACACACACACACACACACACACACACACACACACACACATATATATATATATATATATATTTCTCATGACGTGCATGTATATATATATGTATGTATATACTGTATATGTGTATGAATGTATGTATATATGTATATGTACTATGTATGTATGTATATATATGGATATATATATATATATATATATATACATACATATATATATGTGTACATATATATATATATATGTATATACATATATATATATATATATACATATATATATATATATACATATATATTTCTCATGACGTGTATGTATGTATGTATATATGCATATGTACTATGTACGTATGTATGTATATATATGGATATATATATATATATATATACATAAATATATATATATATACATATATATGTATACATATATATACATATATGTATATATATATGTATATTTTATATATATATATATATATTTGTGTGTGTGTGTGTGTGTGTGTGTGTGTGTGTGTGTGTGTGTGTGTGTGTGTGTGTGTGTGTGTGTGTGTGTGTGCGTGTGTATCTATGCATGTATGTGTATGAATGAATGTATGTATGTATACATATACATATGTGTTTATGTATATATGTATGTATTTATGTATGTATGCGTGTATACATGTATGTAAATATGTATGTATGTATATATGTGCGTATGTATGTATTCTTGTATGCATGTATTCATTGATGGATGTGTGCATGTGTGCATTTGCTTATTCATGTTGAGTACGTATGAATGTATATGTAAGTATATTTGTATATATGTGTGTATGCATGTATATATGTATGCATGTATGTATGTATGTTGTATGTGTGTATGTATATATGCATATATGTATGTATGTATGTATGTATGAATGTATGTATGTATGTATGTATGTATGCATGTATGTATGTATGTATGAATGTATGTATGTATGTAAGTAAATATGTATGTATGCATGTATGTATGTATGTATGTATGTATGTATGTATGTATGTATGTATGTATGCATGTATGTATGTGTGAATGTATGTTTGTATGTATGTATGTATGTTTGTATATATGTATATATGCATGTATGTATGTATGTACGCATGTATATATATATATATATATATGTATATATATATACATATATATATGTATATATATACATATATATATATATATATATATATATATGTGTGTGTGTGTGTGTGTGTGTGTGTGTGTGTGTGTGTGTGTGTGTGTGTGTGTGTGTGTGTGTGTGTGTGTGTGTGCACGTACGTATCTATGTACGTATGTATTCCTGTACACATATACATACGGTTAAGTACGTATGTGTGCGTTTATATGAAGCGTTCTAACGGTACAATGACACCTCGGAGAACCGGAGGCTGTGATATCTAGCAATAATTGTTTATCGAAAAGGTTTTCCGAAGTAAACTTATGTGAGGATTTAGTCCTAAAGGACAGTGACTCTTGATGTCAGAAGCCTCTGGAACACAAGAAGAGTCCGACTGGTGAAGGGGAAAGGCGGCTGTGCTGATTAAGATGTAAACACATAAATAGATAGACAACACTTCTACGTGAGGGGGGAGAGAAGGGCACCGAGAAAAGTTGAGATAGAGATGGACATGAGAAGGAGGAGAGGAAGGAAGTATAGTGTGGAGGAGGAGGAGCAGGGAAAGGAGGAGGAGGAGAAAGAGGAGACCATGGTGGTGATGATAGTGATAATGATAACGATGATAATGATGAAGATGATGATGGTGGTGGTTGTGGTGGTGATGATGATGATGGTGATGATGATGATGATGATGATGATGATGATGATGATGATGATGATGATGATGATGATGATGATGACGACGATAATCATGATGATCATGATGAAAGTCATGATGATGATAATTAGAATGATGGTGGTGTGGAGGAGGAGGGGAGGACAATTAGGAAGAGGAAGAGGAGGAGGAGGAGGAGGATAAAGACGAGTGGGAGGAGGAAGAGTAGGGGTAGTAGGAGTAGAAGTAGGAGGAGGAATAGGAGTAAAAGGAGTCGGGGGAAGAGTAGTAGCAAGATGAATAGTAGGAAGAGGAGGGGAAGGAGCAAGGGAGTAGAATAATGAGGAGTAGGGGAGTAGGTGGAGAAGAGGGTGTAGGAGGAAGAGTGGTAGGAGGAGTAGAAAGAGGAGGAGGAGGAGTAGGAGGAGTAGGAGTAGACAGAGGAGAAGTGGAAGGATGATGATGATGATGATGATGATGATGAGGAGGAGGAGGAGGAGGAGGAGGAGGAGAAGGTGGAGCAGTAGGGGGAGAGGTAGTAGGAGGAGGAAGTGTAGGAGGAGGAGGAGGAGGAGAAGGAGGAGGAATAGGAGGGAAACGATGATGTTGATGATGATGATGAGGAGGAGGAGGAGGTGGAGGAATAAGAGGGAAACGATGATGAGGAGGAGAAGGAATAGGAGAAGGAGCAGAAGGAGAAGGAAGAATAGGAGGAATAGGATAAAGAGTATCAGGAGTAGAAGGAGCAGCAGGAGTAGGAGGAGCAAGAGTTGGAGGAGGAGCAGGAGGAAGAAAAGGAGGAAGAAGAGGAAGAGAAGCAGTGGCATGATGGGAAGGGGTAGGAAGAGGAGTAGGTGGAGGAGAAGGAGGAGGAATAGGAGGAGGAAGTAGAATAGGAAGAGTAAGAGAAATAGAGGGAGAAGGAGAAAGAAAATGAGGAAGAGCAGGAGGAGGAGTGGGAGGAGGAGGAAAAGTAGGAGAGTGAGGAGTAGGAGGAAGAGCAGGAGAAAGAGGAGTTGGGGTAGTGGGAGGAGTAGGAGGAGTCAGAGGAGGAGGAGTAGGGGAGGAGTGGGAGTACGAGGAGCAAGAGGAGGGGAGCAGGAAGACGAGGAGTAAGATGAGGAGGGAGAGGAGTAGGAAGGGATGTATGAGGAGGAAGACGGAGGGTAGGAGAAGAAGGGCGAGTAGGGGGAGTAGGAGGAGGAGGAGTAGGAAGAGTAGGTGTAAGAGTAGGAGTAGGAGTAGGGGGGAGTAGGAGGAGGAGGAGGGGGAGTAGAAAGGGATGTAGGAGGAGAAAGACGAAGAGTAGGAGAGGGAGGGCGAGGAGGGGGAGTAGGAGGAGGAGGAGTAGGAAGAGTAGGTGTAAGAGTAGGAGTAGGAGTAGGAGTAGGAGAAGGAGGGCGAGGAGGGGGAGTAGGAGTAGATGGAGGAGGAGTAGAAAGAGAAATATGAAGAAGAGAAGGAAGAGTAGGAGAGGCGTACGAGGAGGAGTAAAAGTAAAAGAATGAAGTAGGAGTGGGAGAAAGAGGAGGAGGAGGTGAGGGAGTAGGAGGAGGAGGAGTAGAAAGAAGAGGAATATGAGTTGAAATAGGAGAAAGAGGAGTAAGAAAATCTTGGTTAGGAAGAGGAGAAGGAGGTGTAGGAGGAAGAGGAGTAGGAACAAGATTAGGAGGAGGTGGAGGAGGAAGGAGAGGAGAGGTAGGAGGAACGGGAGTAGAAAGAAAAGTAGGAGGAGGAGGAAGAGTAGGGGAGGAGTAATAGAAATAGAATGATGAGTAGAAAGAGGGGGAGGAGGAGTAGAGGTAGGAGTAGAAAGACGAAGGGGAGGAGAAGTATGAGGAGGAGGAGAAGGAGGAGGAGGACGAGGAGGAGGAAGAGTAGAGGAGAAGTACGAGGAGGAGTAATTGAAAGAGAATGAGGAGTAGAAAGATGGAGAGGAGTAGGGGTAGGAGTAGAAAGAGGAAGGGGAGGAGGAGTAGGGGTAGAAAGAGAAAGGGGAGGAGGAGTATGAGGAGGAAAAGGAGGAGGAGGAGAAGGAGAAGGAGGAGGAGGAGGAGGAGGAGGAGGAGGAGGAGGAGGAGGAGGAGGAGGAGGAGGGGGAGGAGGCTGCTATGTGGGGCGCGTACGGGGCTGGCCGAAGGCAGGGCGCGTTGCTTGGCTCAGTGGTTGCTGGGCCGTGGAAGTGTCGAGGGCCTGCCGAGGCTATCGTCATACTCTTACCGTGAGCGTGTGTGCGTATGTACGTATGGCCCAGGGCAGGTGTTGGGGGCCCTACCTGTTGTTGTAGGAGGTGTTGTTGTTGTTGTTGTTGTTATTGTATCAGAGGTGTCACCGGCGGCGGCGGCGGCGGTGGTGGTGGTGTTGGTGTTGGTGGTGGTAGTGCAGTTGGTTGTGATTAGTGTCGGTGGTGGTGGTGGTGGTGTTATCGTTGTTGGTGGTGCGGTAGAAGTCGTGGTGGCAGTGTTGGTGGTGGTGGTGGTGGTGTTGGTGAGAGTGGTGGTGACGAAGGAGAAGGTGAGGTGAAGAAGAAGGAGGTGGGGGAGGGAGGATGGCCAGGCCGAGCGCCGTGGCCAGCAGTGGTGTTCTTCGGCCATGACCCAGCGTCAAGGGCGCCATGATCGTGCCCAAACGTCGCGGTGTTGTGCCCTCCGCAGCAGCCGGCGCAGCAGAAGCAGCTGCCGGAGCCCCCAGGCCAGCCCCCAGGCCAGCTCCCCTCAGGCGAGCCGCCCCCAGCAGGCCTTCGGGTACTGAGAGGGGGTGGCAGGATGCGGACTCCTCCGCCTGTCTCTCCCCCACACAACCTCCTCCTCGAGACGGACCACGCCCTTCGGGGTGCGTCTAGGTTCCTGTTGCTGCTGGTTCTCCTGTTGGCGGCCAATCACGTGTGGCTGGCCGCGGGTCGCGTCCGTAGGGGCGCCACCTCGATCTCGCAAGACTTCCTCCCACCGTGGCTCTCGACGGCCTTCGTCAGTAACATGAGTCGTGACCTCCACGACGTCTGGGAGCTCGAGACGTGCCCGGCGGCTTCCGGTGGAGGAGGAGGAGGAAGAGGTGGGGGAGGAGGAGGAGGTGGAGGAGGAAGGGGAGGTGGAGGTGGAGGAGGAGGAGGAGGCGGATGGGGAGGAGGAGGAGGAGGTGGAGGAGGAGGAGGAGGAGGGGCCCATCACCACCACCAGCACCAAGAACAGCAGCAGCACGGCGCTAAACACCGTCAAGAAAAGCAAAGAAAACAGAAGAAGCAGCAGACACACAACTCGTCTGTACCACGGGTTTCCCACGGGGGAGGGCACCGGGGAGGAGGAGGCAAGTGTGGCAGCGGCTCAAGGGCGAGGCACAGGCACAAGGAGAGCGTCTGTCACGGCTCAGTCTTGGACGAGGAGGAGATTAAGCATATCTGTAGCCATGACAGCTGGAAGCGACGCCAAGAACTCGCGCGCGAGGTCAAGCTAAGGACGTGCCCTTCGTGGTTTCCGACGACCCGCTGGAAGGAGGAGGTGACTTCCTCCACCGAGCAGTGCTTCAAGTTCCTTCGCCACCTGCTGAACATGGACCACGCGGCCTCAGCCCTCGTGTGCAAGTTCGGAAGTCTTCTGGCGCGGTATGACTGTGAAGGAGCACAACCTCGCTTCGACTGCACCACCGCTTGTCAGGTAGGAAAGAAAGAATAAATTTTAAGTTCGTGACTGCAACCCCCCCCCCCAAAAAAAAAAAAGGAGCTCGAAGACTTAAGTCACGAAGATCTTCAAAATCTAAAAGAAATAGTTAAATATTTAGGGCTCTAAATCGTTGAGGGTGTAGCTTTAGGATTAGGAAACAGTACAGACGAGAAAGGAAGGACTTCTTTAGATATCCGAAAGAAAGAATTTTTATGTCATAGAAGTGGAAGTCTTGATGCAAGGATCTTTGACTTAAAGCAGTTTGAAATCCTAAAAAACGTATGATGCATTTAACTTTAAGGATTTTTGAAATCCTCAAAAACTTCTGAGTGACTTTTTTGGGCTTTGGAATTCCGAAAAGAAGATTAAGTTGGTTTACTTCAGGTGCTTTGAACTTCTGAAGTCTTATTTTTTTTTCAAATCTTGAAAATTAGAGGATTTGACAATGAGGATTTTTAAAGGTCTGAAGGAAAAAACTTCGATTTCAAGAGGCTCGGATT
>NC_134810.1:21890106-21900106 GCF_046742065.1 Oratosquilla oratoria | reverse complement strand
TATATACATACATACATACATACATACATACATACATACATACATACATAGATACAAACATACATACATAAATACACACATACATATACACATGCATGCACACACACATACATATATACATACATATACATACATACATAGAAACATACATATATGTATACATACATACATGAATTCATATATACATGTATACATACATATAGCATACATACATACATACATACACACATATATAAGTATATATATATATAAGTATATATATATATATATATATATATACATATGTGTGTGTGTGTGTACATGTATGGGTGTATGAATGAATGTATACATACATGTATGCATGTATGTATGTATGTATGTATGTATGTATGTATGTATGTATGTATGTATGTATGTATGTATGAATGTATGTATGCATGTATGTACATATATATATATATATATATATATATATATATATATATATATATATATATATATATGTACATATGCATGAATTTATGTACGCACACACACGCGCACACACGCACACACATACACGCACACACACACACACACACACACACACACACGCACACACACACACACACACACACACACACACACACACACACACACACACACACACATACACACACACACACACAAGAGCTTACTAGTGTAGATAATATTGAAAGCATATTCATGATATCCCTGCTACCCATAATACCCGATTTAATGAACCGGCCTTACTGTGGATGTGCTGTGTCTTGCGACACTGCTTCTGGCCTAAGGCAGTGGACAAGATGCAGGGATGACCCGTCATCCAGGAGGTGCCAAGATAAGAGGGAGGAGGGAGGAAAAAGGATATAGGGGAGTGGAGTATGTAGGGGATGGAATGGGTGGGAGTGGTTTCTATGCCTTTGTTTTTTGGCTACTTCCCGTGCAAGGGGGAAAAAGCCTTTGGTATATGTATGTATGTATGTATGTATGTATGTATGTATGTATGTATGTATGTATGTATGTATGTATGTATGTATGTACGTATGTATGTATGTATGAGTGTATATAAATATACATATATATGTATATATATGTATATATATATATATATATATATACATATATATATATATATATATATATATATATATATATATATATATATTTCCTCGCCAAATTACCCGCGAGATGCTGCGGGCATATGATGATCATTTTAATTTTAATAGAATTTGTGGAGAAAAGTTACACGTATCAATATAATTCAATGGGAAATGTAACAAAAATAAAATATCAAGAAAATAGAAATAAATAACTAAATAACTAAATGAATAAATAAATAAATAAATAAATAAATAAATAAATAAATTTGAGGTGGGAGACGCTCTTTGGAAATAAGATATACTTATCCAAGTACCTTGGGTTATAAGGTTTCAGAATATATATGGTTATATGGGTCTATCTCCAAAAACCTAAGAGGAGTTCGTGAATAGTCCCTAACCTAACCATACCCCACCCAACTTTAACCCTTAACCCTAACCAAAATATTTTTTTTAGAAATGAATCATAGTTATCCAAGTACCTGGAGTGATAGGGTATCAGAATATATATGGTTATGGGGGTCTATCTCCAAAACCCCAGGAGGAGTTCGTGAACAAACAAACAAACAGACAGGCATACAAGTGAAAGGTAGTTATCCAAGTACCTTGGGTTATAAGATTTCAGAATATATATGATTATAGGGATCTATCTGCAAAAATCTAGGAGTTCGTAAATAATTTTTAAACTAACCTTTGTAGTGGATTGTTAACACTATATGGTGAACGGTACTCGGTCGTAAGAGAAGAATTAAAACAAACATCTTAGAACTGGCCGGCCCGCGATAATATCAAATAGAAATAATCAATATTTCAAAATTTGGTAAAATTATACAATCATTTTACATATACATGCTTTCTCTTTACAAAGGCTATCATAGTTTGTGGCATGATTAATTTCACAAATATAATATTTATGGAGACATACAATGGTTTGTTTAATCATAGTATTTTTTTTCACAAAAATACTATGCACATTAAAGGGGCACTATAGTAGTGGCGTGTTACCATACAATACCCCACCTAACTTTAACCCTTAACACTAACCCAATTTTTTTTTTAAGTGAAATCTAGTTATCCAAGTACCTGGAGTGACAGGGTATCAGTATATAAACCCTATATAAACCCTAGAAGTTCGTGAACAAACAAACAGACAGACAGAGACTACTACTTTATTATGGTAGATTATAGGGGTCTATCTGCAAAAACCTAGGAGTTCGTGAAAAATCTTTAAACTAACCAATGTAGTGGATTGTTAACACTACATGGTGAAAGGTACTCGGCCGTAAGAGGAGAATTGAAAGAAACATCTTAGAACTGGCACGCCCACAATAGTATACATAAAAAAAATCAATATTTCAACATTTGGTGAAATTATACGATCATTTTACATTTACATGCTTTCTCCTTACAAAGGCTATCATTATTTGTGGCAACATTAATTTCACAAATATGAATAATATTTATGGACACATACAATGGTTTGTTTAATCATATTATTTTTGTTACAAAAATGCTATGCACGTTAAGGGGAAGCTACAGTAGTGGCGTGTTACCACACCATACCCCCCTTTCTATCTTTAGCCCTTAACCCTAACCAATATATATATATGTATATATATATCTACATATGAATATATATATATATATGTATATATATACATATATATATTCTGTTGAAAACGACAGCAAATTCATTAGAAATTAATTTCTTTCTTAAGCTTTCTAGCTTTCGGAAAGATAGAAAGCTTAAGAAAGAAATTAATTTCTAATGAATTTGCTGTCGTTTTCAACAGAATATGCTTAAAAGAGAATCTCCTGCCACGCTTCACGAATATATATATATATATATATATATATATATATATATATATGTATATATATATATATATATATATATATATATGCTAATAAGAACACGGGTACTTATGTTCACTTATGCATTGTAGACTACTTGGAAAAAGAAACTAACGAAGCAGAGCGCTTTCGTATATTACATCTTCAGTGCAACAATATATATATATATATATATATATATATATATATATATATATATATATATATTTAATGAAATCTAGTTATCCAAGTACCTGGAGCGACAGGGTATCAGAATACATATGGTTATGGGGGGTCTATCTACAAAACCCTAGGATGAGTTCGTGAACAAACAAACAGACAGACAGAGTCTACTACTTTATTATATTAGGTATAATATGTTGTAACCTGTTAAGGGTTACACCTGTGGCAGGAAACGTAAAGCCTCTTCGGATCTTCCTTGGTTTATTGTATTCATGATATTTTCAACATGGGGATGTAATCTCCTTTGGGGAGAGTCCCCTAAATTCTCTCTTTAAGGGAGAAAGTCTCTCTTCCTCTCTTTGTGGCGACGCAATCGCCGCATATATATATATATATATATGTGAATAAGCCTATCTTTGCGTATTTGGTGTAGGTTAGCAGTTAGATTATAGGTTCGGGACTTATACAACACTATTTGAGTGTTAGTTGCATTAAAATTGATCTATTAATGAATGTGTCATGACATGGTGTATGGTTTGCAGTTATAATGATGTGGTTTGGTAGGTATAAGGAAATGATTACTGATTTGCCTAGGGACACTATGTACTTCTTTTGGTAACTTTCCGTTGGGTGGTGGTGTGAAGTGTGTTATACGTTTGAGTTAATTGCTTATGACTTGGAAATGGGGAGGTCAGCAAGATTGGAGGGATTACAAGAGGTCAGTGTCTCTCGGGCACCTTCTTGTATGCATGTGGATCACGTGTTAGGCATGTGATATATCGTAATAATTAGTAATAGTGTATGGATACATTGCCTCCCCGACCTATTTGAAATGCGTCCCCGTATCTCGGATTAACGTCGAGACGGCGGGGGTTTGGCATACAATTGCAAAACAGATATGATAATGTAACACGTCGCTAGTGGGAGACATTAACTTGTAAAAATCATTATTGGTTTGAATGAGTTCTAGTAAAGGGAGCGGGTTTACGTATATTATCATATCCTGGAATGTATTCAGTAAGCTATGGTAAAATGTACGTCTTTGCACTAAAATCTATACCACTTTGATAGTCAGTATCGATTTTCTTGTCAATGAAAATATATGGGAATATGTCTGTCGCTGCAGTTCGGGATCTCTTTTCAATGAAATGTATAGTTTCGTTTCTACTGTAGTATGAAAATCGGGTGGCACTTTCACTGGGTACCATATCTTAATGAATGTACGAGTAAGACATCCTAAATATCAATATTTGTTAGTTTGCCTATGATATTTGTTATTTTAAGAGTATGTCTGTTGCAACATATCTAAGATAAAGGGCCTATATGGAAAATGGTTTACGTCGGAGATTTACGTATTTCACATCGTTTCGTAAAGGGAGTTTTGTGCACTTCACTGGTAGTCTCTTTTCTGGGAGAATTCACAGATTCATGTATGAGATACATAGATGTCAGTGTGTGTGTGATATCAGTTTTCTTATCTTGCATAATGCTCAGGTAGGACTATAATGTAGGAGTTTGGGATTATTTCTAATGGACTGACCTATTTATTCATGCAAGAATATTATCTAGAATGTTTTTTTTTGTCACTATGAGAAATATCTAACGTGTATCCTAATGTTGCATAAATTTGACTGGCCTGTTTGTTATCATATATCTGTATTGATGAATTGGTGGGACACAAGTTTGTTTATTCATTTTTGTTTTGTTTCACTATATAAAAATATAATGTTGCTTATATTTGTTTCCTGGATGTTATGTCGAGATTTTGTGAATAAATATTGGCTATATTTTTGTAAGGTAATAAACTGTTCCTATCATTACTCTTGTATATTGATTACGGAAATCTGTGAGTTTTGTGTTAGGTTTAATGAAGTTGATTTTGAGTTTAAAGCAATGTATGTTTGAAGTGGATGTATATCGTATGTAAGTACTAGATTTGATGTATGCGCTTTGATTATTGCTTATGGTATGAAATAATGATTGGCTATCTTTGTGTTGAAAGTTTTGTTATGTTATCTTGAGGATGTGTCTTTTTTCATTTTTGTGTGAGATCATTCTGTATGTTGGTTGGGTTTGTCAGATTCATATCGTATCAGATATGAGTTGGTAAGGTGGGAGTATTTTATATGTTCAGGTGAAACGCATGGAAGTTTGTGCTATTAATTTTGAATTTAAAGTAATGTATACGGGAGATGGTTGTATTATATTTGTGATTAATGGAGTCAGTATAGTTTTGAGGCTTATGTTATTGAAATGTGATTGATCATGTAACGTTATATATTAAACTTATCTTTGTGAATGCTTGTATTATTCCTGGGTCGTCACGGTCTAAAGGAAGGTAGAGAAGATTTTTATGGATGAAATAAGTTTGGAAAGTAAGGGATCGTTAGTACCATGTTTACCTTTTGAGACGCACGACGTCTTGTGTCTCGTGGGAGGAATATTTAGTGACAATGCATGGTTTGTGCTTAATGTGTTGGTTTGTTCATTGTGGCATTTTGTAATTGTGCTTTCCTTGGTTTTTGGTTCGTTTACCTCATTATGTGTTGGCTTTGGTAGTTGCCTGTGATACTGCCTTTGGGTGGGTGGGGTTGGGGATGTGGGTGAAAGGTGCTGAGGTGTTCATATTGCTGGGTGTGATCGTCTGAAGTAGTTTAAAGTTAATGTGATATAGAGTTATTATACATGGGTTAATGAGAACGGTATTGAGTATCTTAGAATACATGTTAACAGAGTCGATATCATGGTTATTGTGTCTTAATATTGTAGCTTGTACCTAAGAGGTGTATTGTCTTTGATATTTGATACAATACCTTTGAGAAAAATACCTTGCTTATAAAAATGTACTAGGAAATGTTTGGTATGTAATTATTGATTTCTATATTTCTCAGAATTTATTTTTTACATAGCGTTTGGTATTATGTATATAATACTATCTCTATTTTTATACTAAGATTTTGTTTATTAGTATTTGTTCGTTTGTTTGTACATAGTGTTGGCCGAGTTGATATATTGGAATCTATACTTATTTATGTACTAGGTGTTTGCCTATTGTTATTTGTTTATTTGTCAGTATATAGCTGTTGTCTGATATGTACAGTTATTTTGGTAGCTCTATGTGGATTTGAAGATTTGTTTGTTTATTTACTGTACTTCTATGTATGTCGATTCTATTGAGTGCTTCAGTTATGTTGATTTGATTTTGAAAACTTGGCAGTGAATCATGTGAGTATTTTATCACTTTGTCTTTCTATGTTGGCTCTGTTTAATCCCTCAGGTATTGTTTTCCCTACATGTGTATGTACTTATTTGTTTTGTTATTGATTTATGTGTTTATGCACTCATCCGATGTTTCTTAGGTTTATTTGTTATAGATTGTATATTCCTATTGGTATATTTGTATATACCTATTAGTGGACCTATATACTGGAACATATATGTAATTAGTCCTCGGATATCTTAGGAGTGTGAGTATGTAAAAAAATGGGAATTAGGATACTTTACGTAGTGGAGTCTGAAGTCTTGGCACTGTGGATAGCTGCAGACTGACGACGTCGGGTCCTTGAGGATATCATATCGTCGGTTTTGCTGAGGTCAGATAGATGGTAGTTCACCAGGCGGAGAGAGAAGGTGGAAGGTGGGTGGACGTAGTTGGTTGGAGAACGTGGGCAATTTCCTGGTGGCCACGTTCAACCGATGCAAAGTACCTGGTGATTGCCGTGGGTCACGGCAGTGGAGGGAGGTGGAGGTCGGGATTGGGTAAGGACTCGTTGCCGGCCATTCTTGTCGGCTACGCTCAACCGACGCGAAGTTTCTGGTCCTTGCCGTCGTTCACGACAGTGGAAGGGGGTGAAGGGTCGGTTCTCGCCAGGCTTCATACGTGAAGAGCTAGAAAGATTAAATGAACTTAGTAAGTGTATGTATTTTGGTACTCACGATGGCTGGCGAAGTCGGTTGGGACGCTGGAGTGGGTAAAAGTGCAATCGTCGCTTGGAGGAGACAATTGCAGAGGGGTGGTGTGTAGATTGTAGGATGTGTCGCTCGCTGGGAGGTGCACTGAATGAACTCGCTTGGAACTGCTGACCCTGAAGTCAGCGCGCTGGGCCTGGGTCCCTCGTGACCTATTGGAGTCGCGTGGCTTCGTTCTAAAGTAGGGGGACAAATAGATTTTTAACTAGTATAACTTACGGAGTGAGCGTTTACTGAGTTTTCGTCCTCAGATGGCTCTGCCTAGAGCAAATGATACGTAGGGTTGTAGGAAGGTGGCTGGTGAACTCGAGGTAGGTGCGTGGGGCTGAATGAAGTCTTGTGGGCAGTTGCCTTGATTTTTCTGAGTCTAAGTTGGATTCCGGAGGCTTGATTGAAGTCTTGAAGCCGATACACTGGGCTTGATTTATACTGGGCTTCGATGCGTTACACTGTCCGTTCTTGTGACTTAATTAGAGTTTCATGTGGTGATACGTTGAGATTTGGCTAACGATTCTAGTCGTGGACTAGTGGCTTCCTTCAGAGGCTGTGTAGACTTTTGATGGTTACACAAGTGGGTGTGGGTAGTCGTGGACAGATCATCCCGCTAGCAGTCTGGGGATTTCCATTCCCGTAATAGGTACATGTTTTCCAATTGCATTTATCATCAATTTGCTTGCTACATTCGATAAACATACAAAACCTTCCCTATCATTGGTATTTTCAAACGTGTTAATGTAGGCAACTTCAACCGTTTTTCTCATGTCTCTTTTCAATCCGGTAAGTAGAACCTCGACTCCATCCCAGTGAGGCAAATGTCCAGATTTGTCAGCGTGCTGAACGAGTGAGTTGGATGTTTTGTGTGACCTCATGTCCCTCTTATGCTCGGCTAGGCGCTTCTCAAGTAACTGGTACGGGAATGGAAATCCCCTGACAGCTAGCGGGATGACCCGTCCGAGTTTCCAACCTCGAGTGTATAATTGCAAGGTTCGAGCTGTTTGTAGACAGTTTACTGAAGAAGACCGAGTCGGTGGAAACGTACAACCAATAAAGGAGTTGCAGCCCATGTTCGTTTGTTCTATCTCTACAACGCTCTCATTTCTCAAATCCATTCATTCAATGTATATATATGTACATATATATATATATATACATATATATATATGTATATACATATATATATATATATACATATATATATATATATATATATATATATATATTACACACACACACACACACACACACACACACACACACACACACACACACACACACACACGGGGAGTTGGGGGTGTGTGTGTGTGCAAGGTCATAGCATTACCCATAGATCGGACCTACGAGCTCTGAGCTCTCTTCCAGGAGGGAAATAGCTGTCGATCACGAGTCCAACACGTGATCCAAAGACCAAGTGAATACACACACACACAAACACACACACACACACACACACACACACACACACACACACACACACACACACACACACACACACACACACACACACACACACACACACACATATATATATATATGTATGTATATATATATATATGTATATACATATACATATATATATATATATACATATATATATATATACCTGTATATATATACGAGTATATACACATATGCATACTGACTGTAAATGTATGTAAATATGGATTTACGCAGTTATATGTGTATGTAGTTTTCTTTGTTCAAAACGGGTCTCTGACCAATTTCTTCCCCTAAGAGGCGCATTTATATCTTGGAAATGGACGTAAAATTGACAGAGGAGCAAAGGAAAAGAGAGAGAAATGTAAGTAAATATGCGGGTATGAATGGATGGATGGATGGGAGATAGAAAAAAGATGGCAGGGGAGAAAAGGAAGAAGGGGAAAGGGAAGTAGAGAAAAAGGCAAGGAGGAGAGAAAGGAAAGGTGGAGGGAGAGGAGTGGGAAGAAACGAGGAGGAGAGGAGGTAGAAGGAAGAGAGGTAGAGGAAAGGGTAAAGTGGGTGGGACGGAGGAAGGGAGGGAAACTGGGCGAGAGGAAGGAAGGAAGTGAATGAAATAAAGAATAAATAAGGAAGCATTGAGGGAGGGAAAATAGGAAAAGGCAAGGAGTAAAGGAAGGAAGGAGGGAGATAGGGAGGCAAGGTGGGACCAGATAGGGATGGGGAAAGGGAAGGTGGCGGGAAGGGGGGGGAGGGAGGAAAGAAGAAATAAGGAAGCATTTGAGTTTGAGATGGATCTGTGTGGGTGTTGGGGATGGTGTCGGAATGGATATGGTAATGGAGGTCCCACCCTTGGATAATCTAAAGAAAGGTGGGAGAGGGAGTGAGAGAGAGGCTGGGCGAGGGAGCGGGAGTGAGGGAGAGGATGGCGGAGGGATAGGGAGGGAGGGGGAGGGGGAGGGTCAGGAAGGAGATATTCCTCGTCGGCTTGGTTCTGTTGATGCTCTCTTTCGAACACATTCGGCCGCGTTCGGACGTGTCCCGTCTCGTTATATTTCGGATACGTTCGAACCATTTTGGTTACGCTCGAAAGCTCGGATATGTTCCAACACTCAAAAGTACTTTTAGATGCTCTTTCAGATATGTTCGGACGTTTAAAGAAACGTTCGTGTTTGCTTTCGATCTATCTATTGAAGAAGTTCGAACTATTGGAGGGGCTATCAAACGTTTGAAAATATTCGTTGGACCTATTAGATATGTTTAAGCCTTTGAAAAAAATGACATTTTCACACAAACTCGAAAAACACTCGAACACTTGGCTATGATCGTATTCTCTCTCTATTTGAGTATTTGAACACGTTCGAATACCCTCATATACAACGCCGGTATATACTTGTTCAGTCTTTCAGAGGTCTTCGAAACGCCTCAAAAAGGCCGGATATCTTCGAACATTCGAATAACACTGAGGGTGATGCAGGCAAGGTATATAAAGACAGCAGAGC
>NC_134810.1:21879967-21889606 GCF_046742065.1 Oratosquilla oratoria | reverse complement strand
TACTAGTGTAGATAATATTGAAAGCATATTCATGATATCCCTGCTACCCATAATACCCGATTTAATGAACCGGCCTTACTGTGGATGTGCTGTGTCTTGCGACACTGCTTCTGCTCTAAGGCAGTGGACAAGATGCAGGGATGACCCGTCATCCAGGAGGTGCCAAGATAAGAGGAAAAGGGTAGAGGGGAGTGGAGTATGTAGGGGATGGAATGGGTGGGAGTGGTTTTTATGCCTTTGTTTTTGGCTACTTCCCGTGTAAAGGGGAAAAAGCCTTTGGTATATGTATGCATGCATGTATGTATGCATTTATGTATGTATGTATGTATGTATGTATGTATGTATGTATGTATGTATGTATGTGTGTATGTATGTATCACTATATTTTGTCAAACTTGTGTACATATATATATATATATATATATATATATATATATATATATATATATATATATATATATATATATATTTCCTCGCCAAATTACCCGCGAGATGCTGCGGGCAAATGATGATCATTTTAATTCTGATAGAATTTGTGGAGCAAAGTTACACGTATCAATATAATTCAATGGGAAATGTAGCAAAAATAAAATATTAAGAAAATAGAAATAAATAACTAAATAACTAAATAAATAAATAAATAAGTAAATAAATAAATAAATAAATTTGAGGAGGGAGACGCTCTTTGGAAATAAAGTATACTTATCCAAGTACCTTGGGTTATAATGTTTCAGAATATATATGGTTATAAGGGTCTATCTGCAAAAACCTAGGAGGAGTTCGTGAATAATCCCTAACCTAACCATACCCCACCTAACTTTAACCCTTAACCCTAACCAAAATATTTTTTTTAGAAATGAAATATAGTTATCCAAGTACCTGGAGTGATAGGGTATCAGAATATATATGGTTATGGGGGTCTATCTCCAAAACCCCAGGAGGAGTTCGTGAACAAACAAACAAACAGACAGACAGACAAGTGAAAGGTAGTTATCCAAGTACCTTGGGTTATAAGATTTCAGAATGTATATGATTATAGGGATCTATCTGCAAAAATCTAGGAGTTCGTGAATAATTTTTAAACTAACCTTTGTAGTGGATTGTTAACACTATATGGTGAACGGTACTCGGTCGTAAGAGAAGAATTAAAACAAACATCTTAGAACTGGCCGGCCCGCGATAATATCAAATAGAAATAATCAATATTTCAAAATTTGGTAAAATTATACAATCATTTTACATTTACATGCTTTCTCTTTACAAAGGCTATCATAGTTTGTGGCATGATTAATTTCACAAATATAATATTTATGGAGACATACAATGGTTTGTTTAATCATAGTAATTTTTTTCACAAAAATACTATGCACATTAAAGGGGCACTATAGTAGTGGCGTGTTACCATACAATACCCCACCTAACTTTAACCCTTAACACTAACCCAATTTTTTTTTTAAGTGAAATCTAGTTATCCAAGTACCTGGAGTGACAGGGTATCAGTATATAAACCCTATATAAACCCTAGAAGTTCGTGAACAAACAAACAGACAGACAGAGACTACTACTTTATTATGGTAGATTATAGGGGTCTATCTGCAAAAACCTAGGAGTTCGTGAAAAATCTTTAAACTAACCAATGTAGTGGATTGTTAACACTACATGGTGAACGGTACTCGGCCGTAAGAGGAGAATTGAAAGAAACATCTTAGAACTGGCACGCCCACAATAGTATACATAAAAAAATCGATATTTTAACATTTGGTGAAATTATACGATCATTTTACAGTTACATGCTTTCTCCTTACAAAGGCTATCATTATTTGTGGCAGCATTAATTTCACAAATATGAATAATATTTATGGACACATACAATGGTTTGTTTAATCATATTATTTTTGTTACAAAAATGCTATGCACGTTAAGGGGAAGCTACAGTAGTGGCGTGTTACCACACCATACCCCCCTTTCTATCTTTAGCCCTTAACCCTAACCAATATATATATATGTATATATATATATATATATATATATATATACATATATATTCTGTTGAAAACGACAGCAAATTCATTAGAAATTAATTTCTTTCTTAAGCTTTCTAGCTTTCGGAAAGTAGAAAGCTTAAGAAAGAAATTAATTTCTAATGAATTTGCTGTCGTTTTCAACAGAATATGCTTAAAAGAGAATCTCCTGCCACGCTTCACGAATATATATATATATATATATATATATATATATATATATTTATATAAAGATATATATATATATATATATATATGCTAATAAGAACACGGGTACGTGTGTTCACTTATGCATTGTAGACCACTTGGAAAAAGAAACTAACGAAGCAGAGCGCTTTCGTATATTACATCTTCAGTGCAACAATATATATATATATATATATATATATATATGTATATATATATATATATTTAATGAAATCTAGTTATCCAAGTACCTGGAGCGACAGGGTATCAGAATACATATGGTTATGGGGGGTCTATCTACAAAACCCTAGGATGAGTTCGTGAACAAACAAACAGACAGACAGAGTCTACTACTTTATTATATTAGGTATAATATGTTGTAACCTGTTAAGGGTTACACCTGTGGCAGGAAACGTAAAGCCTCTTCGGATCTTCCTTGGTTTATTGTATTCATGATATTTTCAACATGGGGATGTAATCTCCTTTGGGGAGAGTCCCCTAAATTCTCTCTTTAAGGGAGAAAGTCTCTTTTCCTCTTTTTGTGGCGACGCAATCGCCGCATATATATATGTGAATAAGCCTATCTTTGCGTATTTGGTGTAGGTTAGCAGTTAGATTATAGATTCGGGACTTATACAACACTATTTGAGTGTTAGTTGCATTAAAATTGATCTATTAATGAATGTGTCATGAAATGGTGTATGGTTTGCAGTTATAATGATGTGGTTTGGTAGGTATAAGGAAATGATTACTGATTTGCCTAGGGACACTATGTACTTCTTTTGGTAACTTTCCGTTGGGTGGTGGTGTGAAGTGTGTTATACGTTTGAGTTAATTGCTTATGACTTGGAAATGGGGAGGTCAGCAAGATTGGAGGGATTACAAGAGGTCAGTGTCTCTCGGGCACCTTCTTGTATGCATGTGGATCACGTGTTAGGCATGTGATATATCGTAATAATTAGTAATAGTGTATGGATACATTGCCTCCCCGACCTATTTGAAATGCGTCCCCGTATCTCGGATTAACGTCGAGACGGCGGGGGTTTGGCATAGAATTGCAAAAGAGATATGATATTGTTTCACGTCGCTAGTGGGAGCCATTGGCTTGTAAAAATCATTAGTGGCCTAAAGGAGTTCTAGTAAAGGGAGGGGGTTTACGTATATTATCATTTCCTGGAATTTACTCAGTACGCTATGGTAAAATGTATTTCTTTGTACTTAAAATCTATATTACTTTAATTGTCAGTATCCATTCTCTTTTCATGAAAATTTATGGGAATATGTCTATCACTGGAGTTCGGGATCTCTTTTCAATGAGATGTATAGTTTCGTTTCTACTGTAGTTCATATGAGAATCGGGTAGCACTTTCACTGGGTACCATAGCATGAATGTAAGACATCCTAAAATAAGTATTTCTTATTTTGTTTGTGTTATTTGTTATTTTAAGAGTATGTCTGTAACATATCTAAGATAAAGGGCCTATATGGAAAATGGTTTACGTCGGAGATTTACGTATTTCACATCGTTTCGTAAAGGGAGTTTTGTGCACTTCACTGGTAGTCTCTTTTCTGTGATATATCATACTTCCATGTATGGGAGATATAGATGTCAGTGTGTGTACTTGTGATATCAGTTTTCCTATATTGCATAATGTTCAGGTAGGACTATAATGTAGGAGTTTGGGATTATTTCTAATGGGTTGACCTATTTATTTGTGTAAAAATATAATCTAGAATTGTTTTTTGTTGTCTCCGTGAGAAAGATCTAACATCTATCCTATTGTTGCATAAATTTGACCGGCCAGTTTGTTATCATATATTTGTACTGATTAATTAGTGGGACACAATTTTATTTGTTTATTTATTCATCATTTGTTTCACTATGTGATAAATTCATGTTGTTTATATTTGTTTCCTTGATGTCATGTAGATATTTTGTGAATAATTATTGGCTATATTTTTGTAAGGGAATATGCTGTTCCTATCATTACTCTTGTATTTTGATCTCGGAAATCTGTGAGCTTTGTATTAGGTTTAATGAAGTTGATTTTGAGTTTAAAGCAATGTATGTTTGAAGTGGATGTATATCGTATGTAAGTACTAGATTTGATGTATGCGCTTTGATTATTGCTTATGGTATGAAATAATGATTGGCTATCTTTGTGTTGAATGTTTTGTTATGTTATCTTGAGGATGTGTCTTTTTTCATTTTTGTGTGAGATCATTCTGTATGTTGGTTGGGTTTGTCAGATTCATATCGTATCAGATATGAGTTGGTAAAGTGGGAGTATTTTATATGTTCAGGTGAAACGCATGGAAGTTTGTGCAATTAATTTTGAATTTAAAGTAATGTATACGGGAGATGGTTGTATTATATTTGTGATTAATGGAGTCAGTATAGTTTTGAGGCTTATGTTATTGAAATGTGATTGATCATGTAACGTTATATATTAAACTTATCTTTGTGAATGCTTGTATTATTCCTGGGTCGTCACGGTCTAAAGGAAGGTAGAGAAGATTTTTATGGATGAAATAAGTTTGGAAAGTAAGGGATCGTTAGTACCATGTTTACCTTTTGAGACACACGACGTCTTGTGTCTCGTGGGAGGAATATTTACTGACAATGCATGGTTTGTGCCTAATGTGTTGGTTTGTTCATTGTGGCATTTTGTAATTGTGCTTTCCTTGGTTTTTGGTTCGTTTACCTCATTATGTGTTGGCTTTGGTAGTTGCCTGTGATACTGCCTTTGGGTGGGTGGGGTTGGGGATGTGGGTGAAAGGTGCTGAGATGTTCATATTGCTGGGTGTGATCGTCTGAAGTAGTTTAAAGTTAATGTGATATAGAATTATTATACATGAGTTAATGAGAAAGGTACTGAGTATCTTAGAATACATGTTGTCAGGGTCGATATCATGGTTATTGTGTCTTAATATTGTGGCTTGTACCTAAGAGGTGCGTTGTCTTTGATATTTGATACAATACATTTGAGAAAAATATCTTGCTCATGAAAATGTACTGGGAAATGTTTGGCATGTAATAATTGTTTTCTATATTTCTGATAATTGATATGTTTACATAGTGTTTGGTATTATGTATAGAATGATATCTCTATTTTTGTACTAAGATTTTGCTTATTTTTATTTGTTCGTCTGTTTGTACATAGTGATGGCCGAGTTGGTATATTGGAACCTATACTTATTTATGTATTAGGTGTTTGTCTATTATTATTTGTTTATTTGTCAGTATATAGCTGTTGGCTGATATGTACAGTTATTTTGGTAGATCTATGTGGATTTGAAGATTTGTTTGTTTATTTACTTTACTTCTATGTATGTCGATTCTATTGAGTGCTTCAGTTATGTTGATTTGATTTTGAAAACTTGGCAGTGAATCATGTGAGTATTTTATCACTTTGTCTTTCTATGGTGGCTCTGTTTAATCCCTCAGGTATTGTTTTCCCTACATGTGTATGTACTTATTTGTTTTGTTATTGATTTATGTGTTTATGCACTCATCCGATGTTTCTTAAGTTTATTTGTTATAGATTGTATATTCCTATTGGTATATTTGTATATACCTATTAGTGGACCTATATACTGGAGCATATGTGTAATTATTCTTTGGGTATCTAAGGAGTGTATGTGTAAAAATTTGGAAATAGGGTACTTTACGTATTGGAGGTTGAAGGCTTGGCACTGTGGATAGCTGCAGACTGACGACGTCGGGTCCCTGAGGATATCGTTTCGTCGGTTTTGCTGAGGTTAGCTAGATGGTAGCTCACTAGGCGAAGGGAGGAGGTAGGTGGACGGAGTGGGTTGGAGAAAGTGGCCGATGTCCCAGTGGCCACGTTTAACCGATGCAAAGCACCTGGTTCTTGCCGTGGGTCACGGCAGTGGAGAGGGTGGAGGTGCGGGATTGGGTAGGGACTCGTTGCCGGCCATTCTTGTCGACTACGCTCAATCGACGCGAAGTTTCTGGTCCTTGCCGTCGTTCACGACAGTGGAAGGGGGTGAAGGGTCGGTTCTCGCCAGGCTCCATACGTGAAGAGCTAGAAAGATTAAATGAACTTAGTAAGTGTATGTATTTTGGTACTCACGATGGCTGGCGAAGTCGGTTGGGACGCTGGAGTGGGTAAAAGTGCAATCGTCGCTTGGAGGAGACAATTGCAGAGGGGTGGTGTGTAGATTGTAGGATGTGTCGCTCGCTGGGAGGTGCCCCGAATGAAGTCGCTTGGAACTGTTGACCCTGAAGTCAGTGCGCTGGGCCTGGGTCCCTCGTGACCTATTGGAGTCGCGTGGCTTCGTTCTAAAGTAGGGGGACAAATATATTTTTAACTAGTATAACTTACGGAGTGAGCGTTTACTGAGTTTGCGTCCTCAGATGGCTCTGCCTAGAGCAAATGATACGTAGGGTTGTAGGAAGGTGGCTGGTGAACTCGAGGTAGGTGCGTGGGGCTGAATGAAGTCTTGTGGGCAGTTGCATTGATTTTTCTGAGTCTAAGTTGGATTCCGGAGGCTTGATTGAAGTCTTGAAGCCGATACACTGGGTTTGATTTATACTGGGCTTCGATGCGTTACACTGTCCGTTCTTGTGACTTAATTAGAGTTTCATGTAGTGATACGTTGAGATTTGGCTGACGATTCTAGTCGTGGACTAGTGGCTTCCTTCAGAGGCTGTGTAGACTTTTGATGGTTACACAAGTGGCTGTGGGTAGTCGTGGACAGATCATCCCGCTAGCTGTCTGGGGATTTCCATTCCCGTAATAGGTACATGTTTTCCAATTGCATTTATCATCAATTTGCTTGCTACATTCGATAAACATACAAAACCTTCCCTATCATTGGTATTTTCAAACGTGTTAATATAGGCAACTTCAACAGTTTTTCTAATGTCTCTTTTTAATCCTGTATGCAGAACCTTGACCCCATCCCAGTGGGGCAAATGTCCAGATTTGTCAGCGTTCTGAACGAGTGAGTTGGATGTTCTGTGTGACCTCATGTCCCTCTTATGCTCGGCTAGGCGCTTCTCAAGTAACTGGTACGGGAATGGAAATCCCCTGACAGCTAGCGGGATGACCCGTCCGAGTTTCCAACCTCGAGTGTATAATTGCAAGGTTCGAGCTGTTTGTAGACAGTTTACTGAAGAAGACCGAGTCGGTGGAAACGTACAACCAATAAAGGACTTGCAGCCCATGTTCGTTTGTTCTATCTCTACAACGCTCTCATTTCTCAAATCCATTCATTCAATGTATATATATGTACATATATATATATATACATATATATATATTTATATACATATATATATATATATATATATATATATATATATATATATATATACACACACACACACACACACACACACACACACACACACACACACACACACACACATGGCGCTGTGGTTAGAGCTCTGGCCTGCCACTACGGAGGTCCGGGTTCGACCCTCGCCCGGGGCTGAAATAATATCAGTATCGCAGCGCTGAGGGGTGTTACTCCAACTCTCGTGGGCGGGGAGTTGGGGGTGTGTGTGTGTGCAAGGTCATAGCATTACCCATAGATCGGACCTACGAGCTCTGAGCTCTCTTCCAGGAGGGAAATAGCTGTCGATCACGAGTCCAACACGTGATCCAAAGACCAAGTGAATACACACACACACAAACACACACACACACACACACACACACACACACACACACACACACACACACACACACACACACACACACACACACACACACACACACACACATATATATATATATGTATGTATATATATATATATGTATATACATATACATATATATATATATATACAGTATACATATATACCTGTATATATATACGAGTATATACACATATGCATACTGACTGTAAATGTATGTAAATATGGATTTACGCAGTTATATGTGTATGTAGTTTTCTTTGTTCAAAACGGGTCTCTGACCAATTTCTTCCCCTAAGAGGCGCATTTATATCTTGGAAATGGACGTAAAATTGACAGAGGAGCAAAGGAAAAGAGAGAGAAATGTAAGTAAATATGCGGGTATGAATGGATGGATGGATGGGAGATAGAAAAAAGATGGCAGGGGAGAAAAGGAAGAAGGGGAAAGGGAAGTAGACAAAAAGGCAAGGAGGAGAGAAAGGAAAGGTGGAGGGAGAGGAGTGGGAAGAAACGAGGAGGAGAGGAGGTAGAAGGAAGAGAGGTAGAGGAAAGGGTAAAGTGGGTGGGACGGAGGAAGGGAGGGAAACTGGGCGAGAGGAAGGAAGGAAGTGAATGAAATAAAGAATAAATAAGGAAGCATTGAGGGAGGGAGAAAAGAGATGGAGGGAGGGAAAATAGGAAAAGGCAAGGAGTAAAGGAAGGAAGGAGGGAGATAGGGAGGCAAGGTGGGACCAGATAGGGATGGGGAAAGGGAAGGTGGCGGGAAGGGGGGGGAGGGAGGAAAGAAGAAATAAGGAAGCATTTGAGTTTGAGATGGATCTGTGTGGGTGTTGGGGATGGTGTCGGAATGGATATGGTAATGGAGGTCCCACCCTTGGATAATCTAAAGAAAGGTGGGAGAGGGAGTGAGAGAGAGGCTGGGCGAGGGAGCGGGAGTGAGGGAGAGGATGGCGGAGGGATAGGGAGGGAGGGGGAGGGGGAGGGTCAGGAAGGAGATATTCCTCGTCGGCTTGGTTCTGTTGATGCTCTCTTTCGAACACATTCGGCCGCGTTCGGACGTGTCCCGTCTCGTTATATTTCGGATACGTTCGAACCATTTTGGTTACGCTCGAAAGCTCGGATATGTTCCAACACTCAAAAGTACTTTTAGATGCTCTTTCAGATATGTTCGGACGTTTAAAGAAACGTTCGTGTTTGCTTTCGATCTATCTATTGAAGAAGTTCGAACTATTGGAGGGGCTATCAAACGTTTGAAAATATTCGTTGGACCTATTAGATATGTTTAAGCCTTTGAAAAAAATGACATTTTCACACAAACTCGAAAACACTCGAACACTTGGCTATGATCGTATTCTCTCTCTATTTGAGTATTTGAACACGTTCGAATACCCTCATATACAACGCCGGTATATACTTGTTCAGTCTTTCAGAGGTCTTCGAACGCCTCAAAAAGGCCGGATATCTTCGAACATTCGAATAACACTGAGGGTGATGCAGGCAAGGTATATAAAGACAGCAGAGCAGGACATGTAGTAATGGATTTAGATTAGACAAATTTAGTTTAAGAGGGAAATTAGCCAGATTTGGTTTACCAAAAGAATGGTTAACAAATGGAATAGACTTAGTAACTATGTGCAGTAGTAAACGCTGAAACAATTGGTTGTTTTAAGACAAGACTAGATAACTTTATGGTTAGGCATGATAGGTGGTAATGGACATGGAACAGCTTAGTGTAGGCCTTATGGTCCTTTGCAGTTTCCACCA
>NC_134810.1:21872467-21874967 GCF_046742065.1 Oratosquilla oratoria | reverse complement strand
CATCTTCTGTTGAACAATTCTTTTATCGATGTCCTCTCCCACTTACTCCTGGCATGTGTTTCCACACACAGATCGTTAAGGTTTAGAAGACTTTCCATTCCTTTTGCGATCCGCCTCTTTTCAGGAATCCCTTCATCCCGTATCTTTAAAGAATATCCGCAGTCTTATAAGATGTGCTTCCCTGATATTGCGTCTGTCTTGTATATATGATGTGTATCTTGGTCCTATATTTCTCTGTGCCTGGTGAAATTCGAATTTTACACAATAAATTTCTTTCATAGGGAGCGTTCGGTTACATAATTTTTTTTGGCAAATAACAAACTTAATTTCGTTGGTGTGTCGTCTCCTCTAGATCTAGCAGTTTGTTTAACCCATTGTGTCATTACATTTTGAATGATATATTCACCAGTATGTACCGGGTGGCTACAAGAAATGAAAGTCAATTGGTGGGAAATACACTGTATTCACTGATACCACTGACAACTAATGCGTGTGTATACAACGAGAACTGGCTCTCAACTGACGCCAAGCCAGTGTTGCCACCTAGCGCGAAAACGTGCATCGCATTTTGCGATATCCAATATAATTACAAATATATACAATGATTACACATAATTACAATAAATAATAAAACAACAAACAACAAAACATATGACAATTTTATAAAGAGGGGGAAACATATAATTCCCCAAATAAGCAACACACCAGTACAATGTACAATAATGGTATGATATACAACATACCACGCTAACACAAGTACATCCTATGGATTTTCACTTCCATTTGGGTCTCAATGCTCCCAATTCACCCCTTTTTAATTATATTTAATCACCAAGACTAGTGTCACTTTTTGCAATCTAATCGATCCGGTTTTTTTTTCATTACATTTTGAATACTATATTGAACAGCAGACTCTATGAATTTTTACTTCCACTTGTATTTCAATTCTCTCAATTCACCTTTCTGTAATTATAGTCATCCACCAAAATTATGTCACTTTTTTAATTAGTTTATGTAGACGTAAAGCGATGCATTCGAACTTATCATAACTTGTTTCATGCCATTATCCTAGAATGAATATATGCTCCCACAGGATCTGTTATTTTCACCCTTAATATTCATTTCCATATTCATCACCTCAGTCCCACCTTCGAAATCCATATTATCCGCTTTTATGTTATTCTTGATTACTGCTTTCAATCTTATTATTTTTTCTTATTCTCTATCTCTTCTTTGGGGTGTGGACTTTTTACCTCCCTTTTAAATATCCATACCTAATTTTCATTTCATCCTGGTTTGCGTGTATGTGTTTCTGTATACGAATGTGTATGGATTTGTATGTGTATATGTATGTGTATGTGTAATTGTATGTGTATTGTATGTGTGTGTGTTTATGTGCATGTATATGTGTATGTGTACGTGCACCTGTGTTTTATTTGTGTTTGTATGTGTATGTGTGTGTATGTATGTGTGTGTGTATTATGTATATATGTATGTATGTATGTGTGTGTGTGTGTGTGCATGTGTGTGTGTGTGTGCGTATCTTTGTGTGTACAGAGATTGTTTTAAATACAATAACCAACGTCTTTTCAATTAACTGATGCATTAAAAGCCAAAATAACTCCATTTCCTGTAACATACATATTTGATCACTATTTTCCAAAATCTGACTCAAAAAACTGACAAACATCTTGAAGAATGTAGACGTTGCTATAGTATCATATCATAGGGTTTTTAGAAATCTAGAAAACTAAAATCTGGACAGGCCGGTGCGGACAGGAGATTTTCGTTTTCTATTCACCAAATTTTCTTAAAGAACAGAGAAGAACTACGAGAACAGGTCGTTGTCACATAGTTTTGTGATGTTTCTCGTATCAACTCTGTTGTTGTTATCATGGACTGTAGTTTCCAGCGATTCTATCCGTGTGAACAATCTCCCGCCGCTGTCGTGCGTTATCTTAAAATTCATATGTTGGTCTTGTTAGCCCAGGGTATTTGTAGTTTAGTTAATGGACCTGTTTTTCTGTAGCTATCATGTGCTACTACACCATTTCCTTAGGCCGTCCAGCATAGTTGTGCAGTCTGAGTCCACAGGGCAAAGGAGATGGCTCCGGCCGCAGTAACGCACCTGCTCTTCGACCTGGATACATCTATATTTTCATTTTAGGTTTGTTATCACTCCAATAAACAAAAATAATCTATGTGTTTACCGGATAAGCAAAAAAAAAAAAAAAAAAAAAAAAAAAATATATATATATATATGTATATATACAAATAAATAAAAATAAAAATAAAATAAATAAATAAATAAATAGATGAGTAAATAAAATCAAATCTATGCCTTGAATAAGATACGGAAAAACAATCGATGCGTTAACAGAATAAGCAAAAATATATAATATATGTGTTTAACAGGAGAAGCAAAAATAATCTATTCGTTTGGCAGGAAAAGCAAAAATAATCCATGCATTTAATGAATAAGCAAAATAGTCCATGCGTT
>NC_134810.1:21859967-21862467 GCF_046742065.1 Oratosquilla oratoria | reverse complement strand
AGTTTATGTAGACGTAAAGCGATGCATTCGAACTTATCATAACTTGTTTCATGCCATTATCCTAGAATGAATATATGCTCCCACAGGATCTGTTATTTTCACCCTTAATATTCATTTCCATATTCATCACCTCAGTCCCACCTTCGAAATCCATATTATCCGCTTTTATGTTATTCTTGATTACTGCTTTCAATCTTATTATTTTTTCTTATTCTCTATCTCTTCTTTGGGGTGTGCACTTTTTACCTCCCTTTTAAATATCCATACCTAATTTTCATTTCATCCTGGTTTGTGTGTATGTGTTTCTGTATACGAATGTGTATGGATTTGTATGTGTATATGTATGTGTATATGTAATTGTATGTGTATTGTATGTGTGTGTGTTTATGTGCATGTATATGTGTATGTGTACGTGCACCTGTGTTTTATTTGTGTTTGTATGTGTATGTGTGTGTATGTATGTGTGTGTGTATTATGTATATATGTATGTATGTATGTGTGTGTGTGTGTGCATGTGTGTGTGTGTGTGCGTATCTTTGTGTGTACAGAGATTGTTTTAAATACAATAACCAACGTCTTTTCAATTAACTGATGCATTAAAAGCCAAAATAACTCCATTTCTTGTAACATACATATTTGATCACTATTTTCCAAAATCTGACTCAAAAAACTGACAAACATCTTGAAGAATGTAGACGTTGCTATAGTATCATATCATAGGGTTTTTAGAAATCTAGAAAACTAACATCTGGACAGGCCGGTGCGGACAGGAGATTTTCGTTTTCTATTCACCAAATTTTCTTAAAGAACAGAGAAGAACTACGAGAACAGGTCGTTGTCACATAGTTTTGTGATGTTTCTCGTATTAACTCTGTTGTTGTTATCAGGGACTGTAGTTTCCAGCGATTCTATCCGTGTGAACAATCTCCCGCCGCTGTCGTGCGTTGTCTTAAAATTCATATGTTGGTCTTGTTAGCCCAGGGTATTTGCAGTTTGGTTAATGGACCTGTTTTTCTGTAGCTATCATGTGCTACTACACAATTTCCTTAGGCCGTCCAGCATAGTTGTGCAGTCTGAGCCCACAGGGCAAAGGAGATGGCTCCGGCCGCAGTAACGCACCTGCTCTTCGACCTGGATACATCTATATTTTCATTTTAGTTTTGTTATCACTCCAATAAACAAAAATAATCTATGTGTTTACCGGATAAGCAAAAAAAAAAAAAAAAAAAAAAAAAAAAAAAATATATTATATATATATATAAATAAATAAATAAATAAAAATAAAAATAAAAATAAATAAATAAATAAATAGATGAGTAAATAAAATAAAATCTATGCCTTGAATAAAATACGGAAAACAATCGATGCGTTAACAGAATAAGCAAAAATATATAAAATATGTGTTTAACAGGAGAAGCAAAAATAATCTATTCGTTTGGCAGGAAAAGCAAAAATAATCCATGCATTTAATGAATAAGCAAAATAGTCCATGCGTTCAACAAGATAAGCAAAAAAAAATCTATGCTCTAAACAGGATAAGCAAGTTTAGTCTATGCGTTTAACAGGTTAAGCAAAAATAATTCATGTATTTAACGGGATAAGCAAAAGCAATCTATTCGTTTAACAAGCTAAGAAAAAAGAATCTATGCGTTGAAAAAAAAATATGCGTTTAAGAGGATAATCAAAAACATTTTATGCTTTTAACAGGATAAACAGAAATAATTCATGCGTTTAACAATATAAACAAAAATAGTCTATGCGTTTAACAGGGTGAGCATGAATGTTCTATGCGTTTAACAGTTCTGATGGTCATAATATCTGCTATTGTTTTGGTTGCCAATATATCCCGTGAACATCAATTCCAGGGCGTAGGTTTAATCAAGAGAAATGCAAATAAGAACTTTGCCAATTGCATTGCTAGTAAACAGAGAAAAGTTTTCGCTGATGCAGTCGCATGGAATATATCTAAAAATTATATATTTCATTTCAAGTCATTCATACTCCGATCGTTTTTCCTAAAAAAAAAAAAAAAAAAAAAAAAAAAAAAAAAAAAAAAAAAATATATATATATATATATATATATACATATATATATATATGTATATATATATACATATGTATATATATATGTATATGAAAGAAATCACCTTTGATTTTGCTGAAAAGTTGGTATGTGAATTTGGTTTTGAGGGATCTGTTTTTGTACTGTTTTTCTTAAATTTTCATACACTCATATACCAAATATCTTTCCTCCGCTATTACATCCCATACCTGTCAAAACCTATTTATTGTCCTTCCCACATGGAATCAATTTTTCTTCTAAATTTTCCTCAAATATTATAACTACATTGCTTTATATAATTTGAAATGAACCCTAAATAGTTGTGATGGATTGACCCCATTAATTTTCATATGACTGTAATTCATTGCAATTGTTGATCTTATACTGATGTTCTATATGTATGTAGTTTTCAATTATAAATACAGACTACCTGACTCT
>NC_134810.1:21842467-21844967 GCF_046742065.1 Oratosquilla oratoria | reverse complement strand
CACACACACATATATATATATATATATATATATGTGTATAATAAAGTCCAATAGGACAACATGAAAAAATAAAATAGAATAAAAAAGAGAATAAAATAAAGTAAAATTAGAATTGAGGCATATCAGGTGAACGATCTGTAACCCTTTGGTGTATTTTATATTCCGCTTCACACACAAGGGCGAGAGCAGAAGTACATATCCCTGTAGTCTTTACCTGAACTCTGTCATCTGTATTCATGTGTGAACTCAAAGACATAACTACGTTCATTACGGGCTTTAATATACTAATCAGCTCAGCAGTAAATAATTAATCACAAACAAGGATTATTTGATCTCCAGTTCTCCGAAATTCAAAGCATGTTGAGGGCACAACAAAACTTTAACTGCTATTCGATAGCCTTTGGAAGCTGACGAGCGAAAAAGCGCTAAACGCGCGGGCTGCACTCAAATATGAAATTCCTTCGGTAGAGGCCGCTTCATTACCTTCAGCAAATGACTCGTGTTATTTAGGCTTCATTACTGGTGTCAACATTGACAGACACGCACACGCACGCACACACACACACACACACACACACACACACACACACACACACACACACACACACACACACACACACACACACACACACACACACACACACACACACACACACACCTTTGGGTGATGCGAAGTAATGTATATATGCATATCTACATATCTGTAACTTCGCTGTTTTCAGACGCACGTACGCACATACACACCCACACACACACACCCACACACACACACACACACACACACACACACACACACACACACACACACACACACACACACACACACACACACACACACACACACACACACACACACACACACACACACACACACACACACACACACACACACACACACACACACACGCACAAACACACACACACACCATTGGATGATGTGATGTTACTCTACTTTCAAACGCTTCATTACCAGAACTTCAATATTCACTTAGATACACATACACGCACGTTTGATCAAACCATCATTCCTACGCACGTGTATACAAGTTCGATTCGTATGACTGAACATCAGGATTTTTCATATTATCATATAACTTGACATCTGTTGGTGTCATGTTAGATACTCGCGCTAAGGTTCTTGTTATATAATTACACACCTGCACATCTGTTCTTGTAATTGCATCACACACACACACACACACACACACACACACACACACACACACACACACACACACACACACACACACACACACACACACACACACACACACACACACACACACACACACACACACACATACACACACACACACACACACACACACACACACACACACACACACACACACACACACACACACACACACACACACACACACACACATATATATACACGCGCACACATACACGCACGCGGATACACACACATACATACACACACATACATACACGCACGCACATACACACACATACACACACACACACACACATACACACACACACACACACACACACACACACACACACACACACACACACACACACACACACACACACACACACACACACACACACACACACACACACATGTGTTCGTGACCGAACATAACACACATGTTACAAGATTGCTTTTGACAACACCTGTATATCACAACACCTGTCGCTAACAGGTGGCAGTGGTGAGGGGCCTAGAACGCACCTTTCCCCTATTATGCGCTTTGGGGACTGCTGGGGGCAGGTAACTCTCACTGCTGGGAATTGGAGAAAGTGCTGGATTCATACCCACAATTAAGCGAATGTGAGACCAGCACGCTGGTCTGTTACTGAAAGTAGTCTTGGGTTCTCCTTCGTAGAATGTAACCATTTCCCAATTGTCACGCCCTTAACGTAAGTAGAATCCTTTGGTTTTGCTGTATTACGCACTTGTGTAAATAAAGTCTCCTGCTCAAAATTTCAAGGCACGCCTTGCGTTAATATGATATGTACTGTATATCCATATTATATTGTATTCTATAATGTATATATATATATATATATATATATATATATATATATATACATTGCGAAATACCAGTCTGTTGGAGCGCGCCCATTACGTATTATCATAGGACGCCAAGCTAAGAATGTATCATAATTTGGCGGGAAAAACTCACTCTGCTTTCCCATTGGCTGAAGATCTTCAAACTACCGCTTTACGGAAATTTTGCATTGTTTTGAAACGTCGCCTCCCATTCACGGAGTATGTAAATGGCGAGGCAGTGACCGACCCAGACAAAGTCAATAGAGAAGAGAAGCAGAGAGACTACTGAGAGAGACTACAGAGAGAGAAAAGAAAACAGAAAGAAAAGACAAGAAAAGAAGCTGAAGCCCAGGGCCCATCTGAACCTACGTAGAATTTCTCCCACATCCGTTGATTACGACAACTCCGCTAAACAAGTCCTTTGAACCACAACTACGGCCCGTCTTCAAACGAAGTTTAAAGCCTTCGTGTATGTCT
>NC_134810.1:21814967-21829967 GCF_046742065.1 Oratosquilla oratoria | reverse complement strand
TAGATAGATAGATAGATAGATAGATAGATAGATAGATAGATCAATAGATAGATAGATAAATAGATAGTTAGATATTTAGATAGATAGAAAATAAAGAAAAGATACATAGATTGATAGATAGATAGATAGATAGATTGACAGATAGATAGATAGATAGATAGATAGATAGATAGATAGATAGATAGATAGATCAATAGATAGATAGATCAATAGATAGTTAGATATGTAGATAGATAGAAAATATAGAAAAGATACATAGATTGATAGATAGATAGATAGATAGATAGATTGACAGATAGATAGATTGACAGATAGATAGATAGATAGATAGATAGATAGATAGATAGATAGACAGATAGATAGATAGATAGATAGATAGATAGATAGATAGATAGATAGATAGATAGATAGATAGATAGATAGATAGGCAGATAATTAAGTTCACAGATAGAGAGGTAGTTAAATAAATGTGTGTGTTTATGAAGGATGGATAGATAAATATGGTTAGGTATATATATATATATATATATATATATATATATATATATATATATAGATAGATAGATAGATAGATAGATAGATAGATAGATAGATAGATAGATAGATAGATAGATATATGGAGGGAGAGAGACAGATAATTATTAGAGTGATAGAGAAACAGATACGGACAGATAGAGATACATATATAGAAAGAGAGAGAGAGAGAGGGGGAGGGAGGGAGAAAGAGAGAGAGAAGGATAGGGAAGGTGCATCTTATATGCCCCATATTGTTTTTTATTTGCCTTCTTCTTCTGCTTCTTTTGTTTTTCATACCTTCTTGTATTTTTCTTCTTTATATTCCCCTACTTTTAATTTCCTTTTTCTTTTCATTTTCTCCCACCTGTTTTTTCATCGTCTTTTTTCTGTCCTTCTTTTGGCTTAAAAAGAAAAGAAAACTGTTTTCAGATCCAAGCAAATCTTATTTTCCATAAAATCTCTCAATTTTTATTCCAAATTACACGTCTTCACCTATCATGCACCATATCTCTTCCTCTTGTCTGTATGAATTATTGACTCAATAAATTTCATACTGTCAATATTAGGAAGGATAATTTGATAGTAACTCTACGATGCAGAGTAACGCACTCTTGTTTTATGATTAAAGTAATCTGAAAATGATTTTAGCATTATCTCAACTTCTACTTTATGATTTCACTTTCTTGCCTCATTATTGGCCCCCAAGGATAGAAGCACCTGTTATCAACAACAAAACAAGCCTCCTCCTCCTCCTCCTCCTCCTCCTCCTCTTCCTCCTCCTCCTCTTTTTTCTCCTCCGTTTCTTTCCGAGAAAGAGTTAACTGCTCATTATTGAACACACAGCCCGTCTTTTACTCATTCAACTGTGTTTTTCACTCTCTCCCTCCCCCCACTCCCTCCCTCCCCCCAGTTCCTCCCTCCCCTCACTCCCTTTCTCCCCCTCTCCCTCCTTTTCTCCCCCTCTTTCTCCCTTCCTCCACCTCTCCTTCCCTCCCCCCAGTCCCTCCCTCCCCTCACTCCCTTTCTCCCCCTCTCCCTCCTTTTCGCCCCCTCTTTCTCCCTTCCTCCCCCTCTCCTTTCCTTTCCCTCTCACTCCCTTTCTCCCCCTCTCCCTCTTTCCCTCCCCCCACTCCCTTTTCCCCCTCTCCCTCCCTTTCTTCCCCTTTCCTTCCCTTTCTCCCCCTCTCCCTCCCTTCCTCCCCCCTCTCTCCATTCCTCCCCCTCTCCCTCCCCTCCCCTCACTCCCTCCCTACCCCTTCTCCTTCCTTCTCTTCCCCTTCTCCCATCCTTCTTCCCACTTCTTCCATCCCACTCCCTCCTTCCCTCTCCCGTCCCTCCTTCCCTCGTTCTTTCTCTCCTCTCCCTCCCTCTCCCTTCAAATGATAAATAAATAGATGAATAAATAAGTAAATAAATAAATAAATAAATAAATAAATAAATAAATAAATAAATAAATAAGTGATTAAATGGATAGATAAGCAGATAAACAAGATAATAAAATAAATAAACAAACAGTTTAATAAGAAATCGGTGAATAAAAATGAAAGAGAAGAAGAAAAAAAAAAGAGATAAATATAAAATGAATTTAATGACTATATGATTTTTACACCCAATTTCCTTCTGGATTGAGGTGTTTTATCAAATCAAACTTAGATTCTAGAACTTGAAGCCCAAAACGTCCGGAATAGTAAAGGATTATTCTAGTATGTTAAAACCGGTCTATTCCATTCCTCTTTCTTTTTTTTTTCTTTTTTTTTATCGGATTTTACCGATCACAGACATTTCATTTTTCTTTGATCTCTTAAATTCTTTCCCTTTTTCAGACAGAAGCTTTCAGCCTCTGGTGTTGCTCGCATTCCTTCATTTTTCAGAACGTTTCTTTGTGTCAGTCAACACTAGTCATGAATTCAGGTGATCATTTATGCATTAACGCTTAGCGTATACATAAACACATGAATAGTAATCTAGAAATCCAACTTTATACTTATTTGTGACATATAGATTTTGTGATTTACTGATTCTTGAAATTATACATTTGACCAAATTTGATCGATGGTTTAATCATTTTGATATGTGGGAGTGGGGATGCGATGTTCTTTTGATTTGATAGAAGTCGCTGGTAGTCGATAGTAAGATAGATAAATAGATAGGTCGACGGTAGATTGATAGATAGATATATTGCAACACACACTGAATAGTCCCCAGTGCATAGATTTTCATCTTATCAACTACATTAACTTTTTCAATTTCAATTCCTTGTATGGGTTTTGTGTCGCCGACCGATCGCTTGGTTTTTGGGTCGAAGGTGGTCGGAAACGGGTCGTAAGCTTGATGTGACTGGGGCTTTATTACCAATACAGAGACATGACGTGGATGCCGTCACCTCCGTTTGCGAATTAACTGTTCTATACCAGCCCCCCCTCCCCCTCCCCCCCAAAAAAAAAAAACGAAAAACGGTGAAAGGGTTAAGAATTGGTTTTCCTAATTACGAAAGCTTACAAGTCCCCCTTTACCCTAACTCTTCTCTTTTTTTTAACAACTTGTCATTCAAGTTTCAAGAGTAGGCTATTAGCCTATCCGATAACCAGTCAAGGTTTGCTAATAGGCCTATCAACTTACCCGCTAACGGGAATGCAATGTTACCCTTTTATTGGTTGTTAACTTCTCTTACAAACTATAATCTGACTGTCATCGGGCAAGTTTATTTAACTATCGAAAATAGGGATAGTCAAAGAGATATATAGCTCTTAAAAAGTAAACTAATTTATGTCTTGTAGTTTACAACTGTTATGTGCTGTGCTACATGACTGGAATGATGGAGTGATAGAGACATGGGAAAAGGTTGAACTTAGTCATATTCCAGGAAAGGTAGTCAGAGCCAATTCATGTAGAAGAACCGGACGCCTGACCAGAAATATCAGAGTGGCGTCCTAGATTGATCTAACGCTACATTGAAAGGCTATATATAAGCTACATGCGTACCAGAAAGTAGCGCTTAGCTAATTGTGAGCCTGGATGCGAACCAAAAAGTAGCGCATGAATTGTTGTAATCCTGACTGCAGGCACGAACAGTATTTGTAACTTTTAAAATGTGATTCAAGTTAGTTCAGGGGAACGGACAGTGCAGTGACCATCTCACCACCGAGGTGGAGAGAAAAATGCGATTTCACTTTTGGAAATATGCATAATGCAGTAAAGATATGAAAAGTGTGCTATTATGAACCACAGAACAAGTGGGGGCATATAAATCTTGTACTTTTAAGAGGACATCTAATTTAGTTTAGGGGAATAGGCTCTACCGTAACTATCTCACAGCCGAGATGGGAACAATGAGACTTCACTTTATTTGGAGAGGTGGATAATACTTGGCTTGAAACGTATGCTGCTATGAGGCATACAGGGCCTATGATAGGGGGGTCCCACTGGTGCTTTGTCCCGGGGCCCAGGGGCTGAGAAGGGCCCCACAGGAACCATGCAACTTCCATCCCCTTTGAGAACAATCCCTTTCTACTACCTCCAGCCCGACATACACTTACATTCACATACACAAACATTACTATACTTATCACACCCCACCTACATATTTTTATTAGTATTGATTATCAATTATCATGGTACTAAGCCATCTATGACAGTTCACGTGTAGATTTCCTGGACTTCAAAATCTTCAATCTTGAGAAAAATGTTTGCCTGGCTCCGGGCTCTAAAGGGGTCTTGTACCGCTTTGCAAAGATTCTCTTGGAGGACCTGGGGTCTCAGGAGTGAGCAGAGATTGAATGAGCACGCTACAATCTTGCAATCATACTGGAAACGAGTAATTCAACCTATTCACTAATAAGTGACCAACCTATTCAGTGCCAAACCAACCTACCAACCTACCAACCTACCAACTTATTACAGCTAATACCCCTTGCTAACAAGCCTGTTCACCTAATAGACAGCACGTCTGTCAATTAACTAGAAAACAAGCCAGCCAAGTTACCCTCCAGCTAGTCTACCAACATGATCAGTCGGAAGACGGGAGTAGAGACGAGGAGGGAGAAGAAGGTGGAAGCGAAGGACAAGGGAAGAGTGAAATTAAACTTCATCGTAGGATGGGAGTATTAGGAGGCTTAGTAGAAAAAGGAACCAGGGAGTTGGGAAAGGGAGGAAAGGAAAGAAAGGGAGAGGAGGGGTGACTGGGGAGGAGAGAGGGAAAGGGAGGGTTAAAGGGGGAGGAAGAGGGGGTAATGGCGAAATATAATGACGACGAAACTGCTTACGTTTGGTGTACGAGGCGTTCTAAATATAGCTTAGCCAAGGTGTCTGCAATATGTAGGGTTCTTAGTAAATGAAAAAATGAAAATAAAAAATGCTGATCGGTTGCTGGGGTAATCTTATTGGAATCTCACAGCTGCACCTGGCCTACTCCATTTAGGAGTTCGAGTTATTTCATTCAAGTAATGCTGAAGGCAGAAAGGAGAAACAAAACGTTTAACTAGAACTCTTCTGCGCGATCTCCTCTAAATAAAATCTCTTGGAGTCTGTTAAACCAAATATACAAAATATGCAACCGAGAAAAGCATTCTATCCCTTGGACTGAAGATAAAAATCACCTTACGACATTATGAACAAAATCTGTAACCCTCAGTCCTTATGATAACTGGGTTATCAGACACACATTTCCTTCTATCACGAACGGACACCCCATCCCCTCATCTTCTTTCTCCCTTCGTCATCTCCTCTCTCTTCCTCCTCTCCTCTCCTCTCCTCTCCTCTCCTCTCCTCCTTCCCCTCAGGCCCATCCACCTTCCCTCGGCAGCCCATATATCCAAAATTTATAAGCTTTTTCAGAAAAGATCGTCGAAAATCATACTGACCTCTTCGGGCTTGAACGAAAATTAAAGGAACTGAATAGAAACAAAGAAGACAGGACGGTGATTGAGAGGCTCAATGTAAGGAGAGAGGGAGAGGGAGGAAGAGGAGGAAGGGAAGAACGGAAAAGAGATGGAAGGAAGAGGAGGGAGGGAAGAATGGAAGAGGGAGGTGAAGGGAAGAAAAAGGAACGAAAATTGTAAACAAGAAGAGGAGAAAATAAAAAGAGAAAATTATGTGCTAAAGATAAAGTAAAAACAATGAGAGCTAATTGGGGAGAAGGGAAAGAGAAGAGAAAAAATTAAAGAGAAAGGAAGAGGATGGAAGTAAAGTGAAAAACGAAAAGAGAGGAAAAAGAGAAAAGAGGAAAAGAGAGGAAATGGAGGGGAAGAAGGGAGAAAAAATAGAGAAAAGAGGGAAACGGAGAAGAGAGATAAAGGTGGGAGAGGTGGAGGAAGGGAAAAGAGAAGGAAGGGGTGAGAAGAATCAAACAGAGACAAGAGGAGATACAAAAGTAGAGAAGAGACGAGGAGAAAGAGGAGATGAGAGAGAGAGAGAATGGTAGGAGTAGGGAGAGGGAGGAAATAGAGATAAGAGAGAATGGGAGAGGAGTGTGAGAGAGAGAGGAAGATAGCAGAGACTGTAAAGGTATGGAGAGAAGAGAAAAGAGAGAGGAGAGAGAGAGAGAGAGAGAGAGAGAGAGAGAGAGAGAGAGAGAGAGAGAGAGAGAGAGAGAGAGAGAGAGAGAGAGAGAGAGAGAGAGAGAGAGAGAGAGAGAGAGAGAGAGAGAGAGAGAGAGAGAGAGAGAGAGAGAGAGAGAGAGAGCGAGAGAGAGAGAGAGAGAGAGAGAGAGAGAGAGAGAGAGAGAGAGAGAGAGAGGAGAGAGAGAGAGAGTGAGAGAGAGAGAGAGAGAGAGAGAGAGAGAGAGAGAGAGAGAGAGAGAGAGAGAGAGAGAGAGAGAGGAAAGAGCGAGAGAGAGAAAGAGAGAGGAAAGAGAAAGAGAGCGAAAGAGAGAGGAAAGAGAGAGAGAGAGAGAGAGAGAGAGAGAGAGAGAGAGAGAGAGAGAGAGAGAGAGAGAGAGAGAGAGAGAGAGAGGGAAGTGCTAGGAAGAGAGAGGAAAGAAAGTAGGTAGAAAGGAAAGGAAGGAAAGAAGGAGGAAAGGAAGGAAAGAGGGAGAGGTAGGAGGAGGGAAAGAGGGAGGAAAGGAAGGAGGGAAAGAGAGAGAGAGAGAGGGAGGGAAGGCTAGGAAGAGAGAGAAAATAAAGTAGGTAGAAAGGAAAGGAAGGAAAGAGGGAGGAAAGGAAGGAAAGAGAGAGAAGAGGAGGAAAACAGGGAGGAAAGGAAGGAGGGGAAGGGGGGGAGGAAAGGAAGAAGGGAGAGAGAGGAGGAGGCAAAGAGGGAGGAAAGGAAGGAGGAGAGGGAAGGATGGAAAAAGGGAGGAAAGGAAGGAGGAGAGGAAAGGACGGAAAAAGGGAGGAGAGGTAGGAGGAAGAGAGTGAAGGAGAAAAAGAGGGAGGAATAGAAGGAGGGAAAGAGGCAGGGAGGGAGTGAGGGAGGGGGAAGGGGTACATTGGTGGAGAAGTTAGAGGAGTAGGGAAGAGAAAGTAGAGGGAGGTGATGGGAAACATGAAGGTCTATGAGATGGTTACGTTAGGTTAGGTTAAGTTAGGTTAAGTTAGGTTAGGTTAGGTTAGGTTAGGTTAGGTTAGATTAAGTTAGGTTAGGTAGGGTTAGGTTCAATTGATTAGGTTACTTTAATTAGTATATATGATAAAAAAATCAGAAAACAAACAAATAGTTACAACAATCCTAACCACATGTAAATGAACAAGCTATGTAATAAGTGAATATATGCATATATGGATTATAAAACACATAAAAAATAAACAGAAAAAGGAATGGATAGATAAATGAATAAACAAATAAAGTAAAGAATAGTTTTCTTTAAATGATAACACAAATAAAGAAATAATAAACAACTAAGTGAAAGAAACAGATGAAGATCCAAATGAATATATATATATATATATATATATATATATGTATATGTCTATACATATATGTAGATGCATATATATATATATATATATATATATGTATATATATATCTATGTATATATATATATATATATATATATATATATGTATATATATATATATGTATATATATATCTATGTATATATATGTATATATATACATGTATATGTATATATATATATATATATATATATATAAAGTGTATATGAATAGTTACATAGTCATAAAAAGAAAATAAAGAAACAAAGATATCGTTAAAGTGATGTATATATGAAAATCTGATATAATAGTCGAAGACATAGAAATGTTAAATTACTCGATAAACAGAAAACATACAAATTAATTAGATATTGAATATTACGAACATAAGAATATAAGAATAGAGCAGACTGTAAGAGACCATAAGGCTTACACTTGGTAGTTTCATGTCTCTTCCCACCTGTCATCGCTATCCATAAGATTATTTAATCTTCGTTTAAAACAACCAATTATTTAAGTGCTCAAAAATGGTTACTAAGTCTATTTAATTTATTAACCATTATGTTGGTAAGCTAGTTCTTGCCTATTACAAGTGAACAGTGATATGAATGAAAAAGTTAGTTATGATAACAATTAACCAATCAAAACTATGATGATCATAGCCTATATCTTGAAAATAGTTCTTGATTTATCTAAACTTATCACTAGTGCTGCATCTATGTAACTTACGAAGAAAGGAGTAAAAGTTTCAACAGTGAGATTAGTAGAAAGAAGAGAGAACATAGAGAGAAAAGGATTAAGAATTTAATTGATGAGGACGAGGCTGAGGAAACTTGAGGGGAGAAAGAAAAAAAGAAAAATAAAACTAGAACACAGGAGAAATAGGAGAAAGATGATAAAGAGAAAATAAAAATAAAATCATTAAAACGACAAAGATAAGGAGGAAGAATAGTTTGAAGAGACAGAAGAAGTATTAGTCTAGTAACAAGAACAAGGTGAAATGGATAGATAAAAGGAAGAAGGGGAAGGTTTTGGAAGAGAATGAAAGAATGAGGAGACAACAAGGAAGACGAGGAATAGGAGGAGAAGGAAAAGGAGAAGTAGAAGGAGTGTGAGGAGGGAGGAGGAAGAGGAAGAAGAAGAGAGTGCGGAGGAATACTGCGACAAAGAGGAAGAAGGAGAGTAGAAAGAGAAGGTGGTAGAGGAAAGGGAAGAGAAGTTTAAGTCCAAAAAAAAAGAGCAAAAAAGAATAAAAAGAAAGAAAATGAGAACAAAGAAGGAAGATAATTTGAAAAAAAAAATATAAGGCAGAGAGAAGGAAGGATAAAAGAGGAAGAGAAAGAAAAAAATAAGTGGAGGAAGAGAAATGGGCCAAGCGAATGAGGAAAGAAGGGGAGACTAACGAGGGGAAAGAGAGAGAGAGGGAAAGAGAGAGAGAGGGAAAGAGAAGAGTGAGAAACGATGGTTGAGAACAAAGACGAGGAGAAGGGAAAGAGCGATTAATGAAATAAGGGGAAGTGGGTTGAAAAGAGAAGGAGGCAGAGAAGACGGAAGAGAAGAAGGAGGAAAAATACATACATACATACATACATACATACATACATACATACATACATACATACATACATACATAAATACATAAATACATACATATACAGTATATTCATATGTACACACACACACACACACACACACACACACACACACACACACACGCACACACACACACACACACACACACACACAGACAGACACACACACACACACACACACACACACACACACACACACACACACACACACACACACACACACACACACACACACACACACACACACACACACACACACACACACACACACACACACACACACAGTATGGAGAACGGCGTTGCCCAGGAGACAGGAAAAAGGGGAAAAGAAAGGTGAGGCAGAATGGGGAAGGGCACGGGAGTGGGAGAAGAGGAGAGAAAGAAAAGTAAGGAAAGACAAGAGGAGGAGGAGGAGGAGGAGGAGAAGGAGAAGGGGTGAAGAAGGGGGAAGAGGAAGAATTGTAGTTAGAGGAAGAAGAAGTGGAGGAGGAGGAGCAGGAGTAAGGGAAGACAAGAGGATGAAGAGAAGAAGGAGGAGGGTTGAAGGAGGAGGAAGAGGAATAGTAATAGTTAGAGGAGGAGGAAGAAGAAGAAGAGGAGGAGGAGGAGCAGGAGTAGGAGGACGAGGAAGAGAAGGAGAAGGAGAAGGATGAGTAGGAGGAGTAGGGGAATGAGAAAGAGATGGAGGAGGAGAAGTGAAGAAGAAGAAGAGAAGAAGGAGGGGTTGAGGAATAGAAATACCGAGTATCTAGTGTTATTCAAAAAGACGGACATATATGTGTATTTTGCATATAACAATGTATTCAGTCTGTAAATGGAAATATGTGAATTTATACACAGTTATCTCTGTATCACTCCATATATCTATTCATATCTTTATTCCCTTTGATCTTCATTTAATTGTCAATATATCTACTTATATACCTACATTCCGATTTATATACTTATTTCTTCTGTCTGTCTGTCTGGTAATATCATTTGTATTAGGTACTATGGGTATGTGTATGTGCTGTGCCTTCCTGCATTGCTTCTGACCCGGGTAGTAGGTAGGAGACAGGGATGCCTCCTCATCCACTAGGAGCTAAGATGAGAGGGAAAGAAGGATGGTGGATGGGTGTGCAATGGGTGGTTATGCTTACATACCTTTGAATTGACTACCTTCCTTATAAGGGAGATAAAAGCGTTGGTATAAAGGTAGATAGACGCTAATGGTGGTATTCTTAAAAAAATCTTTCCTTATATAAATCTTATATAAATCCTTGGAAGGGAAAGATTTATATAAGGATAGATTTTTTTTAAGAATACCACTGTAAAAATGTTAAGGTGGTATTGTTAGAAAAAATTATATAAATCCTTGTAAGGGGATGATTTATATAAGGAAAGACTTTTTTAAGAATATCACTTTAAGAATGTTACGGTGTTATTCTTAAAAAAAATCTTTCCTTATACAAATCTTTTCCTTCCAAGGATTTATATAAGATTTATATGAGAAAATAATTTCTTTTTAAGAATACCTCCGGTGCGTATCTTTGTCTTTTTGTCTATTTTCTACACTCATTTTTGCACCAAATCTGATCAAAACATTTATCTAAGTTTCGTTGAAACTCATTCACTCTGACTTCAAGCTTGAAAATTTTATCTTGGAACAAACTGTTCAAAATATTTCATAATTTCTTTTTCCGAACTAGACTGTTTATCACATTTCTTGTTTCATTGTCTTTGTAAGACGAACAAATAGTTTAGTCCGAACATATTTGAAGAAAAAAAATCGGCTTATTGATTCGTTCAGTCACCTGGTGAATTGCCTCTCGATTTTATATTCTGAATAAATTTTTTTATTCAGGGACTGATTGATGTCCTTGACCACCTCAGAGATGGGTTCACCAATCTCTCTCTCTCTCTCTCTCTCTCTCTCTCTCTCTCTCTCTCTTTTTTTTTCTGCAACCAGACTTGATCAATAAATATCCAGCCTAAGTGGTATTCTGTCGCCTCTCGAGACCATCATGATGTCTTCGTCGTTTTTCAATTAATGGTCACACAGGAAGATGTACAACAACACCAAACGCAAGCAAGACATTATTTTCTCGGAAAAAAAGTCACGTCATCGTTGTTAAAAAAACAAAACAAACAAAAAAAAAAAAAACAGTGAAGACGAACGTCAATACAGTGTTCGTGTTCAGCATCTTCATTTATTACAGAGAGAGGGTAGAGTGTCGGAGGACTGGAGGAGTGCCTGTATAGTTCCTCTTTACAAGGGAAAAGGGGACAAGTGTGAATGTAGTAGTTTCAGAGGGATTAGCTTGTTAAGTGTAGTTGGGAAGGCTTATGGGAGGATCTTGATTGAGAGGATTAGGAGAGGAACAGAAGGAGTAATTGGTGAGGAACAGTGTGGATTTAGGACAGGTAGAGGTTGTGTAGATCAGATCTTTGTGGTAAGACAGATATGTGAGAAAGCTATAGGAAAGGGGAAGGATGTTTTTTGGACTTTTATGGATCTGGAAAAGGCTTATGATAGGGTAGACAGAAAGGCACTGTGGGAGGTTATGCAGATATACGGGATAGGAGGAAAGCTTCTGGGAGCTGTCAAGAGTTTTTATGAGAGTAGTAGAGCTTGTGTCAGGATTGGAAATGGAGAGATTGAGTGGTTCGAGGTAAAGGTGGGACTTCGTTAAGGATGCGTTATGTCGCCCTGGCTGTTCAACTTATACATGGATGGGGTGGTGCGAGAGGTGAATGCTAGGGTAGTGGGCAAGGGATTGGAGATGGTTAAAGAAAATGGAGAAAAGTGGGAGGTGAGCCAGCTGTTGTTTGCGGACGACACTGCGCTTGTGGCAGGATCGGAGGAGGGATTGAGGAAGTTGGTGGCAGAGTTTGGGAGAGTATGTGATAGAAGAAAGCTAAAGATAAATGTGGGTAAAAGTAAAGTGATGAGATGTACAAGGGGTGAAAGTGGCAGTAGACTGGAAGTGAGCATTAAGGGAGAGCGACTGGAGGAAGTGGATAGTTTTAGATACTTGGGTGCAAATGTGGCAGGAAAAGGTGGAGTGAAGTTGGAGGTAGAATGTAGATTGAGAGAAGCGAGTAAATGCCTAATGCCTTGGTGGATTAAAGAGTGTAATGACGAATAGACATTTGGGAATGGATGCTAAGAGGAGACTGTATGAAGGAGTGATTGTGCCAACAGCACTGTATCGGGCAGAAGCATGGAACATAAGAGAAGAAGAGAGAAGGAGTTTGAATGTGTTTGAGATGAGGTGTCTGAGAAGTATGATGGGGGTTACTAGGCTAGATAGAGTGAGAAATGAGGAGGTGAGGAGGAGAACAGGGGTGGAAAAGGAGCTGGGAGATAGGGTTGATGAAAGAATATTAGGATGGTTTGGACACATGGAAAGAATGAGTGAAGAAAGACTAGTAAAAGAGGTATGGAAGGCAGATGTGGAGGGAGTGAACATGAGGGGACGTCCTAGGATGAGGTGGATGGATGGGGTGAAGGGGGCTTTGGGGAAGAGGGGAATGTCTTTTGAGGAAGGACGGGAGAGGACAGAAGACAGGGGTGAATGGAGAATGGTTGTATATGGATGATGTTGTGATTGCATGAGGTGGAATGGGCGGGGGATGGGGGTTGATGTAGTATGTGTGAGCAAAATTTGACGCAGCCCGAAGGGATTTCTCCCCGTCCCCTCCTTTTATGCAATGGGGGGACGGAGAGGGGGGTCGCCGATTTAATGAAGCGGCCTTGCTGTGGATGTGCTGTGTCTTGCAACACTGTTTCTGACCCAGGGCAGTGGACAAGGTGCAGGGATGACCCGTCATCCAGGAGGTGCTAAGATAAGAGGGAGGGTGGAGGGGTGTGGAGTGTATTCAGGGATGGAATGGGTGGAAATCATTTTATGCCTTTTCCTTTTTGGCTACCTCCCTTGTAAGGGGGAAAAAGCCTTGGTATATGTATGTATGTACATAATCTTATCTTAGAATTAAGAAACGTTTAGAATTTTGTTAATCAGTGTATTCTTTATTTCTCCAGTGTGGAGACGTGGTCAAATATACTAAGCAACCATTGATGTTAATTATGCAAATAGATTATAAATTTCTGCTCTAACATTGCGTTTTTATCAAAATATATTGTAAGACAACTGCTGTGCAAATCAATATGTCAAATATTCAACACCGCAAACCACATCTTCATAGCAAAGATCACGATTATTATCAGAGTGTTTGTCTGAAGCTTAAGTTACCTTTGAGATCGCGGTAATATTCATTCAGATGTCCTTGAGCATTACTTCTGTAGTTTCCACTAGAGTTATTCATGTACATAATCTGAGAATCTTTCTGCTTGAAAACACTCTATTGGCAATCAATCTGTAGTCTTCTCTGGGGTGATCTTTGTTTTTGCAGTTAGAACCTTTCCTCTTAAGTTGCGTACGCCCTAACGGTTCGTCGAACGCGGTTCGACAGACTCGTGTTTGAAGTGATGTGTGAACGTGTGAACGGGGTATTTGGTTGTCGAACACGTTGTTCGACAACCAAATACCCTAGGATGATTCCTTATCCTGCACTCAAACCCTTTGTACCTGTGTTGTACTCATCTTAGGACAGTACTTCTGTAGTTTCCTCAGGATTAATTCCTATTTCTTTACTCGGAATCCTTTTGTCTGCGTAGGAGACACTCTTTGGAAGTATTTATGTAGTTTCCTTTGAAATGACTCCTTCTCCTACACTGAAATAATTTATGGTTCCGTTGTTCACACCGTAGAGTAGAACTCCTGCAGTTTCCTCTATAGAAATCCCTTCCTCTATACACAGAACCTGTCTGTTTGCATTGTACACACAATGGGACAGTACCTCTATACTTTTCTGTGGAACAATTCCTTATCATAAACTCAGAACATTCCTGCTTCCGTTGAGCCTTCCTAGTCGAGGGCAGAGCTCGGTCACAGAGAGCTGCATTTAAAAAAAAAAAAATATTCCCTCACATAAATTCTGACGAGCTCTGGTTCAACTGATTTACATATGATTGATGTTCTCCAATTCCCCGAATGTTGTCGTCAATAGATTTATGCCCGCAATCGTGCCAAATCTCTACTCGGACATGGGAGAAAAAATGAAAAGGAATTTATATGTACATGTATATGTATATGTATATGTATATGTATATGTATATGTATATGTATATGTATTTGTATATGTATATGTGTATGTATATTTATAAGTATATGTATAGCATATGTATATATATATATTTATATATAAATATATATATATATACATATATATGTATGTATGTGTGTATGTGTGTGTGTGTGTGTGTCTTTGTGTGTGAGTCAGTGTGTTTGCGTGTGTGTGTGTGTGTGTGTGTGTGTGTGTGTGTGTGTGTGTTTCTGTGTGTGTGTTTATGTGTGTGGTGTGTGTGTCTGTGTGTGTGTGGCAGAGAGAGAGAGAGAGAGAGAGAGAGAGAGAGAGAGAGAGAGAGAGAGAGAGAGAGAGGAGAGAGAGAGAGAAGGAGAGAGAGAGAGAGAGAGAGAGAGAATGAGAGAGAGAGAGAGAGAGATAGAGAGAGAGAGAGAGAGAGAGAGAGAGAGAGAGAGGAGAGAGAGAGAGAGAGGAGAGAGAGAGAGAGAGAGAGAGAGAGAGAGAGAGAGAGAGAGAGAGAGAGAGAGAGAGAGAGAGAGAGAGAGAGAGAGAGAGAGAGAGAGAGAGAGAGAGAGAGAGGAGAGAGAGATAGGGAGATAGGCAAAGAGAGAGAGAGAGAGAGAGAGAGAGAGAGAGAGAGAGAGAGAGAGAGAGAGAGAGAGAGAGAGAGAGAGAGAGAGAGAGAGAGAGAGAGAGAGAGAGAGAGAGAGAGAGAGAGAGAGAGAGAGAGAGAGAGAGAGAGAGAGAGAGAGAGAGAGAGAGAGAGAGAGAGAGCGCGAGAGACGTATTCACTTTGGTCTGAGATCACTCTAGGTGAAGAAGTTAACCGTAGATATCTGAGACTGTTCCCGTCCTGTACTGACTTTAGACAGTCTATCTATGCCTTCAGAT
>NC_134810.1:21797467-21804967 GCF_046742065.1 Oratosquilla oratoria | reverse complement strand
AAATCGTCTGTTGCTATTCATGGCAAAATCATTAAGGTATGCCACAACGTTTCGAGTTCAGCCTTTTTCTGCAACGCTCAACTTACATGAGTTACACCGTATACTGTTGAAATGTTCTCTTCAAAAGAAAGTACATTCAGCGGCTCAAAAGGTTTAATTTACCTTGAGGAACTAAAAGAATACCATCCCATACATACATACATACATACATACATACATACATACATACATACATACATACATACATACATATATCATCTGTCCACATCCCTTCTCTTCTCTGTAGCTTATAAGTCCCCTCTGTACTCTGGCTTATGTACTTTCCTGAAGAGGGCTACAGTTGATAGCCGAAATATAGGATTCTACTTTATTTGAAGTTTATTTTCTCCGACTGTGGGTTTCCTGTGTTATATATATATATATATATATATATATATATATATATATATATATATATATATATATATTATTCATATCTTATCGCATCAGTGATTGCCACTTTGTCACTTTGCGTGGTGTAGTAATTCGTATCTTCCTGGGAAGATTGCAGGGATTGCCAAAGGCAGGATCTCTACGTGTATATAAATACATAATGTGTGTGTGTGTGTGTGTGTGTGTGTGTGTGTGTGTGTGTGTGTGTGTGTGTGTGTGTGTGTGTGTGTGTGTGTGTGTGTGTGTGTGTGTGTGTGTGTGTGTGTGTGCGCGCGCTTTTGGCAGTATAAACACTATGAGAACGAAAATTCTATTAAATCAAACGTTTCGTTTCTTTGGAGCTTTTCTAAGTAAATGATGATGTCAAATTGCATAAACAAAGCAAAACGTTTTCCAGTTAATAAAATATCTTTTCCTAAAATGTTTTACTTCGCCATAACTGCACACCGTTGCCATCTCCAAACATGTATGCACTGAAGCTTACAAAGCGTCTCAACACAAATAGTTAATCCGTTTCATGCCTCAAGAGTTAAGCTTTAAGGTTATCAGGATTTCATGATGTTTTTGTTGTACTTATCTCAGGGCAAATTACAATTAACTTAAAAAAAAATCCTCTTAACTTTTAAATCCTTCAGTCATTACTGATCATTTTTCTTGTACTTATCATTGGGCAAATTGCTTTTAACTTAAAAAGAGGAAAATAATCCCCCAAATAGTTAAGGTTATTTTGGTTAATTCTCAGTCTCCAAGTGGCAGTTGCAGTGATTAGGTCTTGCCTTACGTAAGAGTATTTGATTCTGCTTTGAGAAACCTTTCAACCTCAAAGGGTTAATCAACTTCGAGGGGACAGGAAGGGAGGTAGGGGTATGGAGCCTGAGGAAAATGAGGGGGAAGAGGAAGAGGAGGAAGAGGAGAAGGAAGGGAAAGGAGAAATAGGAAGAAATAGTGGAAAAGAGGAGGAGACGGGTATGGATAGGGAGAAGAGGACAAGGAGGAGGAGAAAGAGTAAGAATGGAGGAGGAAGAGGAAAAAGAAAAGGATAGACAGAAGAAGGAGAGGGTAAAGATCAGGAAGAGGAAGAAGACAAGGAGGAGGTATAAAAGGAGGGTCAACGAGGAAGAGAAAAAACGAAGGAGGAGGAACTTAAGGAAAAGGAAAACGAAAGGGAGGAGTAGAACAAAGAGGAAGAGGAGGTGTAGAACCCAAGGAGGAGGAGGGAAAAAGAAAATGGGAAGTAAAAAGAAAAAGAGAGTATGGAGGAAGAAAAGAAGCCCAAGGAGAAAGAAGAAGAAAAGGAGGAGAGGGAAAAGAAAGAGGAAGTGAGGAGGAGAAGGAAAAGCCTAAAGAGAAAAAGAAAAAAAAATGAGGAGGTGGAAGAGGATGAAGAAAAGGGGGAAGAGGAAGAGGAGGAACGGGAGGAAAAAGCCGAGGAATAAGAGGAAGAGAAAGCCAAAAGAGACGAAGAGAATTCCAGGGAAGAGGAGGTAGGAACGCAAGAGGAGAAAGAGGTGGAGGAAGAGGAGGAGGAAGACGAGGAAAAGGAGGAAATTGTATATAAAAAGAAACGAACAATTAGTGGGAGGGAGGCGAGGGAGGTCGAAGAAGAATAAGACAACAGAAATGAATAGGAAGAGGAAGAGGAAGAGGGAGAGGAAGAGGAAGAGGAAGAGGAAGAGGAGGCAGGTGGGAAGACAAGGGACTTGAGGACCTGAGATGACCCATAAAGACCCAATGACGTGTCGTGGATGGATCAATTCGATGTCAGACCCTTCAGGAGACAGAAGGAAGACTTTGCAGGGGTAATCACGAACTTCGCCCTACGTTTTTTATTTATTTATTTATCTATTTACTTATTTAATTCATTTATTTATATTTTTATTTTTAGGCATGCCTTGGGGCTCAAAAATGTTCCCAGCGATTGTTCAAGCAAAAAGATATGTGAATGTTTCTCTATGAACATCTAATGCCTTGTCCTAGGTTTATGTTTATGCTATGTATACTTGGACACATTGGGGTTGAGAATACAATTAAAAAAATTATGTACTTATTAATTTTCACACGTAATTCTTTTTTAAGCATTTTATTTGTTTATCTATTTGATTATTAATTTATCTATTCATTTATTTATTTACATATTAATTCATCTATTTATTCCTTGATTTATTCACTTATTCATTTATCAAAATTTGTGTGCAGTTTCATTATCGACCTGATGATGTGTTTGCATACTTCTGCATTAAAAGTTCTTGTGAAAAAATACAATAACCAAGAATAAATTTCCTTGACATGATAACAACCACAAATTCTATTTTGTCTAATAAATAACGATTTTATTCATCTAAAGTAAAGGTACCATTCATTCAGTCCTTTACTCACCAAACGCTTGTAGACGTTCATGATGTGTTAGTCGAGTTGATTCTGACATAGCTTTGTATTTAAATTTAGAATAATTTATTTATCTATTCATTTATTTATCTATATAATTATTCACCTATCTCTTTATTCATTTAATTAATCATCTATCAACTATCATTTATCCATTTATTTATTTATTCATTTGTTAATTTACTGATTAATTTATAAATCAATTAATTTATTAATTAATTCATTTATTCGTTTATTTGTTTATTTGCTTATTCGTTTATTGATTTATTAATTTATTCATTCACTTATTTACTCATCTATTCATATATGTATATATTTATTATTACACATACACACACACACACACACATACACACACACACACACACACACACACACACACACACATACACACACACACACACACACGCACACACACACACACACACACACACACACACACACACACACACACACACACACACACACACACACACACACACACACACACACACACACACACACACACACACACACACACCATATATATATATATATATATATATATTGTGTGTGTGTGTGTGTGTGTGTGTGTGTGTGTGTGTGTGTGTGTGTGTGTGTGTGTGTGTGTGTGTGTGTGTGTGTGTGTGTGTGTGTGTGTGTGTGTGTGTGTGTGTGTGTGTGTGTGTGTATACATTGCCGACCAGCCTGGCCAATTGCAAAATATCCTCTTCCTTTCTCATCATATTGACTTGATGATGCTCTATTCAGATTTTGCTTAGGCCAGCCGCAGACGATCTTGTTCACGTTAATAAGGTCACCAAAATAAGCAGAGTACTGTAGTAAAGAACTTAAAATTTTGTCAAGGAATTCCGTCTAAAAATTAAGACGAATTATTCTGATTAGCTGACGATTTGATTCAGAAGAAGATAAGTTTGCGGGAGGGAGGGGGAGGGAGTGGGAGGAGGGGGTGGGAAAAGAGTAGAGGGGTGCTTGCTGTAATAACGAGGTCATATTGATAATTGATAACGAGTTGAACATTGAGTGTGTAAAGACACACAGACCTGTGGCAAAGAAAGTTTATTTTCAGATGTTTAGAAAGATTCCTGGAAGCCAGCTGGTTCTGGAGAAGTAGGTGGATGAGGGATGTGGAAGAAGGATGGAGCAGTAGGTGGATGTGGAAGAAGGATTCATGTAGAGGTAGTGGCGCTTTGGAGACGGTTAGGGTAGGGGGTAAACGCGCACTCTTCCAATTGTTATAAAAGCAGAATAGAAGAATAGAAAAAAAGAAAAGAAAATATAAATAAAGTAAATCGGATGAAAGTTTGGATTTAGAAAAGGATTAAAAGCTATAGATAAATAAATAAACGAATATATAAGTAAGTAGATAAATGAATAAAGAAGCAAATGAATAAGTTAATGAATAGATAAACATAAAAATGAATAAATAAATATATAAAAACATTACTTTGTTTTTAATCTTATTCATCTTTAAACCCACTTTGAAACTTTTCTTGTTTAGATCACTTAGTATATCTTTCAAGTCTTCTGCTCTTTCTGAAATAAGAATAATGCCATCCATAAATCTTAGATGATTGAAATATTTGCCATATCTTCAAACCAATCTATTCCCAACCCAACCTTCTGAAAATCTTTTCCAAGCAAGCTGTAAGTATTTTGGGTGAAACTGTATTGTTTTGCCGCACTCTTTTCTGGATCTTTATCTTTTATTTTTCTTCATGCTGTCGAATTACATCCGTACCTTTCGCAGAAATCTCATCAAGAACCCTTGAAATGTGTTCGTTTGCTTCTGCTTGTGTAGCGAGTTTAGTACTACCAAGTCAGAGGCCTTCTCGTAATCAACAAAGGCTAAACAAAGAGATATACTGTATTCTTTCGTTTTCTTGATTAGTCATTTCATCGTCTTCAAATGACCTAGAGTTGAATATCCGCTTCTAAAACCTGCCTGCTCTCTTGATTGATTTCCATCTAAAAGTTTACTTTGTTTTAAAGGTATTGAAAAAAAAAACTTTACATATATTTGATAACAAGCTAATCGGTCGGTAGTTACTAAGGTCCTCCCGATCTTTTTTGTGATGTAAAATCGCAATAGCATTGTACTATAATTCAGGAACGCTTTCCTGACGTAGACACTGGGCACATAGATTAGCTGATTTAGAATAAACTTCTTTCCCTGCGTCTTCCACAAGATCTATCGATATGCGTTCTTCTCCAGTTGTTACTCCTAAAATACCATAGTTGTGTCAATAAATTCATTTGTAGATGTTAGTAGTGTAGCAAAAGTTAGAAAGGAAGAGGTAGAGTTTGCTCTAAAGAGTTTGCACTTACAAAAAATACATACATTTACATGAAGCCGCAACAAGGGAGTTGGTAATTTATTACATAATCTCAGAATTAGATTAATATAACTTTACAGATTACATTACACTTATAAGGAAACATTTATGTCCACAAGGAGCTAATATGAAAAGGAAAATAATTAAGCGTTGGATGGATGAAGGATGGATGAGGAATGAGTGAATACCTTAGCTGGACAATTCCTTCATAAAGGGGAAGAGGCCTTTTGGTATATGTATTATGTATCTACATCAACACAAATAAACTAAAGAAGAAGGTAAGGTGTCTACGTCAGAAGGCACGTAACTGCGGCCGAAGCCGTCACCTTTGGTTTATGCACTTGGACTGTTTGGGCATGTAAGAGTCAGTGTTAGGCATTGGAGAGAAGAGTGGTAATCGAACCCACAATCAAGCGAGGTCACCACGCTTCCGATTACGCCACCAACGCACACGGAATTAACTGAAACACACGCACACACAAACACACACACACACACACACACACACACACACACACACACACACACACACACACACACACACACACACACACACACACACACACACACACACACACACACACACACACACACATATATATATATATATATATATATATAATATGTATAAACATACATATATGTATATATATATATATATACATATATATATATACATATGTATATAAATATGTACTTTATATACATATATATATATATATATATATGTATATATATATACATATATGTATATATATATACATATATATGTATTATATATATAATATATATATATATATATATATATATATATATATATATATATAACTGAATAAATCTCGAATGAATATCCCTCTCCTAGTTACTAAGAACTAGATTCATATACCAGATATACCTTCTCACCTATCAAGTAATAACTTCAGGTAAACATAAGCATTTGAAAGATAGACTGACTCCATTTCATCCACTAACATTGAAGACAAATATGCATGGAATAGACATTGAATGTTTGATCCAAGCTCGAGTAAAAATGAGAGGAGATAGAATATTTGAAAACTGTACCTCAGAGCTGTTCAACATGCTTCCAGTTGACTTAAAATAGACACGAACAGTTGAACAATTGAAGGAGAAGCGCTGAGATCAAAAAGTGAACACTGTAAGGGATGATTGTAAATTGAAATATGATAGAGAGTAATGTCAAGACATATTCCCAGTTGACTTAAGCTACGCGCGATCGGTTGAACATCTGAAGAAGAACAATGATTAAAAGTGAATATTGGAAAGGATAAATATAAACTGTGAAATAAGACAGTGGTTAATGCCGTGGCATCAAAGTCAAGGAGGGGTACAACAATACTCCAAAAAGTAAGAAAGTAAATAAGAAAGGTAAGTAAGAAAGTAAATAAGAAAGTAAATAAGAAAGTAAATAAGAAAGCATATGAGAAAGGTGGAGGAATGAAACACTAGAAAACAGGATAAACAAAGGAAATGAGGATACGAGGCGAAACAGGTATGAGATAGAAAAGAATGAATTGAGAGATGAAGGCGGTAGTGGGCATGGATCTGCATAGTGTAGGCCTCAAGATCACTTACATTATCCTTCATTCTTATGTTCTTCAGTGTGGATGAATTGGGCAAAAGATAAGAAAGGAACAATGAAGGGAACAAGAGGAAAGGAAGGATGGAAATATTCCCTTCCGTCCTGAGTAATATTTCTTCTTTTATTCCTGTTGCCTTCGACCTATTTTATTCAGATAGGCAGAAAAGCGATAAAGAGAGATATAGACTCATTGGAAAGAATTATTCCCTAAAGCTGGAGGGAAGAAAAGCACAAGAAGAAGAAAGAAAGCAAAGAAAAGGAAAGAAAAAGAAGACCAAGAAAGAGAAAACGAACGAAAGGATGAGAACGAAGCAAAACTAATAAAAATGAATGAGTCTGGAGAGACAAAAAGGATTGATGAACGAAGGAAAAAGAGAAGTGAGGAATGAAAGGATTTATAGGAAGCCTTGGGTGGATCTGCAGTTAGGGCAAAGGTGGATGGGGGTGGGGGGCATAATGACGTCAGAATATTCACCTGTTGACGTAAATTATAGGAAAATCTCGAACATCTTATTCGCATTCCTAATGATCGGAACTGCTCCAGTGACAAGCTTCCATTCTGACGACACTGAGTGGAAGAAGTTAGTTTCTAATCTATCTCCCTGAAGTTTGCAAACAAGCTCCTCTCTTTTACAAACAAGCTCCTCCCCCTTGGAAAAAAACTTCTCTTACCATCAAACTCCTCCCTATTCCAAACAAACTCCTCCCCCTTGCATACAAGCTCCTCCTCTCTAAACACAATTTCTC
>NC_134810.1:21772467-21777467 GCF_046742065.1 Oratosquilla oratoria | reverse complement strand
CCATATAAGGATAAACGACAACATAAAATTAAAGCCCCAGTGAGAAAATGAGAGTACTAGAGCCTAGGAATGAGTCGTCCAGACAGAACAGACCCAATTTTGGGAAAAACTTCTCGTGTTTGAGGAGATTCTTTGAAGAAGGCTATTGGGAGGCATTCATGAATACTAACAATACTGAGAGAAAATGAGAAATCTTTTTGTACTTTTACAATTTGGTTGTGAATAAACGTGTACTGAGGAATAGGAAAAAGAAACTTAATAAAGATTATTGGTTTATTAAATATTGTGAGATAGCTAAAGAAGCCAAGGACATGACTTAAGATGAATGAAAGGAGAAAAGATACAGTAAATGAAGAATACTAGCAAGTTAGATTTTATTCTATAAGAACCAGAAGAAAGACTGAAAGGGACCTTGAAAATGGTATCATCAACAAATGCAAAGATGTACCAAAACTGTTCTTTAGTTTTATCTACGGTAAACTGTGGCACAAGAAAGGAGTCTCCATGTTGATAGTAGATTGTGATTCTTTTGAGTAAACATCTACCCACACTGAAATAATGAATGAAAGTTTCCAGTTCTTTTTACTAAAGAGAGTGATTTTGTAGAGGAATGTGAGCAACGTGGAAGTGAAGGAATTGCTCAAACTCTTGGCAACACTGGGTATGAGAAAAGACTCAGGTCCTTATGGGACCTCAAAATGGACACTTAAAGAATACAGACAAAAATCATAGTTTAACTGTGTGTTCGTTAAGAGAAATAGTGTCACAAGATTGGAAAAAGGCTACCGTGGTGCCAGTGCACAGAGGAGAAAGTCAAGGGATACCTCTAATTTATGGCCTACTGTTCCAGACTATCAAGATAAGTAAATCATATAAAGGACTTGTAAAAGATTGGTGGAGGAAATACCTTGAGGAGATAAGCATTTTCACGGACAATAAATTCGATTTCAGCTCCGGAAGATCATATGTGCCGAACCTTTTATGCTTTTACTCGAGGGTGATTGATGCACTGCAAGAGAGGGCTGACTTGATTATGTGTACCTAGATCTAGAGACGGTCTTTGACAGAGTAAGTCACAATCGAATTACATGAAAGCTATATATTGGGGGGGGGTCTATGAAGTAAGTTTCTTGAATGAATGAAACAAGGAAGTTGTAAATATTAAGATATTCGGCGGAAGAACAGTGACTACAGGAGTCCTACAAAGATTGGTACTAGCTTCTGTAATGTTCCTTGTTTACAAGAAAGCTGCTATATATTGGGGGAGGGGGAGTCTATGAAGTAAATTTCTTAAATGAATGAAATACGCAAGTTGTAGGAATTAAGATATTAGGAGGAAGAACAGTGACTACAGGACTCCTACAAGGATTGGTATTAGCTTCTGTAATGTTCCTTGTTTATATAAATGGTATGATTTTAATGTGCTTGCAAACAACGCAAATACTATGAGAAGAGTGAAAAAAAAATGAAAATTCTAGGTTGTTACAAAAGAATTTGGGAAACAAAAAATAACTGAAAAGACCATAACAGAATTATTCAATGGAAAAGGAGAGAAAAAAGAGGAAGAGGATCTTGAAGCGTTGAAGGGTGACTTATCACCTGATCAAAATGTCAGAAAGATTGTGGGTCAGATGTACGAATTGCTGAATATATATAAAGGTAACTTTTCAATACATGGATAAGAGCATAAGAACATAAGGATGAAGGAGTCTGCAAGAAACCATAAGGCCTTCACTAAACAGTTCCATGAAGGGATGATGAAAGAAAAGTCACATGTATCCTAATCCGCCCTAGACTTGAATATGTAGCAACGGTGCGTGGTTCCCGGACGTAAGGATGAAGGAGTCTGCAAGAAACCATAAGGCCTACACTAAACAGTTCCATGAAAGGATGATGAAAGAAAAGTCACATGTATCCTAATCCACCCTAGACTTGAATATGTAGCAGTGATGTGTGGTTCCCGGACAAAGAGAAAGATATAAAGAGGGTCGACAGAGTTCAAAGAGCAGCGAACAAAATGATTCTCAAATTTTACAGACAAGTCGTACGTGGAGAGACTAGAAGCCCTACATCTGCCATCGTTAAAAGATCAAAGAGAAAGAAGGGATTTGATTGTGGTTTTGAGATCACTGAAGGGGGTGGACAAAAATGACAGAGAAAATCCTCTTGGTTTTGGATAGGGAGGCATCACAAGGTCATGAGGACAATTTGAAAGAGGATCACGTGACTTAAGGATTAAAAAAAAAATCATAAAGATGAGCAAACTGGAATATTTTAGAAGATGATGTAGTCTAAGCTGGAACCGTACATGGATTTAAAACGAGGATTAGTAAATGGAGAATAAGAAACACTGCACTACGAGTGTGGCTCCCTTCCTGTGTATTGTACACACACACTCGTGCGCACACACACGTACACGCACATACACACACACACACACACACACACACACACACACACACACACACACACACACACACACACACACACACACACACACACACACACACACACACACACACACACACACACACTAGCATGTTGGTGCACGTAGTGCTTGGTTCGAATCCTGCCCAGGGCCGAAATTATTTCGGTACAGCTGCGCTTCGGGTCGTTACTCTGACTCTCGTGGGCGGGGAGTTGGGTGTGTGTGTGTGTGTGTAAGGTCATAGCATTACCCATAGATCGGACCTACGAGCTCTGAGCTCTCTTCCAGGAGGGAAATAGCTGTCGATCACGAGTCCAACACGTGATCCAAAGACAAAGTTAAAAAATACACACATACACAAACACACACACACACACACACACACACACACACACACACACACACACACACACACACACACACACACACACACACACACACACACACACACACACACACACACACACACACACACACACACACACACATACCCTAAATACACATATACATACACAAAAGGAAATGGAGAAAATGACGGCTCTGGGTATTCTTCATTTGAGGCATAATGAATATGATGAATGTCAATAATTCTAGTCCACTGATATTGTTTAGGAAGCACAGCTGGACCATATTTGTTTACTGTTCATATATCCTCACTAATGAAATTTCGAGTCGGATGATTAACTTAAAACACATTTGGTCTTAATTTGGACACATTCCTGTTCCGTGGATTTCACGGACAAAACGTTTGTGATCTCTTCTATCTGTTCTTCTTTTTCCACTGATTCAGAGTTAGGTAGATTTCAGGCACAGTGAGTGTTCTTCGAAAAAAACAACTGTAAAAGACTGCGCAACCCGTCTTATGAGTCACTGTTGCTACTAAAGTTCTTACTTCTCCTTCTCTTTCCCTTCCCCTCCCCTCCTTCTCTTTCCCCTCCCCCTCCCTCCTTTTCTTTCCCCTCCCTCCTTCTCTTTCCCCTCCCCTCCTTCTCTTTCCCCTCCCCTTCCCTTCTTCTCTTTCCCTTCCCCCTCCCCCTACACTCCTTCTCTTTCCCCTCCCCTCCTTCTCTTTCCCCTCCCCCTCCCTCTCCCCTCTTTCTCTTTTCCCTCCCCCTCCCCCTCCCCTCCTTCTCTTTCCCCTCCCCTTCCCCTCCTTCTCTTTCCCCTCCCTCCTTCTCTTTCCCTTCCCCTCCTCTTTCCTTTCCCCCTCCCCCTCCCCTCCTTCTCTTCCCCTCCCCTTCCCCTCCTTCTCTTTCTCCTCCCCTCCCCCTCCCCCTCCTCTTTCCCCTCCCTCCTCTTCTCTTTCCTCTCCCCCCCTCTCCTTCACTCTCTCGTTACCTCATTACTCCTCCTGTTCCTCCTTCATTTCCTTCCCTTCATCCTCCTACTCATCCTTCTCCCTTTTCTTTTCTTCCTATTCCTTCTATGCCTTTCATAGTTTCCATTCTCCATTTCCTCCTCCTCCTCCTCTTCCTCCTCCTCCTCCTCCTCCTCCTCCTCCTCCTCTTCCTCCTCCTCCTCATCCTCCTCCTCCTCCTCCTCCTTCTCGTCCTCCTCCTCTTCCTCTGCTATCATTGAGGATATAACTCACCCAAAGTTGCGTTATTTGATTCATCCTCTTCAGAGAGAGAGCCGGGGAGTAATCGCTACGCTCTGGCTTCTGGCACTCAGCAGTTGACCTAGAATTAAAAAAAAAAAAAAAAAAAAAAATGAATTTCCAACTCGCTCCCCTCCTTCGCAATGTACAAAAATCAAATTACTCAGACAGCAGAGGTCCCGAGGTTGTAAAAGTGTGAGGAAATGGAAGCATATATATTAAGATCAAATTACCTTTGCATCTAAGCCACGCCTACTAACCAAAGGCCTTCCCTGTTCGTCTGATGGTTTGGGTGAAGAGAAGTGTGTATGATTGGTAAACGGGGAAAATGTTGAACTTCCATCCATCAATCACATAATCTACTTTCCTCTTGTTTACTGTTCATCTGAAGGAAATCGTCTACGGGGATAGAAATGCTGAGCACCGTCTGCCTATCGTGTATATTTGTTTCTTATTTCCACTAATATGTGCTCGTGTGGGGCTATGTGATGCGGAGCTAAACGAGAATGATAATGTGTTCTTTGTAGCTCACGCGATATTACTCTCAGCTTATGGGACCAAAGCCCCCTCCCAAATGAGCATCCTACAGTGTCTGCAGACATGAAAGAAAACATTCTTCTCAATTATACACCCGTCGGCTTCATCTCCAGAGGACAAACACGAAGCACATTTGCGAGTTTATCCTTTGCAGACAAAATCTGTGAGTCCTCCACCGAAGACAATATTCTCGCTTATGCCTGCAGACACTATGTGCTCCTGTAGACGAGGCTTTAAGGTCATAGGGCGATGGATCAAGGGATTTAACAAGGAGGATGCAGGCATGCTTGTCATATTAAGACAGCATGGCAGAAGTCGTAGTAATGAATCTATATTGGTTACATTTAGTTTTAAGAAGGAAATAGGCAAGAACTGGTTTACCAACAGAGTGATTCACGAATGGAATAGACTTAGAAACCATGTAGTGTGCACTGAAAC
>NC_134810.1:21757467-21762467 GCF_046742065.1 Oratosquilla oratoria | reverse complement strand
TATAGGAGCTCTGAGCTCTCTTCCGGGAGGGTAATACTTGTCGATCACGAGTCCAACACGTGAATCACACGTGAATCACACACAATCATCCAATCAAACACCCTGACGCCCACACCAATACCTACTCACACACTCACGAACGGACACATTCACATCCACACACGCGCGCGAGCACACACACACACACACACACACACACACACACACACACACACACACACACACACACACACACACACACACACACACACACACACACACACACACACACACACACACACACACACACACACACACACACACACACACACACACACACACACACACACACACACACTCACGCAACCCACGCCTCTCGCACACACAAACATATTTATGCATATGCATACAATGAAGAAAATACGTAGTTCGTCTTCCTCCCTTAGATAAATTCCATTCAACTGCAGTAATGAGGCATTCAAAAAAAGATTTACTCATTTTTGAAGCTTCTGTTGAATAGAAGCACTTGAATCAGACAAAACAAATTTACATAACATACCTCGGCCACAGCCTTTTCACACCGAATGAAACGATTTGGTTAGGATGAAGATTGAACGATTTCATTCAGGTTAAGTAAAAGTCTTGAAACGATATCTCCACTCCCCATTTCTCCCTCCTCCTCCCTCCTCCCTCCTCCCTCCTCCACCCCCCATGGTTACATTAATTTCCGTAAAAACATTAGTGAATAAATAAGTAAATAAATAAATAGATAAATACATAAATGAATAAGTAAATAAGAAAATAAAAAAAACATTGTTTTTATAAGCCACGCGATGTTGCATGATCTGCTCATGTTTATTCAGGTGAATTCTAGATCTTCAATTTGACCAAATATTTAAATGTTGTAGATTCAAGTCTTTCTATTTATTATAAAAAAGATAAACCAATGAGTGGAATGGTAGAGGTTATAAAATGTATATGCTAACAAGAAGAAACAAATTTATGATGAAAAATCAGTAAAACTTGTAAATATCAAGACAACTTTGTAACAGCTTTAGTTGAAAATATCTTCACTAAGTTGTAAAGAAAATGAAGCAAATGTAGTTGTGATCTTTCTGTTAAAAAAAGAAAAGAAAAAATGCTCTAGCTATAGATAATCAATCGTATGTAGTACGCCATAGTATTCCTTTTCATAACAATTGCCCCTATTTAATATTTTTTAGGTGGGTGGTAGAGTGATAGCAAATTAAAGATAAAATAACAGGTTCTTCAACTTCCAGTAACTGAAGTTTTGATTGGCTGTGAGATCGTTTCACATTTACTAGAAAAAATATGTATACATGTATATATATATATATATATATATATATATTTATATATATACAGTATATATGTATATATATATATAAATATATATACATATATATATATATATATATATATATGTATATATATATATATATATGTATATATATATATATATACTCGTATAATGTGTATATGTATATATATGTATATATATATATATATATATATATATATATATATATATATATATGTATATATATATGATTTTATACATTTATTGTCCTGTTTATTCTATGTACCATTAGGCTTCTTCCTCCTTATATGAGAGGTAGCCAGCCAAGGCATACACTCACCCCAACCCATCATCCCACTCGCATCCGGCACCCCTTTGCCTTTCATCTTAGCTTAGTGGTTCTCAATTTTTCTCCACTCTATTCTCGACTTCATGAATTCTCCACATTCGTGTGGCTCCACTTCATTTTTCTCCCAAATTCCACCACGCCAAAAAGAGTGAAGATATGATATTAATAAAATGTTGATGAAGAGAAACCTTTTGATTTATTAGAGCTGGTAATCACAGTTATTTAATATTTTATAGAGTGATGAAAGTTATTATATTCGGATTTCTCACATTATATAGAAATATATAATTTGTAATAATTCTTCATAATCTCCAAGGCTGATATCCATTGTCTTAGCTCCTTGTTGTGCAACAGGAAACTGCTTTGACGATCTTAAAAATTGACAGTCAAGTTTAACTAATTATTGTTGAGATTAGGGGACCATCTTTGTGTGTTAACACATTAAAAGCCAGACAGTTCCAGTTAATTAACTTCTTAACCCTCAGATATAATCTTATCTGAGGCATGACGATTTTTTCGATTTAGGGGAGCCATTTTGGTTGCTAAGAAATTCTTCCAATCTAGGGGCTTCTCAAAAAAAAAAAAAAAAAAAAAAAAAAAAAAAAAAAAAATATATATATATATATGGGTGTATATATATATATATATATATATATATTACATATATATATATATTTATATATATATACATATATATATATATATATATATATATATATATATATACCTTAACCTTCTAGTTATATCTGTTTACATCAAATATACCAATTGAGAATAAATCACTTACAATTATTTCTTTCACTGTACTAACACCGGTGGGGTAATCGAAAGGGTGTTGATCTCGCATTTGCTTAGTTGTCGATTCGAGTCCCGCACTCCTCTCTGATTCTCAACTGTGACTGTTTGTTATCTGCCCCTCAACATTCCCCAAAAACACACTAATAGGGTAAAGGTGACGGTTTCGGCCGCAGCTACTCAGCGCCTCCTGGCGTAGGCACAGTAAAACCAAATACCATATTAAGCAGACTATTTATAGATATTTAATTTCAAACTCATTATTTGAAAATTAAAAAAATCCAAGATCGATTGCCAATGCGCACTGTTGCTTACTAATGGCCTCATTTGACAACGGAAATAGAAAAAAATAAATAAATAGATAAATAAATAAAATAGAAATAAATAAATAAATAAATAAATAAATAGAATAAATAAATAAGAAATAAAATATAATAAAAAACAAGATGAAAAATAAAAAAGATCGAACAAAATAGAATAATAAATAAATAGATAAATAAAACGGAAAAAATAGCAAAATTAAATAAGATATAAAAGAGGGGGGGAGGCAGCTTCGACCATACACACATAGCACTAAAAATGTTCTGTACTATTCATGTAAATTATTTTTCAACATTTGACTAGTGAATCACTCCATGGAGAAAAGATCACATTTGGCAAGCTCCCAGGTAGACACATGAACCATCTCTACCATCTCCAGGCAAACGCATTCTATCAAACGATGCCGTGTTCAACATGGGCGCCCAATTTGGGAAATGATCTCTTGACTAGGGTATACGTTTTATTCATACAGGTTATCACAAATGAAATGTGAAAAAGATCACAATTTCACAGTAGTTTTACAAACCATGAATATTTGTTATCAGATCCACATATTATATTCATATTTAACCTCTGAAGGTTAAATATATATATATATATATAACAATGAAATAAAAAAGAAAAAAGTAACTAAGTCACATATTAAATGTTCCCTGGATGATGTGCAACGTCAGAATGATTTCCAAAATTGAGTTGTCTATCATTTGATTTAGCATGTGTACTCATGTAGGATTCCATGTGTATGCTTGTTTACATAAGTGTGCTTGCCTACATATGTGAGTGTGCGTGTTTGTTTATGTGTGTGTTCTGAAATTCTCACTTTAGCTTAACCTCTCTGTCCCTCCCTCTCCCTCGTTTTCCTCTCCCTCTTTTCCCCCCATCTCTTCCCCCTCTCCCCTCCTCTAGCCCCCCTCCCCCCTTCATCCCCTGAGCCTCCTCCATATCCTGGTACATTTCTTTCTCCCTCTCTACGTTCCCCCCCTCTTCCGTCCTCCCCTCCCTTCTCTCCCGCTTTCCCCTCTCCCTCCCTGCCCTTGACAATTTCTCTCTCACTCTCTCTCTCTCTCTCTCTCTCTCTCTCTCTCTCTCTCTCTCTCTCTCACTCTCTCTCTCCATCTCTCTCTCAGTTTCGTTTTTATGTCCTTTTTATACAAGAAATAATAACCGGCGACTACCCACATTCTCCTAAATTTAGCAACATAGAAAGTCTCACACTAATACAATACAATTAAACAAACCAGAATTTCTTCCCTGAATAAAATCTATAAGAAGGCCTGAGGTTCGTTGCCAACTATCATTGGATTGCGGATTACCAGTCTTTGAAACTCATGGAGCCAATTATCATTACCATTATTATCATTATCATTATCACTATCACTATCACTATCATTTTCATTATCATTACCATTATCATTATCTTTATCATTATCATCATCATTATCATCATCATTATCATTATCATTACCATTATCATTATCTTTATCATTATCATCATCATTATCATTATCATCATTACTGCTTTCCATCTTAACAACCTATCTTTCTCGGCACCCCTCCTTCACCGCCTCCTCCTCCTCCTCCTCCTCTTCCTCCTCCTCCTCTTCCTCCTCCTCCTCACCCTCCACTTGGCCACTCATGCTGTCTTTCATAATTAACTGAGCCTGCTCTTTGTTCTCCTCTGCTCCTTAGGCCCTATATTGTTCTCCCCACCTTCTCCACCTGCTCAACATTCTCTACCGTCTACTTCATCTCTTTCACCTTCTCCTCCACCTTCTCCACCTACTCAACATTCTCTATCATCTACTCCATCTGCTTCACCTTTTCCTCACCTTCTCTACCTTCTCAACATTCTCTGCCGTCTTCTCCATCTGTTTCACCTTCTTACCTTTTCCTCCACCTTCTCCACCTGCTCAACATTCTCTATCATATTCTCCATCTGCTACACCTTCTCCATCTCCTTTTGCTCAACATTATCTACCGTCTTCTTGATGTGCTTCATCTTCTTACCTTCTTCTCCATCTTCTTTATCTGCTCAGTATTCTCTATTATCTTCTCCATCTGCTTCACCTTCTCACCTTCTCCACCTGCTCAGCATTCATCACCGTCTACTCTATCTTCTTCAACTTTTCACTTTCTTCTCCACCTTCTACACTTCTCCACCTGCTCAACATTCCTTACCGTCTACTCCACCTTCTTCACCACCTTCTCCACCTGCTCAACATTCATTTCCGTCTA
>NC_134810.1:21747467-21752467 GCF_046742065.1 Oratosquilla oratoria | reverse complement strand
TATGCATACATACATACATACATACATACATACATACATACATACATACATAAATACATAGAGGCATACATACAGACACGCATATATGTATACAGTAATACAGACATATGTTCGTACATGCATACATACATGCATGCAGACATACATACATGCGAACCGCACATGCATACGTACATACATGAAGATACATGCATGCATACATACATGAAGATACATGCATGCATACATACATATATACAAACATGCATACATGCACAAATATATGTATACATATATGCATTCATATATGCACAATACATATATACATACATACGCATACGCACTTACATAAATACACATTAATGCACACACACACGCGTGGTAAGGGTCGCGGTAGTGAATATGTGTCCTCTACTTTGTTCTCCTCCTTCTCTTCCTCTTCCTCTTCCTCCTCCTCCTCCTCCTCCTCCTCCTCTTCCTCTTCCTCCTTCTCCATCGTTCCAATTGCCTCCATATTATCATCCCTCGCCACACCTTCAAACCACTCCTTCGGTTATCCTCTCTTCCTTCCGTCTGGTTTCTCCCTCTTCATCAGTCTTCTCCTCTTCGTTTCTCCTTCTCACGTGTCCAAACCACCTGAGCTTCGCTTCTCTTATCTTTTCTCCCAACCTAAAGACATACACCGTTTTTCTGATGTTGTCCTTTCTCACTGTCCATTCTTATTACTCTCACTGAAACTCGCATCATTTTCATCTATGCTACCTCCAACTTCTCCTGTTTCGTTATCAGTGCACCTATTCCTAGGCCATACTCGTACAGTATGGATAATCTTACTACTGTATGTTCTACGGTCGTAGATCACGCCCTTGATCCTTCTCCGCTGAATCCAACCATCTTGGATTCTCCTTTTCACCTCCTCATCACATCCTTCATCACTCAAATATCTTAAGTTCTCTATCTTTGTCACCCCATCCCCTGCAACCTCTTCCTTTCCTCACCTCTAGTGTGCCGGAGTCGGCCTATGCTGGTCTCGCATTCTCTTTGTTGTGGATTCGAATCCTGCACGTCTTTTCGATTCCCATTAGTAATTGTTATCTACTTACCCAAACTCTTTCTAAAAGGCATAATAAGGCGAAGGTGACGGCTTTGTCCGAAGCCACGCGCTTCCTGGCTCCTCTCCTCTCCTCTCCTCTCCTCTCCTCTCCTCTCCTCTCTGGTGCGTCTCTATATCTTTCCAGGTTTGCTTCCAGCCCCTCTCTGCTCTCATTACATATCAAGATGTCATCTGTCAGCCTGTCCATCACCAGCGCAAACGAGACAGGGCTCGAAGGCTGAACCTCGGTGGACTCCCATCTTTACCTCGAACTCCTCCGTCGTTCCGAAAACACATTTCACCGATGTCACACTGCCATGGTGGTGGAATCTGAAGCGTGTTGGTCTCACTAGGTTCGAATCCCGCACTTCTCTGTGATTCCAAGCAGTGACTGTTACCTTCTCCAACAGTCAAAGTGCACAATAGGGCAAAGGTGACGGCATCAGCTACGGCTGCAACGCGCCTCCTGGCGTAGGCTCCTCACCCTCACACTGTAATGGACTTCGCACGACAACTGGGCGAGATTGTTTACAAGTTCAGAAACGCTGGTAAACTATAGTCCATAACAACAACAACAACAAATATCCTTGACTTTTTTATGGGGCAAAGGAGTGAAACTTATGGTAAATAAATAAATAAAACACAGAATTAAACAGAAAACGATAGTAAAGGATCCATGAGTTTAGTCAAAGCCATGAGTGTGTTGATTATTTTTAAAACCTTAAGAGTGGATTTGTCCCTGTGCCCCATGAGCAATCGGCAGATATTTAATAAAGAGAACCCAGGAGCATAGCCTGCGTGGAATATCCCAGGGGATCCACCATGAGTATAGTATAGAAACTGTTATTCCACTTGTCTCAATATTCTCCCTTAAGAAGACGCTTGTCAAAACGTTAGAAAAATAGTGTTTCTGTTTTATCTTGTGTTATCTTAGCATTAATTTCATCCATATCATGGAATAGTTTCACATACTTCTTCGCCATTTCGATTTATTAAACGATTACAACAACTATCCTGTCGTTACTTAGTCACACGCTTTCTCTAAGTCTATGAACGCCACTTCTCTCCTCTCGCTGCCCTGTCATGCGCTTTCGCTAGTTCTATGAACATGCAATGCAGCTTATTCTGGCTCTTTATGTATCTCCCCATCACACTTTCTCAGGCAAAATATCACATCTGTAGTATTCCTACATGACGTAAAGTAATACTTCTCGCATTTCTCTCTCCCATTAAATTCATAAAGTGGTTGGTCCATTTCATTCTCCCGGTAAACATGATAGATCTGTAAACCTCCCTTATGTTTAGATGTTGGTATCATTACATAGTAGCTGCTTTATATTCTACATCTTTTAAAAAATATGGCTGAAAACTACATAACCACCTCACGTAGATTCTTCTATTCACCATTAAGTATGTTAGCCTGACCGACTACCTTCCCCTTCTTCATCCTCTGTGACTATCAGATTCCTTCTTGCTTATCTTTCTCATTTCCCTACTTATATACATATATCATATAACCATTTATCAATATATATATATATATATATATATATATATATGTATATATATAATTATATGTATATATATATATATACTATATATATATATATATATATATATATATATATATATATATATATATATATATATATATATATACACTGTATATAAAAGAAGAGCAAAATACAATTTATTCAATAAAATCATCTGACGTTAAGAAGATCAGAATCCGTAGATCGAACTACGACTCGAATAGTTTATTAAACTGAGGTCGTATATGGAATGCTCGATAAACACAGTCTGGGAAGAAGATAAACACATTGTGGAGTGCTGATAAACATGGAGTGATGATAAACAACTTTGAGAGTGTTGGTGAATATGGTGAGAGTGTTAGTGACGGGAGTGGGATGGATGAAGGGATCTTGGCAAGGCTACCCCCTTATAAAGGGGAAAAGTCTTTTGGTATGTATATGTATGTATGTTAGTAATGGCTTGGTGGTTAAAGTATTGAAATTGAGTTCCAATGAGCTCAGGTTTGATTCTAAGCCTCATCCCCTCCCAGAAGCTTCACTTGAAGACGGCTAGAGTCTTCAAAACATCTGAAGACGTTTCCTCCCTGGTTTCGATGTGTGTAATCAGGGTGAAGATGTTGTTCTTCTCCCGTATGCTCTTCGGTTTTTCAAATTGTCTGTGATTAATTTTCCACTGAATAAAGTCGTTAGGCACAGACTAACTACAACTCGTTTTCAATCAGAGGCCTCACTTTTGAAAGACTGTAAGACCCCAAAAGGTCCATGGTCCACAGGAACAGAACCACTATCCCAAGTGGTACTCAAACACAACAGAAAACGTCACCTCTGCCTTACATGCCCGGGTAGCTAGAGCACTGTATCTGGTAACACTGAACTGTCACAAAGGAAACTTGAAATAAAAAAATTGCTGTTGAACACAACAGAAAAACTAACCCACTGTGCACAAAAAAGAAACTATACTGATTCAACTGGTTTGACAAAAAAAAAAAAAAGAATCAACGTTGACCAGCATAGCACATCTAAAACACACCACAATGTTGAGACTGTGAACAAACACATCTAAGGGAAACTGTACACATAAGAGACGGTGAAATATATATCTCAAAAAAAAAAAAAAAAAAACAGAAATGAGAAAGTTGGTAAACATTCAAAAACAAATTGCAAAGGCTTTTCTCCCCTTGTAGTTCAGCTGGGCATGAGAGGCATGAGAGGAAGGCAAGAGGGTGAGGGTGAGGAGGGGGAGGAAGTAAGAAGAGGAGGAGTAGGAGGAGAAGGAGGAAGAGGAGGAGGAAGAGGAGAAGGAGGAGGAGGAAGAGGAGGAAGAGGGAGAGGAGGAGGAGAGGGAAAAGGAGGAGGAAGAAGAGGTGAAGGAAAAGGAGGAGGTGGAAAGAGAGGAAGAGGAAGAGGACGTGAAGGCCGTGGAGGGCATAATGAAGGAGGGGGAACGGAGAAGAAAAAAGAGGAGGAGAAGCAGGAGGAGGAAGACGAGCAGAAGGAGGAAAAAGACAAAGAGGAGAAATAAAATGACGCGAAGGAAGGAGAGAAGGAGGACGTGGAGATGGAGAAATGGAAAAAGAGGAGGAGAAGGAGGAGGAGGAGGAGGTAGGAGGAAGAAGCAGGGGGAGTAGGAGGAAGAGGGCAAGGCAAGGACAAGGACAAAGACAAAGACAAGGACACGGGTAAGACGAGGGACAAGTGCTAGAAGGAGAAGATGTCCAAGGAGAGGAACAAAGAGAAGGAGACTGACATAGAGAAGAACGAGTAGAAAGAGAAGGACAAGAAGGACAATAAGGACAAGGAGAGAGACAAGAACGAGAAGGCGAAGGAGATGCACAAGGAGAAGATAAACAGTGAGATGAAGAAAAAGGGGAAAATAAACGGGAGGAGAAAGAGAGAGAGAGTGAGAACGAAAGACAATGAGAAATACAGAAAAGTAGCAGATGCAGAGAAACAAGCAGAGGAGCAGGGACATAAGCCAGTAGCAGGTGGACGAGGACGGGTAAGAGAAGGTGGAGGACGAGAAGGAGGAGATTAGGAAGAAGAGGGAGAGGGGGAAGAGGAAATCGAAGAGGAAGGGGGAGAGAATAGGGGAGGGAAGAGGAAGTGAGGAGGGACGAGATTGGAACAGTGGGGAAATTGGAAGATGTGGTGATGGTAAGCTTGCTTGCCAGCGTTCACACGTGTGCGTACGTATATGTACGTATGTGTACGTGTAAGTACGGTCGTTTACGTGGATATGAATACGCTTGTATATGTACGTGGTTTGGTGTGTGTGTGTGTGTGTGTGTGTGTGTGTGTGTGTGTGTGTGTGTGTGTGTGTGTGTGTGTGTGTGTGTGTGTGTGTGTGTGTGCGTGTATATATATGTCTGTATATATATATATATATATATATATAT
>NC_134810.1:21737467-21739967 GCF_046742065.1 Oratosquilla oratoria | reverse complement strand
AATTTCTACCTCTTGTGCCCTCTCTTCACTGCTCTGTTGACATACTACGTAAACCTAAAGCTCTTTTTGTTCCATCCAACAATCTCAATCTACAGTGCATTTTCTCATGCTTACTCCCATATTCTTCTAATTTTCATAATCCGTTTGTTAGACACTCTTTGTTTGACACTCTTTGTTAGAAATGTCATGTTAGACAAGTTCACCTAAACATTTTCCTCTGTTTATCTTGCAGTGTGTATTCAGCTACTTCCCTATATACTTAATTACCCTTTCAGTTACTTTTCTGTGTACCTATTTGCTTATTTATTTCCCTGAGCCCTTTCGGCATAAGATCTTGCTCATTAGCAGAATAAATTTGTCTGATTTTAGTGAGAATAAAAACTATAAATTCGTAATCACAGTGAAGGGCTTGAATGAAGATCCTAAACCAATATAGGGGAGACTACATGAAACCAAAAGGCTTACACTAGGTAGTTCCATGTCCCTTACCCTATTCATAAACGTATCACTTCTTTTCTAAAAACAATCAATTGTTTCAGTGCTCACTATATGGTTACAAAGTCTATTTCAGTTGTTAACCACTCTGTTAGTAAACCAGTTCTAAAGCCATCATATAAGGTCCTATTATATTCTTCTTGATTTTTGCAGAGATATGGTCTAGACCGATTAAAATAGTTTAGCATCAGCCTTGCTCTTTGTTGAAATTTCACTCTACAATTTCCTTGAATTTGTTGTGGGGATCTTTGCTGATTATTCTTTTACGAACAATAGTTAGTTTTATCTATTCTTCTCTTAATTTGTTTTTAAGAAACTGATGCTTGATAAAAAATAAATCGGAAACAAACAATAGCAGCGTTATCTGATCTTTGAATTAATAGAAATGATACGTCACTTGCCGGATATAATATTAGCGTTGTATTCATCGTTCTTTACAAATGACTATGATCAACCTAACCTGAGTTGGCATAGCATGGCCTAACTTGACCCAACCCAACAATAGTTAGTTTTATCTATCCTTCTCTTAATTTGTTTTCAAAGGAACTGATGCTCAATGATAAATAAATCGGAAACAAACAATAGCAGCGTTATCTGATCCTTGAATTAATAAAAATGATACGTCACTTGCCGGATATAATAGTAGCGTTGTATTCATCGTTCTTTACAAATGAGTATAATTAACCTAACCTGAGTGGGCATAGCATGACCTAACTTGACCTAACTCAACCAAATCTAACTTATCTTAACCTAACCTAAGCTTATCTTAACCTAACCTTTCCTGACGTGACCTGACCCAGGGTAACATGACACGCCCTAACCTAACCTAACCTAACAAAATCTAACTTAACCTAACCTGACTTAGCAAAGCCTAATGTGACCTAACCTTACTTAACTTAAGCCAACCCGGCGTAACCTAATGTAACCTAACCATACTTGTCTTACCCTGGTGTGACATGACCTAATTCAACCTGACTTAACCTAACCTCAAGTAACCTAATCAAACTTAACCTGACCTAACCTAATCAAACCTAACCTAACTAAACATAGGAAATGTTCTATAGTATATATGGGTCATTGGTGCAATCTCTCTCGCTCTTCTTGTGTCTGTGAAGGATCAGAGTGGTGTCTTGCTGTCCAGCGAGTGACATAAACATCATCACACAGAATTGTTCAATAATTCTATTTGTTTCCGACGATATTTGTCTGAAGATAATGTCCCTAGAAAGTTAAGATATGAATCTATTAATATAAAAAAAGTGAAAATGAATACTGTCCGAAATAAAATGAAAATGGTCTCTTCTGAACTAGGCCATTTTTCTTTAACATGCACCATCAGTGTGGGGAGGATACTGGTTCACGTTTTCCTCTCCTCTAGAACCTGTGGCTATGATCCTTACAACAACAGACACAAAAAAGCCTAGCAACCTCTATCCTAGAGAAAATAAAACATAAATCCTATCACTAAAGATACATGAACATATCTAGAACACATCATAGAATGATAACTTGATCCAGACATAGTCAGTTGATTTGGTTCTATTTCTAGTCCATCCCTCTGTTAAATGCAGCGATCAATGACCATCAGACCAGAAACACAACGGCAGGAACCAGGAAGCTGCAAACGGATGTTTCTCTGTTCCAGCTGGTTGGGTCTGAGAGCTTAGGAATGTCATGATCTGGCGCTATGCACAGCACAGTACAAACGTATGGTTACCTTGGCATCTATATCCTTTCGATGTATAGAAAACTGTAATTTAGTTGTTGAATTAAATCATATTAGTTAGTGAGAACATTGGCCATAGGTACATAGTAGATAAGACAATGATATGGACATGTAAGCCATTTAAACCCTGAGTCAATCCTAATATATATATATATATATATATATATATATATATATATATATATATATATATATATATATATATATATATATATATATATATATATATATATATATATATTATATATATATTATATATATATATATATATATAACTTT
>NC_134810.1:21722467-21724967 GCF_046742065.1 Oratosquilla oratoria | reverse complement strand
TAATGATAATAAGGGTAATAATAATAATGATAATATTAATAATATTGATAAAATAAATAGATAGAATATGGTAAAATAAAACAAGACAATATTAAACATATGAAATATAGTAATATATATATATATATATATATATATATATATATATATATATATATATATATATATATATATATATATATATATATATATTAGAATTAAATACATTGAAATAAAGTACCAAAAATGGAAGTAGAAAAAAAGTAAAATAAAAACTAATAAAATACAATGGGATAAAACGAAATAAGAAAACAAAACAAAGCAAAAAACATAACATGATAGAACATGAAATGAAAAATAGACACTGAAATAAAATGAAATAAGATTAAACTAAATGAAATGTGATAAGATAAGGTAGAGTACAATAGGATAGAATAAAACATGATAAGATAAAACTAGAAAAAAAAGCAAACAAAAACAAAACAAAACAAAAGAGAAACAACTTTGAATAAAAATCAGTAAAACAAAATAAAATCAAAGTAGAAAAAATATACTGTAAATACATATATACATACATATATATATATATATATGTATATATATATATATATATATACATATACTACACATATACACGGCAGGAGTTGGAGGTAACGTTTATTAGTCTTTTCCAGGGATAAGGATGTCCTCATGAAGATGATCCACTGAATTCAATCAGTTGAGAGGTCATCCTTTTCTTCAAGTGGATTAGAGCGTATCGACCAAACACTTCAACCCAGTTGTGTAGTCTTAAGATTATCAAGCTCTATTCTAATATCTCATATATATATATATATATATATATATATATATATATATATATGTATACAGTATATATATATATATATATATATATATATATATATATATACGTGTGTGTGCGTGCGTACGCGCGCGCGCGTGTGTGTGTGTGTGTATGTAACTCAATGGGTTTCTTTCTTTTCTATAGATATAAAAATAAGGAAAGGATACGCTCAATTAAAAAAAAATATATATATTTTTTTTTTCACGGGATTTATACAGGATTGGTTAGATATGGTACCTGACTACGACCCGATTCCATGGGGGAATGAGGGAAATAGACTAACTAAGATCAGCATGAGTAAGGTAGTAACCAAACAGATTGACACAATTACAGAATCCTCGGTTTCGGGCGAAACTTTTCCGAGAGTGCCTAAAGAGTGTAAATTTGAAATCTACGACTAGTTCACGGAAATATTTAATAAATCGGTAGACACTGGTTTTGTGCCTATAACTTGGGGGCAGGTAAACGTTGTTCCTTTTTCAAAAAGGGAGAGAAATCTACTTGATTCGCCTCCTCTTCGTCTTTTAATTTCTTTCCAAGACATCTTTTTATTACTTTCAAAATTTTCTGCCATACTCTTACCCCATTTCACATCTGCCCTCCTCTTTGCCTCCTTTATCTTATGCTTCACTTCTCTTCTCTTTTCTTTGTACCTCTCATATGATTTCCTCGTCCTATTTTGTAAACAATCTGTGAAAGTTCACTTTATCTCTTCTACAACCTTCTTTGCTTCCTCATCTTACCATTCACTACTTTTCCTTCTATTTCCTCCAGTCCTCCTTGTTCTACACACCATGTTTGCTCAGGTTGTGATTCCCTCCTTGAACCATTCCCATTCCTACTCCACTCCTAGTTCTACTCTACCCTTCACTCCCTCCCACTCTTTTTCAGTTTCCTCTTGTACTCCTTCTCCTTTTCTTTCTCATTTAAGTAGTTCACTCTAAGCACCTCCCTACCTTTTGTCTTTCTCCTCTTTCTCCATCTATCCTCCACTCTCAACTTACCTTCCACCAGAAAAAATCTGATATCCCCCACTTTCTCCCCTTAGAACATGTACATCCTTAACTCCTCCTATTATACTCCTATTTACCACTATATAGTCCATTAACGCTCTATCTACCACCCTTCAATTCACCACCCTCTCCCATGTGTACTTATGCTTGGCTTTCTTCGAAACACTGCATTTGCTATCATCAACTCTCTAGGCACATCTTTACCATCAACTCTCCACTACGATTCTTTCCTGGAACTCTATACTTCCCAACCACTCCGTCTATTGTTTTATTTCCTACCTTAGCATTAAGATCTCCCAATACTACCACAATGACGTTTATCCCTAATCCTTTCATGCACTCATTTAAATTTATATAAAAAAAACTTTCTTCTACACTCTTCTCACTTACAAAAACCCACATCCCCTTTCCTAGTTTCACCTTCATCCACATTAACCTTGAAGAAACCTCCTTCCACTCCAGTATACGTTCACCTATCTCTTCACTTACTAGTATAGCCACCCCTTCTCTCCCTCGTCACTCCTGAGAACCTTCCAACTACACTCCCAAACTCATACTCGCCTCTCCCTTTCAATTTAGTTGCACTCAAAGCTAACACATCCTTCTTTCTTCTTCTCACAAGCATACTGCCTATCTCTTCCCATTTTACTCTCGTCTGCACCAC
>NC_134810.1:21709967-21714967 GCF_046742065.1 Oratosquilla oratoria | reverse complement strand
AAATGAATAAGTAAACAAATAGATAAAAAAACATAGTATAACCTACCGGCTTAAAAATAGAAAAAGAAATATATATATAATGGTTGTAGAATTTTCTATGTTATATATCATCCACGTTCTTTTTTCGGTTTACCTTCAAACTCTTGAACTCTAGAACCACGGATTGATTCCGAATGTCCATCTCAACTGCCATTTATGCCTGGCTACCTTAACACACAGGGCAAAGGTGATCTCCTTTGCCGTAACTATGTACAGTCACGAGAAAAAAATAATCTAAAGATTTTCATGATACAAAATTCAACTTCTTCGTCTGATAAATTGTTTTCTATTTTTATTTTCAAGAAATTTACCTAACTAAAAACTAAATACTACATGAGAAAATATACCACGTATTTGATAAAAAAAATCATATTAACGTTGCGAGAACTGTAGCATATATCAAAACTTTTGCTCGTAACTGTACATTCTAAACCACATTTCTACAGCGGATATTGTTACCTTTTCTTTCTCCCTATTGGACCATACCCCGCGTCCCTCGACGTCGAGACACTGTGTACAAACATTCCTTTAGCGGAGAACACGCAATTCTATTGAGCTAAAGGTAGACCAAGAATTTTGTGTAAAGCTTTTGTAACCTGGACAAACCGAGCGACATGGTGGCAGCCAATCAGAGATGTCGGCACTTGGTAACATATTAAATTCTTTACTCCTGCGCTCGGATCGCTATCGAGGTTGGAACCATTCTGGCCTGGCCGTTGGGGTAGGCACCAGCTCTATAGGGCCTCTGTTGCCTTTCGAGTTTTTTCTCGTCTATATTATCTATCAATGAATGAAACTGATATAATTTTATTTAGTTGTGCGAGATTGAATCCATGTATCTCGCATTTCATTCACGTCATGTGACTCGTGGCTGCCCTTTCCACGCCCGGACAAGATGTTCCAGTGTAGAAAAAGGCCTAAGAACTCCTCACTAACTATGTGTCAAATGTGGACTGTTTGAATACTGAGTGTCGAGGACCAGTACAGTTGGGCGTTGCTATACATACATACATACATACATACATACATACATACATACATACATACATACATACATACATACATACATACATACATACATACATACATACATACATACATATACATGTATATATATATATATATATATATATATATTTACATATACATATATACATATATATATATATATATATACATATATATATGTACATATATATATATATATATATATATATATATATATGCATAACTATAAAATGTAACCATCAAAACATTTCCATACAGATGAGACATGTGCATTCACCGCACCAATATTATCCCACAGTCCTTGTACAAATGTACAAATGTAGAATAGACTAATTTTGAACATCAAACAGTGGTTAGTCCCCTTACTCCTTCAAATATGTAGCCCAACACGGATACTACATTCTAAACTTTAGTATTGTAATTACACATCAATTTAGAAAAGACAAGAAAACGATCTGAGACCTCGCTGGTGCCGTAATAGAAAGCATACTGATCTCGCATTTACTTATTTGTGAGTTCGAATCCCGCACTCCTCTCCGATTCCCAGTAGTGAGTGTTACCTGACTGTAAGCTTCTCACCTTCTTATTTCTTTTACAAATCCTTAAGAACCCAACAGATGGTTACGTCTTTTTATCCAATAACTCGCCTCAATCACCATCTGTAAACTGATTGATTTGCCATATTGGCCCAACTACCTGAGCGAGTGAAGGTTTACATTGGTCGATCCCGAAAACAGACAGATCCACCTGATTCAACCACTTGACTGAATAAAGAAATATTTTTGGCTAAACCATTAAATGATTTGGCCAAACCTTCTGATCAAAGGACCCACTAAGTCAACAGTTTGATTAACTAGACTACTACACTCGTACTAGCCAAACGAGCTTAGTAACCGTTCCATTTTTCTGAATGAGCCGTGAAACTAATTGAAGTACTATACTGACTGCTTGTCTTGTTGAATGATTCAATTTGGAGGCTGATCCCGCTCGTCCACTACCTTAAAAAAAAAAAAAAAAGAAGAAAAAAAAAAAGGGAGCACCCTAATTTGAACAAGACATTAAGCGACCGAGACCCAATTCAGGGCGCTCAATGACCCTGATCGACCTCACTGACCCTGATGAAACTCCATGAGTAAACCACCAAAAAAAACCCCCATCTTTACGACCAGCTTAACGAAGAGTAAAATTAATCCATTTAATCAAATGACCCTATTTGATCGAATGACCCAAAATAGGATCCACCAGACGATGTGACCGACATCCCTTCCCCTAATGACCTAAGTGTCCTGACTCGTCAGGTCACCCGGTTTGCCACGTTCCTCTCAGTGACCTGGATTCTGTAGTGGCCCTAGACGGCTCATGCCTCAGCCGGTAGCGTGTCTGGAGTCCATAATAAGGGCTCCGGAGTGACCTTCCGGCAAGGTCCACGAAGACTCAAAGAATAACAAACCCCTGACCTTGTGCTCCGCCTCGAGCGATGCAGTAATGATAAAGGTGACGCATCGCATTTGAGCACCACTGACATCTGGGACTATATGATATACATACATACATACATACATACATACATACATACATACATACATACATACATACATACATACATACATACATACATACATACATACATACATACATACATACATACATACATACGTCATACATACATAAATACATAAAACATGCATGCATACATACATACATACATACATATATGAATACATATAAACATGCATGCATACATACATACATACATACATACATACATACATACATACATACATAAACACATACAAACATACATACATGCATACAAAATACTTCTTCCTCCCTATGAGGGAGGTAGCCAGCTAAGGCATGCACCTATCCTCTACACATCCCACACCCATTTGTTTTCCTTTTTATCTTTGCTCCTTGTGGATGAAGGATCATCCCTGCCTCCCGCCCACGGCTCGTGTCAAAAGCAATGCAGCAAAACGCAGCACCTCTACATACAGTAGGGCTCAAAAGCTGAAGATGGTTTACCCTCACCGATTCATTATACTGTAATATAGTAGTAATGTAATATAAATTGATATAGTAATAGAATATGATATAGCATCATATTATGTAATATAATATAATATATGATATACATCAGAAAATAAAATAGTATAACAAAATGTAGTATAAAGAAGTATCGTGTAATATAATGATATAATATAATATAATATAATATAATATAATTTAATATAATATAATATAATGTAATATAATATAATATAATATAATATATATAATGTAATATAATAATACAATATAATATAATATAATATAATATAATGTGATATAATATAATATAATATAATATAATATAACATAATATAATATAATATAGTATAATATAATATAATATAATATAATATGATATAATATAATATAATATAATATAATATATTATAATGTAGCATAATATAGTATAACATAATGTAATATAATAGAATATTAATATAATATAATATTATATGATATAATATAATATATCATGATATGATATAACATCATATGATAATGTTAAGAAGTATATGATAAAACGAATTTCATTACTACGCCGTGGACAGAATTCGAACCCACGCGTTTGACCTACTTAGCGAGAAAGACATTGACTAACTCAGCTGACCTGACCTACTTGCCTGACCTGTCTGGCTGACCTCGGTTTACAGCCATAGCGAACTGACTTTACTGCTATGCATATTATGCATGAAAAACGTCACAAAACAAATTACGCAAACATGCAACTTAACATATATGCAAACAGATAATATTGACAAATACATCTAGGGCAGAACAGAAACAAACAAAAGTAGACAAATTCATAGATTAGAAGATAAAATAAAACAAATTGTAACGCTCGAAAGAAAGAATGGGTCGCAAAAATAAGCCAAGAATTAAAAGAAAAAAAAAAATGCAGACAAGCCGATATGCAAATGGCCAAAGCTACATACCCAAGGAAATATATATTAACGTTTGATGCATGTAAGACAGATAAGTGCTATAGTGGTGAGTTAATTATATATGCAGACATATACCAAAGGCTTTTTCCCCCATTACAAGGGAGGTAGCCAAAAAAAAAAAAAAAAAATAAAAGGCATAGAAACCACTCCCACCCATTCCATCCCCTACATACTCCACTCCCCTTCCCTCTCTCTTATCTTGGCACCTCCTGGATGACGGGTCATCCCTGCATCTTGTCCACTGCAGTTAAGAGGTAATAATATATGAATAATAAGTTAAACTGCTAAACACACAACAAAACATACACATGGGAACAACCACACTGACAAGAAAACACAAGACAACAAATACAAAAATCATCTGATAATTCAAAAGAAAATAAAAAAAAAACAGAAAAAATGCATCATACCATCGAACGCTTTCAAGTAAACACAGCTAAAACAAACACGCTTTATGGCAAACACATACAGAAACACGTACACAAACACACTCAAGACACAGTCTTTTGAGAACATACCAACAACTTCACAAAACCAGAACCCAATCAGTGCCTGGCATTGCCTGAAAGTCGGTACAAACAAAAACCCCTCTCCCTTCCCCTTCCCCCCTCCCTCCCCTCCTGCAGAAAAAAGTAAAATTGAAAGCAAGAAACTAATGAATAAAAACAAAAATAACAATAAAAGCGACTGCAACTTTTGGGGAAAGAACGATCAGTTTGACATATGCCATCAGACTTTTTCTTTTAATATTATTCATAAACTATTTGGAGTAAAGTATATCCCAAAGATGAAAATAAATGAAACGTTTATAAAAGCACATATGCTTCCGATACAATAGAATACAATTTCTCTCTTAATATACAATAATTATAGGCCAGACATCATTATAAATCTTATATCCAACCAGAATCATCCATTATAAACCATCTGTATAATTTACAGAACAAAAATCAAAACATG
>NC_134810.1:21684967-21692467 GCF_046742065.1 Oratosquilla oratoria | reverse complement strand
GGGAGGGAGGGAGGGAGAGAGGGATGGGAAGGAGAAAAGGAAGGAGGGTAGAGAGAGACAGAGGAAGAAGAAAGAGAAACGAAGACAAGCAGAAAGGGAGAGAGGGAATTAGAGAGAAAAGAGAAGAAGGGAGGAAGGGAGGGAAAGGGGGAGGAGATTGAGAAGTAGGGAGGAAAAGAGGAATACTGAGGGAAGAAGAGAAAAATAAAGGGAGCTATGTACTATCACTTTATCTGGAATAACCAGCGCTTCTAACCTTATGAACAATATTTCGCCGAAGAGATGAAGTAGCAGAGATTGTAAAGGAGAGATCTGAAGCCGACAGCAGAAGGAAGGGATGACAGAAGTTATTTTTTTTAAGTCGATTTTTTTTTTCTAATCATAAAATAATGCCGAGGGACTTGGTCCTTAGGGATTGCACTTAAGTCCCTAAAATATTGGCTGCATAAAATTCCCGGTCAATATCCTAAACGGAGAGAGAGAGAGAGAGAGAGAGAGAGAGAGAGAGAGAGAGAGAGAGAGAGAGAGAGAGAGAGAGAGAGAGAGAGAGAGAGAGAGAGAGAGAGAGAGAGAGAGAGAGAGAGAGAGAGAGAGAGAGAGAGAGAGAGAGAGAGAGAGAGAAGTGAGAGAGAGAGAGAGAGAGAGAGAGAGAGAGAGAGAGAGAGAGAGAGAGAGAGAGAGAGAGAGAGAGAGAGAGAGAGAGAGAGAGAGAGAGATAGACTAATAGATAAGATAGGTAAAGAGTAAGAAAAACAGAGGTAGGTAGATAGATAGATATATAGATAGATAGATAGATAGATAGATAGATAGATAGATAGATCGATAGGCAGGTAGGAAGGCAGATAGAGAGAGAAAGAAGAGAGAATGGGTGGAAGTGAATGAGAAAATTAGTTTGTGATGAGTGCATTGGGTAGTGGGGGTGGGGAAGAGTGGTTGGGAGAGTGGGAGGGAGAGTGGGAGGGAGAGTGGGAGTGGGAGTGGGAGGGAGAGTGGGAGGGAGAGAGGGAGGAATGGCACGTGGAGGGAAGTGGGAAGAGAGGCAAAGTGAAGAGTTGGGAGAGGAATGGGAGGAGAGAGAACAGAAGAAGAGTGGAGAGGAGGGGAAGAGAAGAGGAAAGGAAGGGAGAAAAGGGTAAGTAGGTGAAGAGGGGAAGAGGGAGAGGAAAGGAGGGAAGGAAGGAAAAGGGAAGGGAAAGGGAGAGTTGGAATGAGAGTGGAAGTAATGGTGAAGAAATATTCATCAAATATTTGGTCAGATGTTCCTTGACAAAGAGGTCTATTTCGACACTGGAATATCCTGCCATGAGCTTGATGACGTGAATAAAACACAAAACACATGAATGCAGATGGAAGGAAAATGCAGGAAGAAGGTTAACGAAGTGCTTCGGGCTAAAAATCTTTAAAGTGATGGAGGGAGAGGGAGTGTGTGTGTGTGTGTGATGCTGTTTCAATGGATGCCCTCCAGTCCCTCCATCGCTCGAGATGTTCTTCCCTCCATTCCTCCTCCTCCTCCTCCTCCTCCTCCTCCTCCTCCTCCTCCTCCTCCTCATGGTCTCCATCTCCCCTTTTCCCTCCACGTCCTTTTTCTTTCTTTTTTCGAGTTCCTTCTCCTTTGTTTAAGTTTTTTTTTATTTCTTACCTATTTTACTGGTTTACCTCCTTGCCCTTCCGTCGTCTATTCCTCTTCGTATGTTCCGTGACATTTCCTTCATCTTTTTCTTCGTATTTTTATTCGTTTCCTTTTAACTCCTATTCGCCCTTCTTCCCTCTCCCTCCTCTTCCCCGTCCTCCACTTTTGTCTGTACTCTCTTGGTTTGTTTACATTCACTACTTTTTTGTATTTTTTTCATAAACACTCTTTTAACCATCCCTCCTCCCCTTCCTCTTTCCTCCTCTTCATCTCTGTTTCCTCTTCTGCTTCCTCCTCCTCCTCCTCCTCCTCCTCCTCCTCCTCCTCCTCCTCCTCCTCCCCGCTTCCTCCTCCTCTTTCGCCTCCTCCTCTGCTTTCTCCTATTCCTCTGTTTCCTTCTTCGCTTCCTCTTCCTCCTCTGCCTCCTCTTCTTCTTCCTCCTACTACACCGCCGTTTCCTCTTCTGCTTCCTCCTCCTCCTCTGTTTCTTCTTTGCCTCCTCTTCCATGCTCATCTTTCATCCTCCTCCTTCTCCGCTTCCCCTCATGCTTCCTTCTCCTCCTCTGCTTCTTTCTTCGCCATCCCTTCCTCCTTTGCTTCTTCCTTTGCCTCGCTTTCCTCCTCCGCCTTCTCGTCTGATCCCTCCTCCTCCCTAACTTCCTTTTGCGCAACATCCTCCTCCTCTGCCTCTTTCGTCGTCACCTCCTCCTTTTCCGCCTTCTCCTCCTCATCCTTCTTACTCCTATGCTTAATTCTTTGCCTCCTCCTACTCTTCCGCCTCCTCTTCCTCCTCTGCTTCCTCCACCTCCTCCTCCTTCTCCTCCAGTCCCCTCCACCAGAACCGTTCTCTAACCATCTCCTTCCCCTCCACCAATTCTTCTTCTTCTCCTCCATTTACTTCTTCATCTTCAACCCTTCTCCTTTTTTCTCTTACAAACCCTCAGAATCTATTTCTTCTTTTCCTCCTCTCTAATTATCTTCTCTTTAGTTCTCTTATTCTCTTCCTTTAATTCCCCCTTTTCACACTCTCTCTCTCTCTCTCTCTCTCTCTCTCTCTCTCTCTCTCTCTCTCTCTCTCTCTCTCTTCTTCCCGTTTTCTCCTTCCTCTACAGTTCTACATTCTCTCTTCCCTTCTCTTCCGTCTTATTCTTTCTCTCTCCCTACTTTATTCCCTTTCCTTCTAATTCTCTCTTTATTCTCCATCGTTTCTCCCTCCTCTCCTTATCTCTTATCCCTCCCTCTGTCTTCCTACTCTCTTTCCTCGTAATTCTCCATCATTCTCCCTCAAACAATCCTTCTTCCTCCAACACTCCAACAAGAATTCGCCTCAGAGCACAGCACAACGAAACAGCAGAACATAAGCCCGCTTACCTTTCCTCTCCAACATTCTCCATCAAAGCCGTCCTCTACCTCGGTTGCCTCCTCCTCCTCCTCCTACTCCTCCTCCTCCTCCTCCTCCTCCTCCTCCTCCTCCTCTTCCCTCACTTTGCTTGCACCTCTTCAAGCCACTCAGTGGCTTTAGACGTGTTGGTTATTAGAATAATGTTTTCAGTTAGTTAGACACGTGTACAGCAGAAACGACTGCGGATAGTGTTAGATGTTGAGAGGCTTCGTGGCGCAGGCTTCTTACAGTTAGGTGAGGCAAGAGTGGTGTGTTTAGTGTCACTTCCATCCACTTAATAAAGGGACATAAGGTTCTTCCGTACCATATCATTATTACTATTGATTAATATTATTATCATTGTTATATATATATATATATATATATCTATATGCATATTTATATGTATATATATATATATATATATATATATATATATATATATATATATATATATATATGTATGTGTGTGTGTGTGTGTATGTATGTATGTATGTATGTGTGTGTGTGTGTGTGTGTGTGTGTGTGTGTGTGTGTGTGTGTGTGTGTGTGTGTGTGTGTATGTGTGTGTGTGTGTGTGTGTGTGTGTGTGTATGTGTGTGTGTATGTGTGTGTGTGTGTGTGTGTGTGTGTGTGTGTGTGTGTGTGTGTGTGTGTGTGTGTGTGTGTGTGTGTGTGTGTGTTTCCATATAAACGATCTTCAGTGCCAAAGGGTTCATAATAACAAAACAAATCTTAATGTGGTGGTTTTGATTAGAATAAATACATATAAAATACACATCAGTTTCTTTTATAATGAATAAAAAACACACACATACACACACGTAAATATAAACATATATATGAATATATATATATATGTCTATTTCCAAAAAATATATATATATTTGTATATGTACTGTATGTATACATATACATATGTATATATATATATATATATAATATATATACATACATATAGATTTATATATATTTGTATATATACTGTACATATACATATATATAAATATATATATATATATATATATGCATATATATTTAAAACCATACTTCTATAATCTTTCATTAGCCTTGGTGAATAAATCCTTACCATTAGGAAGTAGACTTTTTTTATACTGAACTGGTTTTTTAGTTTATTATAGCTCCCTGTAATATCCATAATTAATGTCAAAAATTAGCAAAAGTTCAACTTTCTAGAAATGATAGAGAGCGCTCGTCAGGCGAAAAGTTTCAAAAGTAAGACCCTTAATCTTCCAAGTGCAATGACCAACGAGTGTAGTAATGTGATCAACGGCGGGAATAAGTTTACGGGTGGCCCTGCCTCTCTGTCTGTCTGTGTCTCTCTCCTCGCAGTTATAGTCGAAGTTATCTTTTATTTAATTTTTGAGACCATATATACATATGCACATATATATATACATATATATATATGTATATATATGTATATATATATATACATATATATATATATATATATATATAATCATACATATACAGTATATACATATGTATATATATATATATACCCCGTCTGGGGGTATTGGCTGCTTGTTATTGTGGCAAAGTACCATGCAGTCGATACTTTAGGGTCTATATGGGGCGCCCCTACGGACCAGAGCCACACATCATTTTGTCTATGATAGAAGAAATTCTGTTCATAGAGAAATGATGACACTTTTATACTACGACTGTCCCTCCGTTATGCTGTCCCCCCGTTATGCTGTCCCCCAACCCCTTGTTGCTGTCCTGTACCATTTCTCTGAGTATTTCTTTCTGTGATGGGGGAATTCCCTGTGGTGGGGGAAAAGAATACTGCCACCAAGTTTCCCACTTGGATCGTAAGAGGCGAGAAGAAAGGGACGGGAGAGGACTAGGCATCCTTCTCCCCTGTAGCCCCAAGGGGCAACTTCCTAAATCGAAAAGAAAAGGCATAAGGGGTGCTGGCGGGGCCTCGGGCCAGCACCCTAAGGTTTGGGTCTTTTATGTGCGTGGATGTGGTAACAGACTGAGAGTAAAAGGGAAAAGGATAGGTTAGTATGTTTGTGAGAAGAAGAAAGTTGGATGTGTTGGCTTTGAGTGAAACTAAGCTGAAAGGGAAGGGTGAGTGTATGTTTGGGAGTGTAAGTGGGAGGTTAATCAGGAGTGAAGAGAGGGCGAGGGAGGGAAGGGGTGGCTTATTCTAGTAAGTGAGGAGATAGGTAAAGGGGTAGTGGAGTGGAAAGAGGTTTCCTCAAGGATAATGTGGATGAAGGTGAAACTGGGAAAGGAGATGTGGGTCTTTGTAAGTGCATATGGGCCGGGCAGTGAGAAGAGCATGGAAGAAAGGGAGGCCTTTTGGATAGATTTAAATGAGTGCATAGAGGGTTTAGGAAGAAATGTCAATGTAATAGTACTGGGAGACCTTAATGCTAGAGTGGGAAATGGTCCAATCGATGGAGTGGTTGGGAAGTGTGGAGTTCCAGGAAAGAATCGTAGTGGAGAGTTGATGGTGGAAATGTGTCTAGAAAGAGAGTTGATGATAGCAAATACAGTGTTTCGGAAAGAAAGTCAAGCATAAGTACACATGGAGAGGGTGGTGGAGGGAAGGGTGGTAGATAGAGCTTTAATGGATTATGTAGTGGTAATAGGATTATGATAGGAAGAGTTAAGGATGTACATGTTCTAAGGGGAGAGAGAGTGGGGGAATATCAGATCATTTTTTGGTGGAAGGTAAGTTGAGAGTGGAGGATAGATGGAGAAGGAGGAAAGGGACAAAAGGTAGGGAGGTTCTTAGAGTGAACTCCTTGAATGAAAAGGGGAAAAGGAGAAGGAGTACGAAAAGAAGCTGAAGGAGGAGTGGGAGGGAGTAAAGGATAGAGCAGAGGTGGGATGAGGAGGAGGAATGGGATGGTTCAAGGAGGGAGTCTTAAAGTGTGCAAGATGGAGGTGGAACAAGAAGGACAGGGGGAAAATAGAAGAAAGGGTAGTGAATGGTGGGATGAGAAACAAAGAAGGTTGTAGAAGAGAAGAAGCGAGCATTCACAGATTGGTTACAAAGAGGACAGGGGAGTCATATGAGCACGTACAAAGAAAAGAAAAGAGAAGTAAAGCAAAAGGTAAAAGGAGGCAAAGAGGAGAGCAGATGTGAAATGGTGGTAGGAGTATGACAGTAAGAATTTTGAAAGTAATAAAAAGATGTTTTGGAGAGAAATTAAGAGAGGAAGAGGAGGCGAATCAAGTAGGGAAGAAAAGGTAAAAGGTACAGATGCCGAGAGTTGATAATGGAAGAGATGGCAGTGTGAGGGGAAGAAGGGCAGAATATTTTTAGGGAGTTGCTGAATGTGAAGGAGGATAGGGAAGGAAAGATAGCTGCAGTGGGAAATACGAAGAAAATGAGAGTGATGAGTGAGGAGAATGGAGGAGAAATAAGGAAGGATGAGGTGAAGGCAGTTATAAAGATGATGAAAGCAGGTAAGGCACCTGGTCTGGAAGGATGTGTCATGCAGAATGTCTGAAAAAGGGAGGTTCAGTGATGGTGGACTGGTTAGGCAAGATTATTTAATGTTTGCTGGAGAGTGAGGGTAGAGTACCGGAGTGGATGGAGTAGTGCCCTGTATAGTTCCTCTTTACAAGGGAAAAGGGGACAAGTGTGAATGTAGTAATTTCAGAGGGATTAGCCTGTTGAGTGTAGTAGGGAAGGCTTATGGGAGAATCTTAATTGAGAGGATTAGGAGAGGAAACAGAAGGAGTAATTGGTGAGGAACAGTGTGGTTTTAGGACTGGTAGAGGTTGTGTAGATCAGATCTTTGTGGTAAGACAGATATGTGAGAAAGCTATAGGAAAGGGGAAGGATGTTTTTTGGGCTTTTATGGATCTGGAAAAGGCTATGATAGGGTAGACAGAAAGGCACTGTGGGAGGTTATGCAGATTTATGGGATAGGAGGAAAGCTTTTGGGAGCTGTCAAAAGTTTTATATGTGAGTAGTAGAGCATGTGTTAGGATTGGAAATGGAGAGAGAGTGAGTGGTTTTGAAGTAAAGGTGGGACTTCGTCAAGGATGCGTTATGTCGCCCTGGCTGTTCAACTTATACATGGATGGGTGGTGCGAGAGGTGAATGCTAGGGTAGTGAGTCAGGGATTGGAGATGGTTAAAGAAAATGGAGAAAAGTGGGAGGTGAGCCAGCTGTTGTTTGCGGACGACACTGCGCTTGTGGCAGGGTCAGAGGAGGGATTGAGGAAGCGGGGTGGCAGAGTTTGGGAGAGTATGTGATAGAAGAAAGCTAAAGATAAATGTGGGTAAAAGTAAGGTGATGAGATGTACAAGGGCGTGAAAGTGGCAGTAGACTGGAAGTGAACATTAAGGGAGAGCGACTGGAGGAAGTGGATAGTTTTAGATACTTGGGTGCAAGTGTAGCAGGAAAAGGTGGTGTGAAGGTGGAGGTAGAATGTAGATTGAGAGAAGCGAGTAAATGCCTTGGTGGTTTAAAGAGTGTAATGAGAAATAGACATTT
>NC_134810.1:21669967-21672467 GCF_046742065.1 Oratosquilla oratoria | reverse complement strand
GGTGAGTAGGAGGCGAAGAAAGGTTAATTAACGGAGCAAAAGGCGAGGAAATAATTAGGAGGAGGAGGAGGAGGAGGAGGAGGAGGAGGAGGAGGAGGAAGTGGACGCGGAGGAGAAGAAGGAAGAGGAGAAGTAAGGGTGAGGAGGCAAAGAAGAATTGATTAGAGAAGGAAGAAGAGATGAAGAAGTAAAAAGAGGAGGAGGAGAAGTAAGAGAAGGATGAAGAAGAAAAGGAGGAGGGGAGGAGGAAAAAGGATAGAAGGAGGAAGAGGAGGAGGAAAATGAGGAAGAAGAATAGGTGGATGTAAAGGAAGGTTATTAGAAAAAGGGAAAGAAGTGAAGAAGAAAAGAAAGAGAAGGAGAAAATCAAGAGGAGAAAGAAAAAGAAGGGTAGGAAGAGAAGGAAAATGATAAACAGAAATAGGAGGGTAACGAAAGGGAGAAAGACATTAGGATAAAGAAGGAAGAAGAGGTGAAGAAGAATAAAAGGGAAAAGAGGAGGAGAAGAAAGAAGAGGAGGAGGAGGAAGAAGATGAGGAAAGGGAGAGAGACAGTATGATAAAGAAGGAAGAAGAGGTGAAGAAGAATAAAAGGGAAAAGAGGAGAAGAAGAAAGAAGAGGAGGAGGAGGAAGAGGAAGAGGAGGAGGAGGAAGAGGAAGAGGAGGAGAAGGCGAAGGAGGAGGCGGAGGAAGTGGAGGAGGAGAAGGAGAAGGAGGAGGAGGAGGAGGAGGAGGAGGAGGAGGAGGAGGAGGAGGAGGAGGAGGAGGAGGAGGAGGAGGAGGAGGAGGAGGAGGAGGAGGAGGAGGAGGAGTGCTTGAAAAATGATAGGGGGTAGTAAAAAATCTTATTACCAAAACCCAAGAGACTCTTAAGCGCCTCCATGTGTCTGGATCTCACGGGAACGTAGGGTCTTATGGATCTGTTTATATGGTCTTATGGTCTTACGGTCTTATGGGTGGGGCTTTATGAGCTGTGGCCAGCTGATAAGTATGTGGTTATGAGTATTTGTGCTAATGGACTTGAATTTACTAATGTGAAGTTGATCCTAAGTTAGAGTAGGATTTGATCCTATGTTTGTAGGACTCGATCCTATATTAGTGTTGGATCCTTTTGTATAAGCATCTCTATGGCGATGTTGATCCTAAGTTAGTATAGGATTTAATCCTAAGATTATAGAATTCGATCCTATATTAGTGTTGGATTCTTTTATATGTATAAACATTGCTATTGCAAAGTGGTCGACAGGTTTTGTCCTGTATGGCGTCAGGTGATTTTATTTGGGTTCTTAGACGTCGCCATAAAAAATAAGAATCCTTCAAGACTATGGATCAAAGGCTTTAACACGGGTGAAGCAGGTAAGGACATCATAAAGAGAGTAGGGTAGGAATTTGTACATACATACATACATATACCAAGGCTTTTTCCCCCTTCCAAGGGAGGTAGCCAAAAAGGGAAAGGCATAAAAACACTCCCACCCATTTCATCCCTAAATACACTCCACACCCCTCCCACCCTTCCTCTCATCTGAGCACCTCCTGGATGACGGGTCATCCCTGCACCCTGCCCACCGCCCTGGGTCAGAAGCAGTGTCACAAGACACAGTACATCCACAGCGAGGCCGCTTCATTTAATCGGCGACCCCCCCTCTCCGTCCCCCTTTGCATATAAGACGAGGACGGGGAGAAATCCCTTCGGGCTGCGTCAAAATTTACTCACACATACTACCCCACCCCCCACTTCCCCGCCCATTCCTCCTCATGCAGTCACAACATCATCCATATACAACCATTCTCCACTCACCTCTGTCTTCCGTCCTCTCCCTTCCTTCCTCAACAGACATTCCCCTCTTCCCCAAAGCCCCCTTCACCCCATCCATCCACCTCATCCTAGGACGTCCCCTCATGTTCACTCCCTCCACATCTGCCTTCCATTCCTCTTTTACTAGTCTTTCTTCACTCATTCTTTCCATGTGTCCAAACCATCCTAATATTCTATCATCAACCCTATCTCCCAAATCCTTTTTCACCCCTGTTCTCCTCCTCACCTCCTCATTTCTCACGCTATCTAGCCTAGTAACCCCCACCATACTTCTCAGACACCTCATCTCAAACACATTCAAACTCCTTCTCTCTTCTTCTCTTATGTTCCACGTTTCTGCCCCATACAGAATTTGTAGTAATGGAATAGAATTGGACAAAATTTAGGTTTAAGAAAGAAATAGGAAAGAAATGGTTTATCAACAAGGTTGTTCATAAATGGAATAGACTTAGTAACCATATAGTGAGCGCTGAAAAAATTGGCTGTTTAAAGGGAATATTAGATAATTTTATGGATAGCTGGTAAGTGATATGGAACTGCCTAGTGGAGGCCTTATTATCTATTGTAGTCTCCTACATTTTTATGTTCTTATGTAATAAATACATTACCTTCTAATTGTTAAAATAATTTGATTACTGCCGTCAAGTGATTTTATTCTGCCGGGGAAGCCCCTCCCACGCC
>NC_134810.1:21662467-21664967 GCF_046742065.1 Oratosquilla oratoria | reverse complement strand
CATATACATACATATACACTGAATGGTTCCCAGTGATCAATTAATATATTTTTTCAACCACAAATCACTTTTAATTCCATGCCATCGCAGTTGGAAATTGAAACGTGGACGAGCCGAGGATTCGAACCCAGCTAACCCGTAACAAAGTTACAGTGACGTATTGGTTTACGTCACTCTAACTTTGTTACAGGTTATCTGGGTTCGAATCCTCGGCTCGTCCACGTTTCAATTTCCAACGGATGCCTCCATCGAGCGATTCTCAGTCTCGACTGCGATGGAATGGAATTAAAAGTGATTTGTGGTTGAAAAAAGAAATATACATGCATACATACATACATACATACATACATACATACATACATACATACATACATATATATATATGTATATATATATATTGGAATTAACTCATTGGTGAGTGCCTTAGTCTTATCTATTTATTCTCTTTAATATAAAATATTTTACTAAATTTAAGTAAAACGCCTCCCTCTCCAACTCAAATGGAGATAATGCATTCCATGTATTCGCTTATTCGAATTTGCCTAAATGATTTCATCTTGTAATAATCTCCCTCCCATCCTGCCTCACTCCATCTCTCTCTCCCTTCCCTCTCTCTCGTGCGCGTTCTCTCTCTCTTTCTCTTTTTCTCTCTTCTAAAACCAGCGCTTCTATCCATGGAGACAGTATTGGATCAATGAGGCTGAGTCTATATATTTATATATATTTACACACACACACACACACACACACACACACACACACACACACACACACACACACACACACACACACACACACACACACACACACACACACACACACACACACACACACACACACATATATATATATATATATATATATATATATATGTATGTATCGCATGAGAAATCACATAAACTCGTGATTCTAAATATGTTGAAAAACCACCAAGGAAAAAGATAAACTGATGACCAAGCGCTTTCGTCTATTCAGACATCCTCAGGGTACATGTACCCTGAGGATGTCTGAATAGACGAAAGTGCTTGGTCATCAGTTTATCTTTTTCCTTGGTGGTTTTTCCGCGTATGTGTGTATATACGTACATATATATATATATATATATATATATATATATATATATATATTTATATATATATATATATATATATATATATATAGACACTGCATACATATTGGGAGATGGATGCAGTAAATGAGAGATTTATGGAGGGTTGTTGAATAGAGGGATAGTAAAAGCGGTTAGCATTGTTTTATGAGAGGAAATTAGTTTCCATGCATAAAATAATGCTGCGTGACTCTGAACCGTAGGGATGTCACTAAAGTATTTAATATATTGGTTGATATAGAACTGGTACAGTTAATGCCCGATAAGAGGGAAATGTACTGCTATCGAGGACTTCTTCCTTCACCATATCCTCCTTCTCCTCCATCTCCTTCTCCTCCTCGTCCTTCTCTTCTTCCTGCTCCTCCTTTTCCTCTTCTTTCTACTATCTCTCGTCCTCTTACTTCTCGTCCTCCTTCTCTTTTTCCTTCTAATGTATTTTGAATTCCTTGTAGTTTACCAGCGCTTCTATCCTTAAGGACCATCTCGCGCGACAAACGGTCTGACAAAGAGTTGGGTCAGGGAAGCTTCTTCTGCGCATGCACGACCGTGATGACGTCATGCGGAAGACTAAGACTTTAATTGGATGTTGCGCTCAATTGACTCCACCCCCCAACTAGCTGGGAGCTCGTTGATTGGTTTCCTGAGCTTGCATATGACGCCCTTTTTTATCCTAAGGGGAAAGACTTTATCTCTTTGAACTTTGGAGAGAAAAAAAAATTGACCTTTTTCATTTCCTATTTCCTTTTTTCTTTTTTCTTTCTCTCTTTCTTTTACCTTGTCGATAAAGGAAAAAGCTACCACTATCCTCTATCGAAGTGGGAGATGGTTTGACGATGGGTGGTGGCTGAGAATGGTGATCGAGGATTGAGACTTGGGTTGGGAAGGAGATAAGGTTAGTTGGTTCACGAAAAAAATCAAACTTATTACTCCAATAAAACGAATATGGATTATTTGTCAATCTTAGAATATTTTGTTTAGTGCTAGATTTTCATAGTTTAGATCCCCTTTTCGTTCAACCGATTCGACTGACTTATAAGACCAATTTAGATTTATGGAATTCTGTTCTCTCTGTTCAATTTTTTTCAGTCGTCCGAAGTGTTCAAAGGCAGTGTAACTTCAGAAATAGAAGTAAAATGTGTTTTTATGCCAGGCGGGTAAGAGACAATTTGATTAAATGATTTACACACAGGTTAGTCAAGCAGAAATTGGAAACAAGTCTGCTGTTGGTATGGCCAGTAAAATGAATTCACCATGTGAGTGAAGCGGCTCTACTGTGGACGTGCTGTGTCTTCCTGCACTGCTTCTGACCCAGGCGGTAGGCAGGAGACAGGGATGACTCTTCATCCACGAGGAGCTAAGATAAGAGAGGGATGTAAGGGTGGTGGATGGGTG
>NC_134810.1:21614967-21624967 GCF_046742065.1 Oratosquilla oratoria | reverse complement strand
GAGGTAGCTCTTTGCTCAGTACCCTACCACTGAGTAATTCTTAGGAATACTGATTCAGTAGTTACTAAAATAAAGGAATCTATCTACCAACAATAAGCCTTTTCCTGGTATAAAGAAGGTGACTCTTTCCTTAGCATTCTCCCACTGAGCAGTTCTTAGGATACGGCAAATTTATAAAGAAAAATATATTTCTGTATATACTAATAGGCTTTCTCTTCCTTATAAGGGAGGTAGCCAGCTAAGGCATTTCTATTTTACCTTAGCTTCTTGTGTAAACAGGGTCATTTCTATCCCCTGCCCACTACCCGGGTCAGAAGTAATGTGTCAAGACACAACACATTCATAGTAGGGCCAATCGCTCAAAAAAAAAAAAAAAAAAAAAAAATGTTTCGAGAGTGTAGAGTGCCTCTACTAACTTAAAACGGATTGAATATATTTAGGAAACAAGAAAATAATAATGAAGGTTACTACAAGAATCCATAAGGTCTACACTATGCTGCTTCATGTCCATTATAACCTATCATCCCTATCCATAAAGTTATCTAATTGTATGATTAATTATTACCCAATTCAGTTGAGAAAATCCCTCCGTTCAATAGAACAGTTTGTCTATATCCCTCGGTATTGATTGGCCAAATACATAAAATGTCACACGAGTTCTTTATTTATTTATCTAACATTGTGGAGAAGAGAAACCCTGATGAACGATTCCCTTTGCTATCGATTTATACCATTTCCTACTTAAACTAATGACTTGGTAACTTTAATTAACTTTGCACCGTAGATAAAACATTATGAAAAAAAATGCCCTTATTGAATGTTTAATCGCTTAATTAACTGTCGCCTCGGGGTGCACTAAATGGAAAACCTGCAGCCCCACAGTGGCTGGCAATGGTCCCCTGGCCTTCACACAGATCTCTCCGGGAAGAAAAGTTGTACTGTTGTCTGTACTGTGTCAGTATGCGAATGTTATATGTCACCGTTTGAAAGTGGTAGGGAGAGGAGATTAGCCGCCTGTTGTCAGCTCTCCATGAGTGAAAAAGTGTAAGAAATACAGTTGAAATTGATCAAGGGAGACCTTGGATTCATTCCGGAGACCAAGAGTCGGTCCCTCTGGGTTGCATATATCCAGATGGAAGTGAGGAGGTTAACGAGTTTTGAAAATACGCAGCTTTTGCTATCCATCTTGTAGGACCACAGAAACCCGTCATTAGTTCCTTTGATGCACAGAAGTTAGATACGTTTCAAGTTTTGTATTTTCAAGAAACCCACCAATCTCTTATCATTTGTTCACTTTTATTCTCATCATCTTCATTATTCTAGAAATTCTGTTTCTATTTCTATGTTGCTAAGAACTTATCATGTTTGTCTCCTGGAATTCTAGGTGAGGAGTTGAAATAGATTGAATGCATTGTATCTAACCTAATATAATCCTAAGCATGTGGATAAAAAAGTCAATGTTTAGCTATGACGTCTTACTATGATATGCCTCATGGAGGGCAATTTAGCTTAAAATTTCCTTTTCATAAGAATTTAGTAAGACTTTGAGAATAAACACCTTGTGAGATCGAAACCTTTATTGGTACTACGTTTCGCTTGTTACAGCTTTTTTAAGTACGAAACGTAGTACCAATAAAGGTTTCGATCTCACAAGGTGTTTATTCTCACAGTCTTGTCGGCTTTTGCCATTGTGATTCATTTAGTAAGACTTCTTTATATATCTAATTAATTCAATATTTATATGATATTCAAGAATACCTACACAATTGGGAGACTTTTTACTCACATTTTCACGAATGACAAAAATTGCTGTGTTGATAAGACTCCATGTGTTAAGAAAAATGCTAGATTGGTCAAACAGGCAAAAAATAAGGAATAGATTAAATCGACACATATATAGTATTAGAACAGGTTAGATATCTAATGCATGTTAGAGTCCATGACAGACCAGTACATGGAAAAGAAAAAAGAAAATTTGTAATTCTGTGTTAGACATGAATATCATTGAACCGTCAAACGGGCTTTTGATAGTAATTTAAAATTGAGTATGGTTTTATATAAGCTGGACAATTTCATAATGAATAATATTATTGAATGCCATTCATGTACCCCAGTAAGGTCGTCTCCATGACACAAACTTTGGTTGAGGTAGTCCTTGTGTGCTCTCTCCTTGTTCCTTATCTTATTCGTTATATTGTCATATAATCGCACACACACACACACACACACACACACACACACACACACACACACACACACACACACACACACACACACACACACACACACACACACACGAACACACACACACACGCACACACACACACACACACACACACACACACACACACACACACACACACACACACACACACACACACACACACACGCACACAGAGTAGATCAGAACACAAGACAACACAAGACAACACAACACACCACAACACAACACAACACAACACACCACACCACAACACAACACAACACAACACAACACACCACAACACAACACAACACAACACAACACAACACAACACAACACAACACAACACAACACAACACAACACAACACAACACAACACAATGTAATGAAGTATAATGCAATACGGTACAATACACTACAACATCATATGATGCGTTGAGATGCAAAATATAATAGAATAAAATACAACAAAACAGAACGCAACTTAACACAAGACTTCCCAAGGCATTACAATATTACACAACATAAAGCAATACACTGCAGAACAGTAGAACACAATACAATACACTAAATAACGGGACAACACAAAACACAAAGAACAGAACAATAAGTTAACACAACGCAACAAACCATGATGTAGTGAAACATCAAACTAAAACACAAATAACAGAACAACAAAACACCATAACAAAATATAACAGAACAAAGCATAACACAACGAAAATACACCAAGACATCGACAATTGAACAACAAAATGACGCAACAAAATGCAGCATAACACGTGAAAACACCTAAACCTATATTACACAACAACAAAATACAACCCAAAACGACGAGAAGCAGAACAGTGTAGCGCATCACAACGCAACACAACACTGGCTGTGGAACCAAAACACGCCTGACTTTGTTCTCGGCAAAGAACGATTGTTTTGCCTCGCTCTTGGCTTTGCTCTGCTCTCTTTGTCAGTCCGTCTGTCTGTTTGTCAACCCTGCCTTGGCGGAATGCACGCGTACGCTTTTATGTGTGGTCAAATGCGCGTGTGTGTACCTGTGTGTGTATGTATGCTTATATATGTGATATATATATATATATATATATATATATATATATATATACATATATACATATATATATATATGAGTGTGTGTGTATATGTGTGTGTGTATGTGTGTGTGTATGTGTGTGTGTGTGTGTGTGTGTGTGTGTGTGTGTGTGTGTGTGTGTGTGTGTGTGTGTGTGTGTGTGTGTGTGTGTGCGCGCGCGTGGGGGGATGTGCATACCTATGTTTGTATGTAGAATTTTGTTTTTGTTTAAAAGACGAGTATTCTTTTAAAACAAAACACTTTGACTTTATTCCTATTTTATTGTACCTTGCCTCCTTCCTCTCCCCCCTCTCCCTCTCCCTCTCCCTTCCCCCACGACACACAATACGTTCCCTTCATCAACTTCCTTCTGTCTGCCACCAGTCAATCTTATCCCTCTCTCTGTCACCCTAATTACGATTCTTCCGTATTGGTGGTACGTTTTCCTTCCTTATGACTATCGTCAAACTGTTCTATTCCTCTTCCCTCATAACCAAACAAATCAGACTCAGAGACTTCGATCTGCATCAAAAGCCTGAGCATCAGCTCTTCAATGGCAAAATAGCAGCAGGTGTTTGATGACATCATAGCAGTTGTTTGATGACGTCATTGTATAAGCTGTTTGATGACATCATAGCAGTTGTTTCATGGCGTCATTGTACCAGCTGTTTGATGACATAATAGCAACAGCTTTCTGGTTACGTCACAGTAGCAAATATTTGATGACGTCATAACAACAGTTGGTTGATGATGTCACATCTATTTTTCAACGATGTCATAGAAACAGCTGTTTGATTATGTCATAATAGTAATTGTTTGATAATGTCACATTTGTTTAATGACATCATGATAACAATAATTATCCTCGAGAGCTTACTCCATCGCCTCTTCATTTCTCTCTTTCTCTCTTCTTTCCTTATCTGTAATCGGAAGCGTGTTGATCTAGCATTCTCTTAGGTGTGAGTTCGAATTCCGCAATCTTCTCCGATTTCCAGCAGTGACTCAAGTTACTTGCCCCAACAGACCTTGAAGCGCATAACAGGGTAAAGGTTTCACCGCAGCTACTCAGCGCCTCCTGGCGTAGGTTCCTCACCTTCATCTTAAAAAAGAAAAGAAAAAAAAGACAAGATGCATTTTGGGGCCGAAGATGCCACCTTTACCCATGTAACGAAAGGTACACAGTATACTGAGAATAAAACCAAAGATTGTACTTCTTTTATTCTGGCTGCCGCCTTGCTATTTTATTCATCTTTGTGTAAATCCTTTGATAACGTAAGGAACATCTCTATTAACCCCTTAGGGTCATTTCACGCGTATCGAATTTTCGCCGTGTGCCGTTTACGACACGACGACGTGCTCTCAATTAACCATGGGTGCCTATGAAACCGTTCACACGTGGCTGTAGTCGTAACGTGTGAAAGCCTCCATTGACACCTATGGTTATTTGAGAACACGACATTCGACCGTGAACAGCGCACGGCGAAAAGTCGATACGTGTGAAACGAGCCTTACATATCGGGTGGCGCTTTTCCTTTCGTTCTGGTTGCCATCAATCTATTTTATTCATATTTAAGGTCCCTCACTGGCAACCAAGAGAGAATTCGTTTGTTCCCTTCTATCTTTGAAGAGCGTTGATATTGTATTCTTTTATATCAATGTACCTTCTACTACTGTACTTTTGGAGAGAGAGAGAGAGAAAGAAAGAGAGAGAGAGAGAGAGAGAGAGAGAGAGAGAGAGAGAGAGAGAGAGAGAGAGAGAGAGAGAGCGAGAGAGAGAGAGAGAAAGAGAGACCAAACACAAAGAATGACAAGGAATGCGAGTCGTAGCCGTGTAGTCCTATCTCAAACCTCATTGACTTCCCCTCCTTCCTTAATTTCCAGTATGATATTAATGAGTATTTTTCTCTTCCAGGTATGTTTTCCGTGGCACATGACGTGCGGTGGACTGGACAAGAGCGTTGGGTTGCTGAAGATGGCAGGTTTATTGGAGGTAGAATAAGACAGTAAGTTATCGTGTCCTTACCATACGGCAAGTGCCATAAGATACAACTGTGTGTGTGTGTTTGTGTGTGTGTGTTGTCAATCACCTAGATACGGAAATGTCTTGCACAGTATTTGTCGCGTGTTATCATCAGTCCCATATGGTGATTTCTTGTTCAACATTTGTCGTTTCATAAGACAGATGGCTCTCGTCTCTATTATATAAGGGAGACGGGATCCAATAGGATACCGTTCCAGCTGTGGATGGGGTGGCAAACCGTACAGATTAATACAGTTTTCTAGTACTTGAAAAATAACTTAAATGGTTAAGTGGGCCTTAATCAACAGAAAAGTTATTGAGAAATCACGTAAAAGTCATGAAATCATGTTAAAGTTAAGGAAAAAGTCATGGTAAAATCGTAAAAAAAAATCATGGTAAAGTAAAAAAAAATCATAGAAAAGGCACGGAAAAGTCATGAAAAAGTCAAGGGAAAGTCATAGAAAAATAATGAAGTCATGAAGAAATCATGGAGAACTCATGGAAAAATCATTCAGAAATAATGGAAAAGTAATGGAAAAAATTATGGAAACATAATGGAAAATTAATGAAAAGTGTTACTCATTAAAAATCCAACCTCGAAAAAAAAAAAAAAATCATTGCCAATCTTCCACCCCCTCCCACGCAACACATAATCCACCTCCACTCCACATCAACTCCACAGCACTCCACACGAAGTGGTTCGCCTGTTTTCGGGTACTTATTCATGTGACCGCACAGAGGACTGAATAAATGATCTACTGGTTTTGTTCACCCGTTGTGTTCTGCTATTTTCAGTTGTTCTCACATAACAAAAACACTTTCCGTGGGCATCAACTCCTTCCAAACTGGGTGGTACTTTCTCTTTCATTCAGTCTGCCACCAGATGATTTTATTCGCCCCTTTATAAACCTCCCCCCCTCTCTTTGTCGAAAGCAATGAAGTTCAAAGACTATACCAAATGAAAAGTCTCATAGTAATATTCACAGAAACTCCATTGCTCTGAACGGAGCAAACTCAATAATGAATTCATTTATGTATAAAGGCCAAACATAGAAAAATTATAAAGATGAATTACCTGAGGTTTTGAGTTTTAGTCTTCGTAGAAATCTACTATGAAATTCCGTACCTTTGTACACTTTCATGACTAATTTTCTATTTGGAAAGATGACTATATATTTTGGCAATATACAAATGCATATGTATATATATGCAGAAAAGAAAGTTGTAGAAGAGGAGAATTGAACTTTCACAGATTGGTTACAAAATAGGACGAGAGAATATATAAGAGGTACAAAGAAAAGGGAAGAGAAGTAAAGCATAATATAAAATAGGTAAAGAGGAGAGCAAATGTGGAATGGGGTAAGAGTATGACAGGAAATTTTGGAAAGTATTAAAAAAATGTTTTGGAAAGAAATTAAGAGAGGAAGAGGAGACGAATCAAGTAGAGAAAACAAGGGTGAAAGGCACAGATGGAGAGATGATAATAGAAGAGAAGGCAGTAAGAGGAAGATAGAGTATTTTAGGGAGTTGCTAAATGTGAAGGAGGATGGGATGGAAAGGTAGTTGCAGTGGGAAGTGCTAAGAAAATTACCGTGATGAGTGAGGAAAATGTAGGAAAAATAAGGAAAGATAAGGTGAAGGCACTTGTTAAGATAAAGAGATCAATTAAAGCACCTGGGTTGGATGGATGTCATGCAGAATGTCTAGAAAAAGGAGGTACAGTAATTGTGGACTGGCTGGTGAGGTTATATAATGTTTGTTTAATAGAGGGTAGAGGGCTGGAGGACTGGAGGAGTGCCTGTATAGTTCCAATTTGCAAGGGAAAAGGGGACAGGTGTGAGTGTAGTAGTTTCAGAGGGATCAGTTTATTAAGTGTAGTTGGGAAGACTTATGGAAAGGTCTTCATTAAGAGGATTAGGAAAGGAACAGAGAGAGCAATTGGTGAGGAACAGTGTTGGCTTAGGACAGGTAGTGGTTGCGTAGATCGGATTTTTGTGGTAAGACAGATATGTGAGGAAGCTTTAGGAAAAGGTAAGGATGTATTTTGGGCTTCTATGGATTTGGAAAAGGGTAGAGGGTAGACAGGAAGGCACTGTGGGAGGTACTCCAGATGTATGGGATAGGAGGAAAGCTGTTAAGAGCAGTCAAGATTTTGTACGAGAATAGTAGAGCTTGTGTTAGAATCAGAAATAGAGAGAGTGAGTGGTTTGAGGTAAAGGTGAGACTTCGTGATGGAGGTGTTATGTCGCCTTGGCTATTCAATTTATATATGGATGGGGTGGTGCGAGAGGTAAATGCTAGGATAGTGGGTCGGGGATTGAAGATGGTTATAGAAAATGGAGAAAAGTGGGATATAAGCCAGTTGTTGTTTGCTGACGATACTACGCTCGTGGAGGATCAGAGGAGGGATCAAGATAGTTAGTGACAGATTTTGGGAGGGTATGCAAAAGAAGGAAGCTGAGGATAAGTCTGGGTAAAAGTAAGGTGATGAGATGTACAAGGGGAGAGGATGGCAACAGACTGGAAAGGAGTATTAAATGAGAGAGACTGGAGGAAGTGGATAGTTTTAAATACTTAGGTGCGAATGTGGCAGGAAAGGGAGGAGTGGAGGTGGAGGTAGAATGTAGATTGAGAGAAGTAAATGATTTGGTGGATTAAAAAGTGTAATGAGAAATAGATATTTTGGAATGGATATAAAGAGGAGATTGTATGGAGTGATTGTGCCGACAGCACTGTATGGGTCAGAAACATGAAATATAAGACAGGAAGAGAGGAGGAGTTTGAATGTGTTTGAGATGATGTGCCTGAGAAGTATGATAGGGATTACTAGGCTGGATAGAATGAGAAACGAGGAGGTGAGGAGGAGAATTGGGGTGGAAAGGGAGTTGGGTGATAGGGTGGATGAAAGAGTATTGGGATGGTTTTGACACATGAAAAGAATGAGTGAAGAAAGATTAGTAAAAGAAGTGTGTAAGGCAGAGGTAGAAGGAGTGAACATGAGGGGGTGACCAAGGATGAGATGGATGGATGGGGTAAAAGGGGCATTGGGAAAGAGGGGAATGTCTGTTGAGGAAAGACGGAGAGGATAGAAGATAGGGGTGAATGGAGAATGGTTGTGTATGGATGATGCTGTGATGAATGAGGTTGGATTGGTGGGGGATGGGTGAGGGAGTATTTGTGAAAAATAAATTGACGCAGCCCGAAGGGATTTCCTCCCGTCTTCTCCATTTCTGCATGAAGGGACGGAGAGGGGAGGGGTCGCCGATTTAATGAAGGGGCCTTGCTGTGGATGTGCTGTGTCTTGCGACACTGCTTCTGACCCAGGGCAGTGGGCGAGATATAGAGATGACCTGTCATCCAGGAGGAACCAAGATAAGAGGGAGGGAAGAGGGTGGATGGGAGTGGAGTATGTGGCGATGGAATTGGTGGGAGTGCATTTTTTTATTGCCTTTGTTTTTAGGCTACCTCCATTGTAAGGTGAAAAGCCTTTGGTATATGTATATATTATACTAATGACCCGATTTGGAGAAGAATAGGCGAAAGTAAAGTGATTCGTATATTTCGATCACAATCTCTGATCCTCTTCAGCAGATGTGTTACAGAGTGGAGAGAAGCATGTATACTCGTATATGCAAAAGCAGTGAGGTGAACAAGTAGGGACAGGGACTCAGGTCGCGTGTCCAGCGCTACGTGGACATTAGTGGATTTTGTCCGCAGTTAGTGTAGAGGGTAGTAATCTTTTAACAGCTAAGGTAGTTATAAAGTCTGGTGACCACTGGTCATTGGAGATATAATAATTGGGAAAATATTTAATTAGAGAGGATTCTATGACTTTTCTCCTAAAACTGTATTTTGATTTATGAATTATTTCAGCGTCGTCCCATTTTATGCGATGGATTTTATTGGCAACATACTGAATTACGTTCAAGTTTTCTTGCTCATATTTAACTGAGTACTTATGATCTTTTATCCTAGCTGCGAGATCTCTACCCGTTTGTCCCCAATATACATCATTACAATCTAAACATGGTAATTTGGAAACTCCCGGAGTTGTATTACTCTTTGGTCTGTGATGTACATTAACAATTTTGCTGAAAAGATTATTGGGATAACTGAAAGCGAAGTTAACATTATCTTTCGGTAACAGTTGAGACATATCATTTATTGATTTATTGTAAGGTAATTTTATGCAGCTGTTATCCCAGTTATAATTCATAGTGGAATGGGAATCAGATTTATAAAAGCCAATTTTAGCTACGTTAAGGGCTTTCTGTAAAAACCACGGCGGGTATCCTAATTGTCCTAATCGATATCTTACTGATGTTAATTCAGAGTCTAAATATTGTGGACTGCATATTCTCAGAGCTCATCAAAATAGGGCAGAAGCGACACTGTATTTGATTTTATCTGGATTTGTAGCTAAAGAATTGCGAGTAGTTCCCTGTGTGGGTTGGCTTCCTATAAACTGTAAACGATAAAGACTCCGGATTTCTAATTACTAAGATATCTACGAATCGTAATCTATTATTCATCTCCCATTCCATTTTGAAATTAATATTGTTAACTAGATGATTAAGTTTATTATGGAATTCTTGGAAGGAACCCCATTCATCATCCCAATTCGTAAAAACATCATCCACGTATCTGTACCAAAACATTGCGGGAGGTTTGATTCCCGGTAAAGAACCTCCGC
>NC_134810.1:21594967-21597467 GCF_046742065.1 Oratosquilla oratoria | reverse complement strand
TTTTTATATATATATATATATATATACAAATGCAATATAAAAAATAAGAAAAAAAGACGTAGACGTGATGATCAGTGAGCTAACCTTGGAGCAGAGGAGAGTAAAAACCTTGAACTTGGTTATAATTGCCTTTGGGATTACAAGGATGCGGAGGCATTACCAGAGAACAAACTCATGGACAGACAAATAGACAGAGTTAAAGGCGGATCTGGTAATCACGTAGACGTGTAAATACATAAATATGTATGTATACTGGTGAACAGGTACATAGAATTATTATATACAAAAATGTATATGTACATATATATATACATATATATATATATATATATATATATATATATATACATATATATACATGTATATATATATATATATATACATGTATATATATATATATATATACATATATATATATATATATATACATTAATGTATACAAATATATATACATATATATATATATATATATATATATATATATAAAGATACATATATTTATACAAACACATGTCTATATGCATGTACATATAGATATTCAAATATTCAAGCATATACAACAGCACATACTTATATTGTACAGATCCACATACATATGCGTTAAAATTTACACATACGCATACAGATACTGTTTTATATATACATATATGTATATATATATATATATATACATATACATATATATACATATATATATATATATATATATATATATATAAATATATTTACATTTTTCAACAGCAATTCCCTTTAATTCTAAGCCATCAGCGTTGAGGAAATTGACGGAAGCAAGCATACATGCAGAAATTGATAAGTGATCAAGCGATATATATACATTATATACATATACATATACATATATATATATATATACATATATATACATTCATATATACATTACATACATATATATATATATACATATATGGATATATACAGTATATATATATATATATATATATACATATATATATATGTATATATATATATATATATATATATATATATATATATGTCATTCTGTATTCTCTGAAAATGTCTTAAATAGATGAAAACTTTTGGTCTAACTTTCTTATATCCCAGTGGTTTTACTACAAACATATATGTATATGTATATGTATATGTATATGTATGTGTATATGTATATGTATATATATATGTGCATGTATATGTATATGTATATGTAAATGTATATGTATACGTATATGTATATGCATGAGTTCGCTGTCTCCTGCGTCAGGAACTTGCTGAAGAAGGACCCAATGACCACCTCTCTCGACCAAGAGATTTCGTCGTCGCACTGGAGGGGAAGGGGGAAGGAAGGGGAAGGGGGAAGGAGGGGGAAGGGGGGGAAGAGACGTAGAAGGTGGAGAAGGGGAGCTGAGGGGGGAAGGGGGGAAGGGGGAAGGGGGGAAGGGGGGAAGGTGGGGGGTCTCCTTCCGGATGTTGTCCAGATCGTTGACCCATTCAGAGTAATGACTTCCTTCCTCTTGTTGATCCAGAAAAGAGGATTTCGGCGTTTGGGACTCCTCCGCCGTGGAGCATTGGTTTTTTTCTCGTCCTCTCACAGCAATCATTGAAGTTCGAACCCAGAGTCCCATGTTAGGACCACTTGCCATGATACTTCCGCGTACAGAAGGCAAAGATGGAGAGTTTGTCTGATGTTAAGCGTCTCCTGGGGGTAAATTAACAATTCTCAAACACTTCCATACTTGTTGATACTTTCTCCTTTTCCTGGAGTACCGTCAGGCGATTTCATTCATGTTCATGGAACGCACTTAGGGCAATGTGTTCTTGATATGTTTGGCCGTGCACCTAGTAGACGTACTGTAGATCGTTGCCGCTGAATTCCTTGCCAATTCATCACATATAGTTGTGCAAGTGGCAGAAATAATAGCAAGTAAAAAAAAAAAATGTATGGTATTAACTGATTAATTGAAAAAGTATACAAATAAATAAATAAATAAATTAGTAAATAAGTACTGGAATAGATAAATGAATAAGCAAAATTGATAATGAAACAAATCAATAAAACAAAGAAATATATAGATATTTAAGTATTAAACAAAATAAAAAAGTAATGGATAATAAGCAAAAAAAAAAAAGTAAATAAATAAATAAAATAAAATAAAATAAAACAAAAAATAAATATTTATTAATTTTCTTCAAGCTTATTTCTCTTTGCGAATGAAACCGTCTGGTTTTGCGTCAAATCTCACAGAGGTCACGGGATTGAATGGGTTTAAAATCACGTGACAAGGACGCCCACGTTTAATCAACCCAAGTCTCTGGAGACGAGGACATTAAAACTTTGGTCTTCAGAAGAAGGTCTTACTCGCGTAAGCCTGACACAAGTGGATCGACCGCCCAGTCAGTCCTTTAAATGAGCGACGAGGCTATAAGAAAAAAAGAGAAAAAAAAAAGACAAAAAAAAGACAAAAAAAAAAAGACATCGAGAATCTAAGTAACAAGAACTTAAATAAAAAAAAGCCAGTATAAC
>NC_134810.1:21582467-21589967 GCF_046742065.1 Oratosquilla oratoria | reverse complement strand
GGTGAACAAATGACCTGAACACGGACAATTGCTCCCTGTCTATATTAACCTTCCCCCGGTTCCAATGACTTTCCCTGTTCATCCTATAATTCTTCGTATTTATTTTCAGAAATTTGTGTATCATGACTATGTATTTGATCAAGCTCTAGCAAGCGAAACGTTGTGCTGATAAAGTTTTCTCGCTGGCGTTTCTCTTGGCACTATTTGTTTCTCATTACTCTTCTGTCTTCCTTGACAATCTAATTTTTTCATTTCCAAACTTTGGTCTCATTAAAAAAATTCTGATCTAATTTCATAACAAATAACTGGAGATGACACTGAATGATTTTATTCTGACGACAGAAGGATAGCAAACTATTATAGATTACATTAGAACTAGAAATTGAAAATTTGAAATAAGAAATTAGAAATTGGAAATTGGAAATTAGACATTGAAAATCAGAAATTGGAATACTAGAAACCAGAATCTGGATAATAAAAACAATATATATTAGAAATTAGAAATTGAGCTGTATAAGAAATATAGATATAAAATGAATAACATAATTTCTTGATTCTTCTATGTCTATTTAATATATCAAGGCCAAGTACTCCAAAAGAGGAGGTAGAAACCAATAGAAAATTATAAAGATCTCGAGAAATCGATGATTACCTCAATATTGCACACCACTGGGCCCTGAAGTAGGGAAGGTGAACATAAGAACATAAGAATGGAGGAGACCGCAAGAGACCATAAGGCCTAAACTAGGCAGTTCCATGTCCCATTGCTGGAAACCAATCGTAAATAAAATGTAACCAATAGGTTCTAAATGTTAGATACTGAACATCGGTCGGTTCTCAAAAAGGTAGATGAAAGCCAGCGAAAAATGAAGAACTCAAAATGTCCATTATTGAATATATCTAGGCGTATAATATTGAACACTTTGAAATATTCAGCACTAAGGAACACCGTGGCAGGATATGACGATTTTTCTTCTCACATGAACCATAAAAAACACTATGAAATATTCATTACTGAACACTGCGAAATGTTCAATACTGAACACTGCCGTGACAGAATATACTCGTAACAACCTGGAACCACCACCACTGTCGTCATTATCCTTAGCCTGATCATGATGATGATGATGATGATCATCATCATCATCATCATGACCATCATCATGATCATCTTGATCATGATTAACATCATGATCAACATCATCATCAACATCATCATCACTATTACCATAATCATCATCACCACCATCACCATCATCATCGATAAACAACCAAACAAGCAAATAAATATATGAATAAATAAAAGAAAAATAAATACACTACTGAACCCCTCAACGCATTCAATATTAATCCGGCAGCCAATTACACGAACAAATGCCTTTGATCCAAAAGTTCCCCAACTCTGGCAGTCCTATCCACCATCCAAGTTTCATATTTGTTGATATCTCTCTCTTTCCAGCACATAAAACTTCGATATTATTTTTACTGTGCATTTATTCATTAATTTTGTGTAATCATTTTCTTATTCACTATCGATATCATATTTTTTCTGTGTATTTTCCTTAGTAATTTTTTTTATCTATTATTCAATGTCATTAAGATATATCGATATTACTTTTTCTGCAGGAATGACCCGTCATCCAGGAGGTACCAAGATGAGAGGGAGGGAGGAGGGTGGAGGGGAGTGGAATATATAGCAAATGAAATGGGTGGGAGTGCTTTATATGCCTTTTCATTTTTTGCCTTTGGTATATGTATGTATGTACTTTTTCTGTGTATTTTTCTTAATATCTCTTTTCTTACTACTATTGTATTAACAAGCTTATTACCATACACATTCTACTCTACTTATACTGAATCTTTTTTTATACTGGGTGTCTTTTATTGTTTCTATTGAGCATCAATGAGCTTATGACTACGCATATTCTTCTCTCTTACATTAACTCTTTTTTACATTGAATGATAACTTTCTTGTTATCAAATATATTGTCAAGGTCTTACGTTAACTTAGGTGGTACTCGTTATTTTGTTTTTGGAACCATAGTGTTCATTTTCGTGTCATATCCTTCATAGACTTTCAGAAACTATATAGTCAGCGCTGAAACAATTGGTTGTTTTAATAGAAAAATATAACTTTATGGATAGGGACAGTAGACAATCAGAAACATGGAACTGCCTAGTGTAAGCCTTATGGTCTTTTCTAGTCTACTCTATTCCTATGTTCTTATAGCGAAAGCTAATAAGTAAATATGATGCTTCTAGGAACAGGGAACAATTACTAGAAAGATAAAACATGTTAAAAAAAATTGATACAATGTTAATATTCATACTCATTTAAACTTTTTGTTAAGTATTGCACCTCCTATCTTTGTCCTGTTTATTGAAAATTGTTTTGTGAGGGTAATCACACTCCAAAGCGTTTATTTTTGTTTATCATTAATGAAGTTTATTTGGGTAAGACAAACACATTACATATTATATTGTTTTTATAGCTACTGCTAGGGAATTTAATCTAATTAAGAAAAACTCCTAAACTCTGAATCAAGTTCATACCTTCACCCACGCCCAACTATGTTTCCAAGAAAGAATCTTCAGTAACGCCAGAAGCTCTTGAATCTAGGATCTTATCCCCTTCCCTTCGCCCCCCCCCAAAAAAAAAGAGAAAAGAGAAGAGAGAGAGAAGAGAGGAAAGTTAAATATATACATATATATATATATATATATATATATATATATATATGTATATATATATGTATATGTATATATATGTTTATATATATATATATATATATATATATATATATGAAGAGAGAGATAGATAGATAGATATAGAGAGAAAGTAAGATAGAGAGAGCCTTGTGTAGGCCCTGTGGCCTTTTCCATTCTCCCTTTCTTATGTTCATATGCCGAGAGAGAGAGAGAGAGAGAGAGAGAGAGAGAGAGAGAGAGAGAGAGAGAGAGAGAGAGAGAGAGAGAGAGAGAGAGAGAGAGAGAGAGAGAGAGAGAGAGAGAGAGAGAGAGAGAGAGAGACGGTGTTTGTGAACCAAAAGGAAAACAAATATCCTCCTTCCGGGGCCTCCAGGAAGTCTGTCCCCATTGGCTCAGCCTTTGGAGGCGCACGGGAACATGCGCGCTTTTCTTATCCTCGTAAGGTTGATGACACGCTCTTATATACATACATGAATATATATATACATACATACATATATACATACATACATACATACATTCATACATACATACATTCATACATACACACATACATACATACATACATACATACATACATTCAAGCACACATACATACATACATGCATGGATACATATTTACATGCATACATACATAAATACATACATACATACATACATACATACATACATACATACATACATACATACATACATACATACATACATACATACATACATACATGCATACATGTAGATATACATACATGCATACATACACATGCACACACATACACATACATACATACATACATACATACATACATACATACATACATACGTCACACATGCCTACATAATTAAATACATATGTAAGAAATACTGACCGAATTGATATTTGTAGAATAGAAAGTATGAAAATGAATGTTTGTCATCAGTTTTACGTAATATATTTATCTGTTCATGCTAATAACAGTTACTGGAAGTTATTGGGAAGTGATATAATGAAATGGGGTCGAAATTAAAGGTACCATACAGCAAAAATAAAGTGAAGAAATGAAAAAAGGTAGATATAGAGATAAATAAACGAATAGGTAGTGAATAAATAAATAAATGAATAAATAGACTGATGATAAGTAAATAAATAATCAGATGAATAAATATACATATAATCAGATAGATAAAGAAATATATCCATTAATAGATAAATAGATAAATAAACAAAATAAATCTATGAATAGTTAATAAACAAAAGTAAGCCCATAAAGTAGACTATTAATTTTTTTTTTTTTTTTTTTTTTTTTTTTACACGAGCTGGAAAGGAGTTTATCTAAATATATTTTTCTTTTAATTCCCGTTGTGGAGAATATATCTGTCGTACTGGAATAGTGACGTGAATACTGATTATAGCAACCTAAGGGGGTAAATATATTGCCCAACCAATTTTTAGTTTTCTAGTTTTCTTAAAGAATTTCATGAACTCTTTTCAGTGTAATATTTTAGCAATGAAGAGGTGATTTAATATCGGGGATGGGTAATATAGATGAAATTAAAATGGTTATCTGTTGGTAATTATTATGTTATAAAAAGGATAAACAGCTATGGTCAGCTTTATAATGAAGAACCTAAGTAGAAAACGGAAGAAAAAAGAAAATGAGCGAGAAAGAAAATAATAGTAATAATAGATTAATAAATAACTAAATAAATAAATGAATGAATAAATAAATAAATAACTAAATAACTAAATAGATATATAAATAAATAACTAAATAGATATATAAATAAATAAATAAATAAATACATACATAAATAAACAAAAGTGAAACATGGCAATTAAAAACCGTAGATATTTTATAACTGTTATCATAGTAAGGAGATAATGAATGTGTATATAAATACGTATATACATACATACGTAATACATAAACACATACATACGTACGTACATACACGTGTACATGTATGCATACATATATGTAAGAAGATACATTTTTCCCTCTACACAGGTGAATGACCCATCCATTCCCATACACTCAATCTCCATCAATCTCACTCCCATACAATCTCCATCCATTTGATACCCCTGTTACCTTAGCTCCTTATGATTGAAATAGAAATTTATATAGATAAAAACTTCATTGATTTTACAGCTAGTTGTAGATTTTACTATACAATAGTTCTAAAGGAATTAGATCTAGATTCTACATGGAAGGAAGTTAATCTTAAAGGAGCCGGAGGGAGGGTGTTCCGCATTATGATACAGTACACTCCCCGGACACCGAAGCTGTTTCACACATTTTTACAGGAAGATAAAATTCAAGTTGTATGAGACTTTTCTAATACAAAAAAAAAAAAAAAAAAAAAAATCAAACTATCATCCAACTTTTCCTAACAATGCAATTGAATGAAAACATATAACAGCTACGAAGAGTGTCAATAGGAGTAATTTTATTCTATATCAGAATCAAACGTAAATAAGAGGATAGATTAATAATAAAATAAACAAAGGAATAGATAAAGGAGTGAATCAATCGAAATTTGAATTATATAAAAATTATGGTTAAAAATAAGTACAACGAATAGAATATTCAAATGAATAAATGAATAAAACTACAACAAGAATAACAAGAAAAATGTAGTATTGATAACAATAGTGATAATAATAATGATAATAATAACAATATCATTATTATTATTATTATTATTATTATTATTATTATTATTATTACTATTATTATCATTATCATTATTATTATTATCCTTATTATTGTTATTGTTGTTATTATTATTACTATTATTATTATTATTATTACTATTATTAACTATTATTATTATTATTATTATCATTATTATCATTATTATTATTATTATCATCATTGTTATTATTATCATCATTATTATTATTATTATTTTTATTATTATTATTATTATCATTACTATTATTATTATTATCATTACTATTATTATTAATTATTATTATCATTACTATTATTATTAATTATTATTATTATTATTATTATTATTATTATTATTATTATTATTATTATTATTATTATTATTATCATTATTATTGAGAAGAAAAATAGAAATAATAAAATAATAATAGTAATAATAATCTTAACAATTACAGTAATAATAACAACAAAAACAACTACAACAACAAAACACACAAAAATCTAACTGACCAAGTACAGAAAATTAATAACTTCCTAAGACTGAATTATATTGCTTCGATGCTGGTATGACAAAACCTCACAACTTTAAAACATTCTCTACAGAATATTAACTTCACTCTAATTTGATTAAATTTACTGACAGATATCATACATACTTGCACTGAGAGTCTTTGTCAACTTACAAAATATGACGAAAGACTTCTATGTCAAACAGAATTACACATGAACGTTTGTGTACCTTACATTCATTTCTTTTATACATACATCAAAAAATACATACATACATATACCACAGGCTTTTTCCTTCTTACAACGGAGGTAGCAAAAAAAAAAAAAAAAAAAAAAAAAAAAGCACTCCCACCCATTCCATCCCCAACATACTCCACTTCCATCCACTCCCTTCCATCCCTCTTATCTTGGCACCTCCTGGATGACAGGTCATCCCTGCATGCAGAAATAGGTAAATAAGCGTACATATGATAATAGATAAAATTATAACACCTGAACAAATAATATAAACAAATAGTTTGAAAATTGATATATTATATACAAATAGATTAGTAAACAAATAAGAATAAATAGATAGTTAATAATTAATGAACAAATACATAAAAAATAAATACATAGATAAACAGACAAATAAACAAATAAATAGATAAATAAAGGGATGAATAAATAACTAAATAAGTAGACAAATAAATGAATAATAAATAAGTAAACAAAAACAAATATAAATAAGGATAAACAAATAAAAGTAACAAAAAACATAAAATCTGGTTTAAGAATTAATTGAGGTTTTAATCATTTAACCACCAGAGAACCTCCCGAGGTAACGATAATCAACTGCCATTATAATTAAAAGCTAAACAATATAAACCAGATCAGGCAGAAAGTGTTAAGATGTTAATATATAGCAAAAACGTATGATTCAAAATTAAGCGTGTCATAAAACACTATATAACATTATGTTTTGTTCTCTCAGATTAATAAGCATTATCACTATACTAATACCTTTGGGAATAAGGACAAGATTTAATATATCAAGTGTAGATGTATAATCTATCCCACGTGCACATACTAGCTAAATGCAATATCATAGCGGAGGTGGGTTGAACGCGATATTTCGTGTAGATGTATGTAATTCGAGCATACAAATATAAGAAAATCGTACTCAACTTATATCTCTCTTGATAGCGCATTGGTTTAAGTCACTGTAACTTTGTTACGGGTTAGCTGGGTTCGAATCCTCGGCTCGTCCACGTTTCAATTTCCAACAAAATGTCTCCATCGAGCGATTCTTCAGTCTCGATTGCGATGGCATGGAATTAAAAGTTGTTTGTGGTTGAATAAAGATATCAATTGATCGCTGGGAACCATTCAGTGTAGATGTATAATCTATCCCACGTGCACATACTAGCTAAATGCAATATCATAGCGGAGGTGGGTTGAACGCGATATTTCGTGTAGATGTATGTAATTCGAGCATACAAATATAAGAAAATCGTACTCAACTTATATCTCTCTTGATAGCGCATTGGTTTAAGTCACTGTAACTTTGTTACGGGTTAGCTGGGTTCGAATCCTCGGCTCGTCCACGTTTCAATTTCCAACAAAATGTCTCTATCGAGCGATTCTT
>NC_134810.1:21572467-21579967 GCF_046742065.1 Oratosquilla oratoria | reverse complement strand
TCCCATCAAAGCCTCTCCCTTTCCAGCCAATCACCTTCTCTCCCCTATCCTCCCTTTCCTTCTCTCCTCTTCCCATCTCTTTGACCTTCCCTTCACTTCACCTATTGTCCTCTTCCTTATCTTCTTTATCTTCTTCCATTCCCGATTTTATCATTGACTTCTTCCTCTTATCCTCTCTGTACAGGGCAACGACTACACAACATTTATGTAGTTAATATGTAAAGGATTTAATATTACCTCTACGGGCCAATCACGTAATACTATTTTCAGTCTCGAGAGTTATCTCCACCCAAAAATAATGATGATCATTTTTATCCTCTACTGCCTCTCCTTTCATTTGTTCTTCACCAATTTCTCTTTATCCCATCTACTACTCCATCTACTGTTCGTCATATTTTCTTTTTTTTTATGAGATAAAAGCTCTGTAATAATGATAAAAATACAAATGATTTCTCCTTTTCCCTCCTTCCTAAAACTGTATTCTCCTTTCTTCTACTTATCTTCCTTTCCCTCCTTTTTCTCACACCTCCCTTGCTCAACTTTTCCTTCTATCTCTTCCCCTCTATTTCCCTCATCCACTCCTATCAACTTTCATTTCTTCCTCTTTACCATCCACCCTTTCTCGTGCCCTTTCCTCTCCTTCACTCTTTCCTTCTTCCCTTTCCTATACTTCTTCCCTTTCTCGTGTCCTTTTCTCTCCTTCACTCTTTCCTTCTTCCCTTTCCTATACTTCTTCCCTTTCTCGTGCCCTTTCCTCTCCTTCACTCTTTCCTTCTTCCCTTTCCTATACTTCTTCCCTTTCTCGTGTCCTTTTCTCTCCTTCACTCTTTCCTTCTTCCCTTTCCTATACTTCTTCCCTTTCTCGTGTCCTTTCCTCTTCTTCACTCTTTCCTTCTTCCCTTTCCTATACTTCTTCCCTTTCTCGTGTCCTTTTCTCTCCTTCACTCTTTCCTTCTTCCCTTTCCTATACTTCTTCCCTTTTTCGTGTCCTTTTCTCTCCTTTCCTCTTTCCTTCTTCCATTTTCTATACTTGTTCCCTTTATCGAGTCCTTTCCGCTACTTCACTCTTTCCTTCTTCCCTTTCTCGTGTCCTTTTCTCTCCTTCACTCTTTCTTTCTTCCCTTTCCTATACTTCTTCCCTTTTTCGTGTCCTTTTCTCTCCTTTCCTCTTTCCTTCTTCCATTTCCTATACTTCTTCCCTCCTATCCTTACCTTTTTCATCATATTCTTTCCTATTACTCACCCTTTCTTCCATCTCTTCCCTTCTCCGCTTCTTTTCTTGTTCTTTCCCTTCCCATTTGATTTGATATTCTCAGCTCCATATAAATCAAGTTTTCTGCTCTTCTCTTCAATTTTCATCCTCTCCCTATTCCTTCTCTTTGCTTTCTTCTTCCTTGTTCTGCCTTTCTTCTTCTATATTTGCTTTTGTATATCTATTGGGCAAGACTTTTTATTCATCCTTCCTCTCGTTCCCTCGCAAGGTCTTAATCTTCATCATATACTTTATCTTACTATCTTTACTTTCCCCCTCCTACTTATCTACTCTTTCATGCCTCTTTCATCTTCTTTCATTTTTCTATCTCCCTTTTCTTCCAGCTCCTCTTCCTCTATATTTTCTATATAAGTTCTCTTATTTCTTTCTCTTCCATTTATTAATTTTCTTCTTTGTCTTCTTTCTTCATTTTTGCTCTTCTTTATATATTTTGTTTTCTTCTTACTATAATCTGTAACAGAACTCCTACTTAACACCATTGTCTTCCTCTTCCTCTTTTCTCTTTCTCCTGTTCCTCCATTTACTCACTCTTCTCCAAACTATCTAACTTTTTATTCTTCAACTTCTTCTTTTCCCCTTTCCTTCCTGTTATCATCTACCATCTTCCTCCTTTTCCTCTTCTTCCTCCTACTTTCCCTCCTCGTTCTCCTTTCTGTGCAATATTGTACTGAAGGGTAGAAGATCTGGTAAACTCCTTCTTTTTCCCCTTCTCCTCCCCTCTTCTCCTCTTCCTCCCTTCCTCCCCCTCATCATCATCATCATCACCATCCTTTCTCTCCTCCTCTTCTCCTTCTCTTCTTTCTCTTTCTTTTCCTCTTCCTCTGTCTCCTCTTTCTCAAAATACAGAAGAGCAAGTAAACTCTTGATGACGAAATGTCCCTCCCCTCCTCCTCCTCCTCCTCCTTGTACTCCTTTCTTCTTCCCCCTCTTCTTCCTCCTCTTTTTCCTCCTCCTCTTCCTTCTCCTCGCCCTCTTCTTCTTTCTCTGTTTGCTTCACTCTCTTTCAGCAACATGCCTCTAGCGTTGTAGCTTCAGTCGCCGGTGTTTAACGAAAAAAATCTTCCTTTTCTTCTCGAAATAATATCGAGCGTATCTCTTCGGCTTCTCGGAGTGACAACTCAAAGGTGCTCCTCCACCCTAAACTCTCTTTTAAATATTTGCCAGAACGATTCATTCTTGCTCCATTGTAGTGATTCCAAGAGGCGAGTGTAGGGAGGCAGAGGGAGGACGAGGGGGCGGGAGAAGGGGGAGGTATGGAGGAGAAGGAAGAGAAGGAGAAGAAAGGGGAGGAAAGTGAAGAAGATATGGAGAGGAGAGGAGAGGACAGGGAGAGGGAGAAGGGAGAAGAGGAGAGAGAGAGAGAGAGAGAGAGAGAGAGAGAGAGAGAGAGAGAGAGAGAGAGAGAGAGAGAGAGAGAGAGAGAGAGAGAGAGAGAGAGAGAGAGAGAGAGAGAGAGAGAGAGAGAGAAGGGGGGGCAGAGAGAAGGAGTAGGGAAAAGGAAGGAGAGGAAAGGGGAGGTAGGAGAGATGGAGTTGGGAAAGGAGGGAAGGAAAGGAAATGGAGGGAAGGAGGAAAGGGAGGGAGAAGGAAAGGGAGAGGAAAGAGAAGGAAAGAGAGAGAAGAAAGGGGAGGGGAGGGGAGGTAGTGGAGATAGGGATGAGAAGGGAGGTAAAAAGAGGGAATGAGGAGGGGAATGAAAGGAAAGGGAAGGGAAGAAAGGGAAAGGAAATGGAGGGGTAAATTAGGAGAAGTAAGGGCAGGCAGGAGAAAGGAGATACGGAAAGTAAAGGAAAGATAGGAAAAGGGGAGGAGAAGGAAGGAAAAGGAAAGAGTTGAGAAGAGAGGGGAAGGAACTGGAGAGAAAGAGAGGAAGACAAAGGGCAGGGAAGAGGAAGCAAGAATAGAGAGTTGGGGAAGAGAAGAGAGGAAATAGAGAGAAGAAAATAGTAAAATTGGAAGGTCAGGGGGAAAGAAGAGGAATAAATGGGGAGGAAAGAGTAGATGAGAGGATAGGGGAGAAAAGGGAGGGGAGGGGAGGGGAAGGTAGCAAAAGGGAAGGAAATGGAGGGGAAGGGAGAGGATTGAAGAAAGGATAGGGAGGTGAAGAAATTATAGAACAGAGGAGAGATGAAGGAAGAAGAGGCGCAGGAAGAAAGGGGAGTTATGGGTGGGAGGGGAGGAAGAGTAGGGAGGAGAATGGAGGGAAGGAGAGTGAAGGAGAGGAGAGGAGGAGAGAAAGATGGTGTGGGGAGAGAAGAGAGGTAAAGGGGGGAGGAAGGGAGATACCAAAGTAAGAGGAAGGGAGGGAGGGGAGGGAGGGAGGGAGGGAAGGAGGGATATTAAGTGAAGAATGGGAAAGAGGAAATGGGGAGGAAGAGGGGGGCAGGAAAATGGGACGAAAATGGGGAGGAAAATGGAACAGGGGGGCACTGTAGGTGGTGAATTCTTCCAAAAGTCTTCGAAGACTTACTGGGGGGGGATGGGGTGTTGGGGGGGTAAGGACAAGTTCACGGGAAGGTTATGTGGGAGCTTAAAAGAAGTTAGAGGTGTTGGGTGATATGTGGGCATAAGGAGGACGAGAAAGAAGAGGAGGACAAAAAGGAAGAGGAAGACGAGGATGAGAATGAAGAAGACAAGGCAGACAAGGCAGAGGAGTAAAAATAGGAGGACAAAGTAGAGGAGGAAGGGGAGAAGGGGGAAAATAAAGAGGAAGAAAAGGACATGTAAGAGAGGAACAAGGAAGAGGAGGAGAAGGCGAAGGAGGAGGAGAAGAGGTAAAGGAGGTGAAGTAGGAGGAGGAAAAGGAGGAAGAGGAAGAGAAGGTATAGAAGGAAGGGGAGAAAAGGGAAGAAGAAGGGAAAAGGAGGAATAGGAGGAAGAGGAGAGGTAGGGGAAAAATGAGGAGAAGAAGAAAAAGGAGGAAGGAAAAGGGAAGGAAAAGGAGGAAGAGTAGAAAGAAGATAAGAACGATAAGGAAGAGGGGGAAGATGGGGAAGAAGAATGAGAAAAGGGGAAGAGGAGAAAAAGAAGGAGGAAAAGAAGGAAGAGATGAAAGAGGAGGAAGAGGAGTAGGAGGAAGAGGTGGAGGAGGAGGAAATATTTAAAGAAAAATATAAGATTTGAGAGATGAAGGAACAGGAAGGGATAGAAAGGAAGAGAAGAAAAGGAATGAGATGAAGGTGATAGGATGAAAGAAAAAAAAAGAAAAAAGGAAAAGAAAGGTAAGACATTAAGGTAACAGAGACGTAGGAAAAGGGAAGATAATGTCAGCTGAAGACAAGAAAAGACAGGCTAAGCTACGGGAGGAAAGGGAAGTGTAGGGAAGAAAGGTAAGGGAAGGAAGAGAAGAGAAAGTGAATTAAAGGAAATGGAAAGGATAGGAAATGAAGGGAAAGGGGAGGAAAGGGAGGTAAAGGAAAATTAAAGAAAGAAAGAAACATTGGCAAAGCGAGGAGAGACAAGAGGAATAAAAGGAAGAGTACAAGAAAGGAGAAGAGAGATGTAAGAAAAGGAAAGAGAAGGAAATGAAAAGGAAAATAAGGGAAAGGAAGGGAATGAAAAGAAAGAGAAGGAGATAAAATGGAAGAGAATGGAAGAAAAGGGAAGGAAGGGAAGGGAGGGAAGGAAGGAAGTGAAAGAAAAGGAAATAAAGAGAATGGAAGGGTAAGAAAGAAAAGGGAAGGAAAGGGAAGATTAAGGGAAGGTACAACAAGGGAAAGGAAGAGAAGGGAAAGGAAGGATACGAGAAATCAATCAAAGGAGAGAGAAGAGAAAGGAAACAAAGGAAAGAGAAGGAAAACGAAGAAAAAGTGAAGGGAATAGAAATAAAAAAAAGTGAAGGAAAGGGAAACGAAGGGAAAGGGAAATGAAGGTGAAGGGAAGGAAAGGGAAGGAAAGGAGAGGAAAGTGAAGGGAAGGGAAGGAAAGAGAAGGGAAAGGAAAGGAAGGGAAGGTAAAGGGAAGGATAGGGAAGGCAAGGAGAGGAAAGGGAAGGGAAGAGAAGGGAAGGGAAGTGAAGGAAGGGGAAGGGAAGGGAAGAGAAACGAAGTAAAGGGAACGGAAACGAAGGGAAAGGGAATGGCTAGAAGGCGCCTCCTTGGTCGAGAGAGAGAGAGAGAGAGAGAGAGAGAGAGAGAGAGAGAGAGAGAGAGAGAGAGAGAGAGAGAGAGAGAGAGAGAGAGAGAGAGAGAGAGAGAGAGAGAGAGAGAGAGAGAGAGAGAGAGAGAGAGAGAGAGAGAGAGAGAGAGAGAGAGAGAGAGAGAGAGAGAGAGAGAGAGAGAGAGAGAGAGAGAGAAATTCCCTTGGCCGGGAAGCGACGAGGACGAGGAGAGAGAAATTCCCGACAGACGGGAACATCGGGAGGGATTCAATTATCGACGGGAGGAAGAAGGATCCGGACAATGTATGGGAAGGGGGATGGAGGAGAGCTGAGGTGAAGGGAGGGTGAAGGGAAGGTGAAGGGAGAGTGAAGGGAAGGTGAAGGGAAGGTGAAGGGAAGGTGAAGGGAAGGTGAAGGGAAGGTGAAGGGAAGGTGAAGGGAAGGTGTATGGAAGGTGAAATAAGGTGAAAGAAGGTGAAGGGAAGGTGAAGGGAAGATGAAGGGGAGGTGAAGGGAAGGTGGAGTGAAAGTGAAGGGAAATTGAAGGGAAGGTGAAGGGAAAGTGAAGGGAAGGTGAAGGGAAGGTGGAGTAAAAGTGAAGGGAAAGTGAAGGGAAGGTGAAGGGAAGGTGAGGGGCAGGTGAAGGGAAGGTAAAGGGAAGGTGAAGGGAAGGTGAAGGGAAGGTGAAGGGGAGGTGAAGGGGAGGTGAAGGGAAGGTGAAGGGAAGGTGTATGGAAGGTAAAAGAAGGTGAAAAAAGGTGAAGGGAAGGTGAAGGGAAGGTGAGGGGAAGGTGAAGGGAAGGTGAAGGGAAGGTGAAGGGAAGGTGAAGGGAAGGTGAAGGGAAGGTGAAGGGAAGGTGAAGGGAAGGTGAAGGGAAATTTAAGGGAAGGTGTAGGCAAGGGGAAGGAAAGGTGAAAGAAAGGTGAAGTGAAAATGGAGGGAAGGTGAAGGGAAGGGAGGTTCAGAATAAGGGAGTGCAGAGCACAACAGAGGTGAGAGATATTAAGGTGAAGGGAAGGTGAAGGGAAGGTGAAAGTAAGGTGAAATGAGGGTGAAGGGAAGGTAAAGGGAAGGTGAAGGAAGGGAGTTTAAATGGGAGGGCACGGGAGTAGAGGAGAAAGGGAGGGGAGAAGGAAGAAGGTAAGGGGAAGAGGAAGGGGAAAGAGAGTAGAAGTAAGGAAAGGAGAGGGGGAAGGGAGGATAAAGAAGAAGGAAGTGGAGGGGTAGGACGGGGGGGGATTGGGAGGAGAGGAGAGGGGAGGAAGGGGGAGGGGAGGAGAGGGGAGGGGAGGAAAGGGGAGGGGAGGAGAGGGGAGGGGAGGGTAGGTGAAAGAAGAGAAGGGGAAGGGGAACCAAAAGAAAATTGGTGGGAGAGGGGACGAGGGGGGAGGTGTTATGTTTGGGAGAAGTCTTCAAAGGTGAAAGAGAACAGAAGGAGAGAGAAATCCCAAAAAGTGAAGAGCTTCTGGGGGCAGCCGAAGACACCAGAAGGTCGGTCTTCGGCAGAAGTGAGAGAGGAGCTGTCAAGATGATAGGAATCTCGGCTACAAATCAGGTGGTGCTGGTACGACTCTGTGACATCGCGTTTGCGGTATAATTTAATTTTCTTTTTTTATCCTTTTTTTTTTTAGCGAAATGTTGTTTAGGAAAGGGCAAAGAAAATCTATCTAGAAACTTAAAAGAAACGACTACATTGGTTTAAATATACGGAATGTAAATATATTACATTTTCTTACATATAACCAGCGCTTCCTTGGGTACAATATTGCGCTGAAGAGGTGGAGAAAAGGAGAAAATCATGGAAGTGAGAAGAAAGGAGGAATAGTACAAATTAAAAGAAATCAGTATTCTTCTTTGAGTGAGGACTTGTCTTCGATATTAGTGGAATGCTGCGTACCTCTGGCTCGTAGGGGTGTCTAAAATTTCAATTGACATACTTCAAGGGTTTAGTTATGTAATAGTAGATGGTAAATTTTACTTTTGGGAAACGGAAAAAATCCGAGGTTATCAACTTTAGACAACAATATTGAAGTAGAAAAAGTACACAATATTTTTCCATGTCGACTTTCTGAAGAGAGAAATTCCAAAGAAAAATTAGATGAAAAAGAGTAAAATAAGGAGCTTTAC
>NC_134810.1:21557467-21559967 GCF_046742065.1 Oratosquilla oratoria | reverse complement strand
GTGATCGACAGCTATTTCCCTCCTGGAAGAGAGCTCAGAGCTATAGGTAATGCTATGACCTTGCACACACACACACACACCCAACTCCCCGCCCACGAGAGTCAGAGTAACGACCCGAAGCGCAGCGGTACCGAAATCATTTTGGCCCTGGGCAGGATTCGAACCATGAGCTGCGGGCCACTATTGTGGCAGCTCAGCGCTCTACCAACTACGCCACCGAGTCGTGTGTGTGTGTGTGTGTGCGTGCGTATGTGCGCGCGCGTGTTTGTGTGTGCATCATTATCTATCTTCCATTCCTTTCACCATTCTAGTCCTTTAATTACTACTTCATCCCTTCTAATGCCAAAGGATTCCTCAGCTTTTAGAGGCAGTGAGATTGATTGAAATGAAAAACAAATCACTCCAAAGAGGACCTTTATTTAGAAAGCTGAGGAATGGGAATTTCGCGGTGAATAAAACAACCTGGCATAGAAAAATCAAATGTAAGTTTGGTCCAAATAATAAGGATTTCTTTTATTTCATATTAGCATATAAGCTTAAAGGTCCATAGGATCATTTCCATGCATTTGGCTCAGACGAAAATGACTTGTTCATATATCTACTGGCTGAGAACTATGTTTATGGGCAAAAGGCATGGTATTATTCGTAATGTGATTAACTGCTTTAGCAATTAATGAGCTAATTAATTAACACATTTATTAGGCAGCCTCCCTTATAAGGGAGAAGCCTTTAGGTATATTTATTTATTTATTTATTTACCTCTTTACTTATTCATTTATTTATTTGTTTATTTGTTCATTCTTTTATTTTATTCGTCTTTTATCATTTACTCATTTTTCTTTCTTTTTTCCTTTTTTTACTTACAGCTAGACGACTGTATTGTAGCTTAGAGGTCATTTACTCATTTTCTTTTCTTTCTTTAATTTTTACTCACAGCTAGACGACTGTATTCAGCTTAGAGGTCATTATCAGATTAAGAGAATGTGTCAGTTACACTGGGTCTTAACCAGCTCAGCTGTAACATTTAATGGTCTTATTCTGTTTAATGTTGGATGATGAGATTTAGGCTTGAGGAACCTTTGCTATTTTTTTTATTGTTTCTTTCTTTGTTCATTCATTCGTGTGTGTGTGTGTGTGTGTGTGTGTGTGTGTGTGTGTGTGTGTGTGTGTGTGTGTGTGTGTGTGTGTGTGTGTGTGTGTGTGTGTGAGAGAGAGAGAGAGAGAGAGAGAGAGAGAGAGAGAGAGAGAGAGAGAGAGAGAGAGAGAGAGAGAGAGACAGAGACAGAGACAGAGAGAGTGGGGATCTTTAGTGAGTCAAGAACCTCAATAAGTGTAATTTATTCAATAGAGCCCCAGCTTTGGAAGAAAATGGAATGCGGGTTCTGGGCTATACTCAGCCTAACGAAAATATATTTCCCTTAATGTTAGCGAAGAACTGCTTAGTAATGATCAGATTTTAGATAATGTAATGTTTTCCCTAATCTAGCTTTTTCTCCAGGATAGTCTGTGTAATTTAACAAAGTCGTTTATTTTATTTTCAATATTCAGTTCTTTGCTGTGATGAAATAAATGGACTCCTCTTCGTCCTTATAGTATCCTTTGAAAATGATACTATAAGGACGAGGAGGAGGAGGAGGAAGAAGAGGAGGAGGTGTGTTGAAATGGAGTGCCTCTTGATGGAAGAAAGCTTCTGAAAAAGAAAAAGAAAAATCTTCTTGCCTTTAAGGGTACTGCGTCTGAATAGTCTAAGGTTCCTCCACGAAAGGAAGACAAACTGTATTTCTTCGCTTCCTTTTGGAGACCCTCATTTGTTTCTTTTGGTTACAAAACATATACATGTATATACATATATATATATATATATATATATATATATATATATATATACGTATATATATATATATATATATATATATATATACAGGTATATATATATATATATATATACATATATATATATATATGTATATATATATATAGATATATATATACAGGTATCTATATATATATATATACATACATATATATATATATATATATATATATATAAAGATATATATATATATATATATATATATATATATAAAGATATATATATATATATATATATATATATATATAAATATAAATGAAGTAAAATTGAATTGGAATGTAACAAATAAGATAAAGTCAACTAAAATAAAATTAAACAAAATGAAATAGGACAAGACTCCGCATGGAAAAGGTAAAAATTACCCCCAATTTATCCACCACAATTCACTTTAATTCTAAGCCATCAACATCGAGAGACTCGAGGAGGCATACATGCAGAATTTGAAACGCGGTACAGCCAAGGACTCGAATCTCCGTTAGCAATCTTCACATGTTTTATTCTAGCTATCGACAGGCGATTTAATACATTTGAAAATAGGACCCTCAATGGAACTTCAACGTGGACATCGGGAATGTGAACTCAAGTTACAAATATGCTTCTTATTTCATCTACGATAACCAGCGCTTC
>NC_134810.1:21544967-21554967 GCF_046742065.1 Oratosquilla oratoria | reverse complement strand
GGAGGAAGGGAGGAGGACCATCAGCAGCAGCAGGTGAAATATGAGAAGTAGATGAAGAACGAGGAGGAAGTAGAGGCGGATAAGAAAGAGTAGGTGAAAAGGAAGAGAGAGGAGGGGAAGGAAAAGAATGTGGAAAAGAAGAAGGAGGAGAAGGAGGAGGTTCAGAATGTGGAAATGGAGGAGAGAGGAGAATAGAAAGATGAATAGAAAGACTAGGAGTATGGGGAGGTCTAGGTAGAGGAAAAAACGAAAGATTGAGGCAGCAAGGAGAAGAAATAGAAATATTAAATCCAGTAGAAGGAAGAGTCAGAAGAGAAGGAGGAGGAATGGAGACGAATAAATGAAGGAGGAGAAGTGGGGTGGAAAAAGAAGAGCAGTCAAAAATTGGAAGAGGATGAGGAGAAGTATAGAAATGAAGAGCAGGAGTCAAAATTGGAAGAGGAAGAGGAGGAGGAGAAGGAGGAGGAATGGAAACGAATAAGTGGAGGAGGAGGAGGAGTGGAGTGGAAAAAGAAGAGGAGTAAAAAATCGGAAGAGGAAGAGGAGGAGGAGAAGGAGGATGGAAACGAAGAAGTGGAGGAGGAGTGGGGTGGAAAAAGAAGAGGAGTCAAAATTGGAAGAGGATGAGGAGGAGTATGGAAATGAAGAACAGGAATCAGAACTGGAAGAGGAAGAGGAGGAGGAGAAGGAGGATGGAAACGAAGAAGAGGAGGAGTGGGATGGAAAAAGAAGTCAAAATTGGAAGAGGATGAGGAGGAGTATGGAAATGAAGGACAAGAGTCACAATTGGAAGAAGAAGAGGAGAAGGAGGATGCAAACGAAGAAGTGGGGGAGGAGTGGGGTGGAAAAAGAAGAGGGATCAAAATTGGAGGAGAAAGAGAAGGAGCATGGAAATGAAGAACAGGAGTCAAAATTAGAAGGGGAAGAGGAGGAGAAGGAGGATGAAAACGAAGAAGTGGAAGAGGATTGGGGTGAAAAAAGAAGAGGAATCAAATTGGAAGAGGAAGAGGAAGAGGAAGAGTATGGAAATGAAGAACAGGAGTCAAAATTGGAAGAGGAGGAGGAGGAGAAGGAGAATGAAAACGAAGAATTGGAGGAGGATTGGGGTCGAAAAAGAAGAGGAGTCAAAATTGGAAGAGGAAGAGGAGGAGAAGGAGCATGAAAACGAAGAAATGGAGGAGAAGTGGGGTGGAAAAAGAAGAGGCGTCAAAATTGGAAGAGGAAGAGGAGGAGTATGGAAATGAAGAACAAGAGTCAAAACTGGAAGAGGAGGAGGAGAAGGAGAATGGAAACGAAGAAGAGGAGGAGGAGTGGGGTGGAAAAAGAAGAGTCAAAACTGGAAGAGGAAGAGAAGGAGTATGGAGATGAAGAACAAGAGTCAAAACTGGAAGAGGAAGAGGAGGAGGAGAAGGAGGATGGAAACGAAGAAGAGGAGGAGGAGAAGGAGGATGGAAACAAAAAAGAGGAGGAGGAGAAGGAGGATGGAAACGAAGAAGAGGAGGAGGAGTGGGGTGGAAAAAGAAGAGGAGTCAAAATTGGAAGAGGAAGAGGAGAAGTATGGAAATGAAGAACAAGAGTCAAAACTGGAAGAGGAAGAGGAGGAGGAGAAGGAGGAGTAAGAATCTGGGGACGTGTCGGACGAGGAACCGGAGGAGGAGGAGGTGGTAGAAGAGGAAGAAGAAGGGGGAGGGGGGGAGGGAGGCGCGAACAAATAGGAGGCGATATGTGTAAGGAATGCGAATGTTATTTACAAACTTTAGTCCCGACGTCGCTGGGGAAGGGTGAGTGACAGCCGGCTGTGCTTCTTCTCACGGCGAGACAAGGAACCTGTGAGAGAAGGCGTGAGGCACTCCCGGATTTGCATCAGCAAACTTACATCTATCGGTGTGGATGTATTTTACATGTGTGTATTATGTAGAGGCATAGATACACGTGTGTAGAACATATGCATGTTCGTATACATCCATGTGCATACATGCGCGTACATATGTAATACACATGCATATCGGTCGGGTCATATATGGGCTCTGAATTCACATCCTGGAGGTTAACATATCTCTTATTCATGAGCCCGCCCAAAATGTGATTCAAGGCCATGATGTATCAGACATATGCACACACACACACACACACACACACACACACACACACACACACACACACACACACACACACACACACACACACACACACACACGCACACACACACACACACACACACATTAAATGTCCCAGCCATTGGCTACGGCGACGACGACTTAGGAAGCTTTTACAACCAACTACTAGACCTCGTTTCCGAAATCCCCAAGAGATACTGGATGACTAGGATGCTTAAGCCTGAAAGGATGTCCGCACATACTTTCCGGGCGCCTGCTGCCCTCCAGAACCACTTAGGCAAATAAAAAAACGTCCCCGGATCCTAGAGTAGGTTGTCATTAACAACCGGAACATAGATACTCTTGACATTCAAGGACTTTTCTAGAAGGCTGATGTGAGAAATCTTAGGAAACCAGCAGCATTGTACTCGTAAATGCATATACCTATATACCAAATGACCCTTTCCTCCCATCCCACACCCACCTCACACACTCTGTTGTTTTCCTTCTTTCTTAGTTCCTTGTAGATAAGGGGCCATCCCTGATCCCCGACCACTACCCGTGTCAGAGGCAACTTTGTAAATAGAACGACGACATCAAAACTCCCTCTGGGAATCAGCAACACACGGATTCACATCTTCCCCGGGACGACATTGAAAACGACCATGATCTGGTGTTGATGACATTCATTTCACGTTTGAAAAAAAAAAGTCAGAAAACCAAATTATGTTCAACTGCGGCCCATTATGAATAAATTAAAAAGATCCTGTATTCAAAGAAGAGTTCCAGGAAATGACTCGGGAGGTTTGCAATGTTGACGATGCCTGACGACAATGGCATAAATCTTGATTCAGCAATCAACTCTTTTAATACATCAGTAATTGAATCATCCGAGGCCATGGAAACAAACCAGCGTCCTCAGAAATAATTCAACACAACAAAGACCGAAGTGATATGTGATAAAAAGGTGAAGAAATAAGGAACAAGAAAAGCAACTCAGAAGGATGGAATAAAGCTATGAAAGTAATAAACAAAGAAAAATACATACATGCACACATATACATGCATACATTGATACGTATATATATGCATTCAAATATACATACATAAGTACGTATATACATACATAATACATATGTACACTGGTACATATATACATATATACATACACACACACATACATACATACATATATACATATACATACATATATACATACATGCATGCATACATACGTGCATACCTGTACATACATACATGAACACATGCATATCTGCATATATAAACACATACATATATACATGCATACATATATAAATACATACATAATTATATAAGTACATACAGTACATGTACTGCATATATATACCTCTAAAACATTCCCCCACTTATTTAAGTCCCATTTTATCCTTTCATTTAGAATATCCTTATACTCCAAATCTTAATTTTACGCTCATCTTCTCTTTTTAGATTTCCTTTCTCTTGTCTACTGAACAGACGAACATAACATAGAATATACACTGTACATGAACCTATGTTCAAATGACATTATTCCACCTGTTTTACATAATTTCCTTTTTACTTCCTTCTGGCCTGTCTTTATCCTCCAAATCTTCAACTTTTTACTCTTTTTTATTTCTATACTACCCCTCTCACTTCTACTCTTACTACTTAAAAGACGGACAAATCAGGAAATATATTCATGTATCTGTGTACAAACGTGCAGTTGTTGCTTAAATTGAAGCGTGCTGGTATCGCATTTTCTAAGTTGTGGCCTCGAATTCGGCGATTCTCTCCCTGATTCCCCGCAGTGACTCTTACGTAACACAACAATACACACACATAGGGTAAAGATGACGGCTTCGGCCACAGCTACTCAGCGCCTCCTGGCGTGTGCTCTTCATCTTCGTCTTCATGTCCTCCAGTTCCTAATTTACTCCTCCTCCTCCTCCTCCTCCTCTCCTGTTCCACTTTACTTCTTCTTTTACCGACTAAATAGACATATCAGAAAATATAAATCAATGTACAAATTCTTCATTACCTCGTCCTTGCTTCATCTACTTCCTTCCCTTCGGTTTTTACTTACTGAGTAGACAGACATAACATAGAACATATACATATATCTATGTACAAATTCTTCATTTTCTCTACCTATTTTTCTCCTCTTCCTGTTCCATCACTTCTTCTCTTACTGAACAGGCGGACATAACAGAAAATATATATCTACAAAGTCTTCATTTCCTCCTCTTCTCCTTTACTCCTTCTCTCCTTCTCTTCTACCTCCATCACTTCGTCTCTTACCTAAAGAGACAATCTGAAGAGTAAAAATATTCTCCAGATCTTTGCTGTCCTCTCAGTAGGTCGCCCCTGACTTGGAATCCTTAGACTACAATGACCACCAGCTGTGGGTCTACTTCACTCGTGGAAGGTGGGAGAGGAAGTAAGGTGGGAGGAAAGATATCACGAATGGGAGTGAGTAGGGAGGATAAAAGTTAGAAGGGAGTGAGGAGGGAGAAAACGGGGGAAAGGTGGAGGGAAGGGAGAAATGGAAAAAGGAGGGGGAAGAATAAGGGGAGTGAGAGAAGGGGAATTGGATCGAATGATAGAAGTAGGAGAAGGAGGAACAAGAGAAGGGGGCAGAGGAGGAGGAGGTGTATGAGGAGGTTGAAGAGGAGGAGGAGAAGGAGGAGGAGGAGGAGGAGGAGGAGGAGGAGAAGTCAAAGAGGAGGTGAGTGGGGAAAGAAGACAAAGAAAAGAGGAGGACAAGGAGCAACAGGTTGCTGTGATTTACCACAGCCTTGGATCACGTGCTGGATATATGATCGGCAACTATCACTATCCCGGATAAGAGCTCATACCTCGTATTCTCCGATCTAGTTTGAACAATTCTACGATCTTATATTACCAACATCATTGCTCAGGAGGAATAGGAACTGGATGGTTTTGAATTTGAGATAGGCGCGATCTTGGGACTGCTATTTGAGAACCCACGGAGCTTACCATTATAACAGGAAGATGTGAAGATCTACGATTTTATTTGACCTTTGGAGACGTATATGGAGGAATGTAATCAGTGACTTATATTAAGCTCACGTTGGGGCGAAAGTTGTATAGAATTTCAATGAGACAAAGACCTTTCCTGCCTTGCCATTTCATGGCAAACATTATAAGTTTTATTTTGGTCAACGACAAAAGAATCTAACCTGGGCAAATGGAAATCATCACTTAGAAAGGGCTCAAATTAACTCAATTTGCTACACATTCCTAGTGTGCTGGTATGGTAATCGGAAGCCTGCGGGTCTTGTATTTCCCTAGGCACGGGTTCGAATCCCGCATTCCTCTTCAACTCGTATCAGTGACTGTTGTTACTTGCCCCAAGCCCTTAATGCACAAAGGACAAAGGTGACGGTTTCGGCCGCAGCTACTAATCGCCTCCTGACGTAAGCTCCTCATTTTCATCTTTAACCCGTTCTTCCATTATTGTTTTTCTATGATTAAAGTCAAACGATTTTATTCATTTAAATGGTGTCATTGCAATGGAAAAATAGATAAGTTAACTAAGAAATTAACCAACTAACTAATCCTCTCACTAAACCACAAACCAACCAAACCTCCTTCACTTAAACAAGTCCCCTTTACCTATTACGCTAGAAAACTAAACTAAACTACCCTGACCCTTTACACGCCATACCATCTTCTATACCAATCAAGTTAAAAAAAAAAATTAATCAAATGACCAAAACATTTTACACGCCACACCATCCCCTATACTTCTCAAGAAAAAAAAAAAAAAAAAAAAAAAAAAAAAAAAAAAAAAACAAATTTAACCCTTAACCCTTTTCACGCCATACACCTTAACCCCCAACTGGCGCCAGGAGATTTCATTAAGTCGAGGGAGGCACCATTTGAGGTGAATGGTTAATCCCATTGGCCTGGGCCTCCTCAATAGCTCGACTCATTGTGAATGCTCTCACCCTAAGGGACAATGAAATGGACGGCGCCTCGGCTTCAGACAATGATCCGGAGAGAGCTCTGTGTGGCATCATTATGACTCGCTGACTAATGGCACTTGAAGCGTACATACTAATTGCACGGTGCCACGCCACTCGATGAATGCCAACTCTGACCGTTGGATCTGGTTTGGTAGTTGCCACCGAAAAAAATTAGAAAATTGGCTTGAAAGGGAGAGTTATGTTATTAAAAAGAGTAATGAATATAGTATTAATTTGCAACTATATATATACATATGTATGTGTGCGTGCGTGCGTTTGTACATATATATATATATATATATATATATATATATATATATATATATATATATACAAATGGTCAACTTGAATATTCAAATGAAGGAATGTGTAATATCTTAAACAATTATTTCAGCTCGGTATTCGTAAACGAAACACCTCAAAGTGAATTCCAAACTGAAACCTGTGAAAAGTCTAGGGTAAACTTACTCACTACGGTAAATATAACAAAAGAAAAAATTAAAAGGTGTATAGACAAACTCAAAGTTAATAAAACACCAGGGCCTGACGGTTGGCATCCAAGAATCTTAAAGGAAATGAAAAATGAGATTGTTGTTCCATTAGAAATTATTTTCAAGAAATCCATCATATCCGGAGATGTCCCAAGAGAATGGAAGCTAGCTAACGTTACTCCCATATTCAAAAAAGGTGACAAAAAGAAACCAAATAACTATAGGCCTATAAGTTTGACTTCAATCGTAGGAAAAATAATGGAAACTATCATCAGAGATGCTATCGAACATCATTTAGAAAGTAACCGTTTGATAAATGATAGCCAGCATGGTTTCAGACGGAAACGTTCTTGCGTGACTAACTTACTCGAATTCTACAACACAGTTATCTCGAATTATGACAAAAGAAACAATATAGATTTAGTATATCTAGACTTTGCAAAAGCTTTTGATACCGTCCCCCACGAAAGACTACTTACTAAATTAGCTTTGCATGGAATAAGTGGTTGCCTTTTAGGTTGGACTAGTAATTGGTTGAATGGTCGAAAACAGAGAGTTGTTTTAAATGGAAAAACTTCTGGATGGAAAAGTGTTGCAAGTGGAGTTCCTCAGGGTTCCGTTCTTGGGCCACTTCTATTCATAGTATATATAAATGATATATACCATGGACTAAAATCTACTGTTTCCAAATTTGCTGATGATACAAAAGTGTGCGGAGTGGCAAATGATCACTCAAACCAATTAGATAATCAAAAAGATTTAGATCTATTACAGCAATGGTCTGAAAAGTGGCTAATGAAATTTAACACAAGTAAATGCAAGGTAATGCATATAGGTAAAAATAACAGTAAGTACGATTACAAGTTATTTGGAAATTCGTTAACAAATGTGGATAGTGAAAAAGATCTTGGCGTAATTATCAGTAACGACCTCAAATCATCCAAGCAGTGTATTTCAGCCTCTGAGAAAGCAAATAAGATTCTAGGACTGATTGCGCGATCTTTTGATTTAAAGAGTCCATCACTCATTAACAAGCTATATAAATCATTAGTTCGTCCACATTTGGAATATGCTGTTTCCGTATGGTCACCGAATCTCATTAAAGACATTGACAGATTGGAAAAAGTACAACGGCGAGCCACAAAACTGATTCCAAATATCAAAAATAAATCATACGAAAATCGACTAAAACATATGAATCTGTTTTCCCTAAAAAAGCGTAGACTCAGAGGTGACTTGATACAGATCTTTAAAATTCTAAAGGGAATTGACAACATCAAAAGTGACCAAATTTTTACATTGAATGAGAATCAGACAAGAAACAATGGTCTCAAACTGTCCGGAAATAGATTCAATTTGGAAGTAGGTAGAAACAACTTTGCCAACCGTGTAGTTAATGAATGGAATAAACTTCCTGCACAGGTAGTGCAATGTAGTTCAGTTCGAAGCTTTAAGAATCATTTAGATAAATACCTAAGTAAGATGCTGTAATGATTATGATTTATCTTATATTATTTGTTTTTGTTTTGTTATCATTTGTCTGTCTGATTTTCATTTATTATTAGTTATATGTCAATTTATTATTATTTACTATTTACCTGTTTGTTTATTATTTAACTATACCTATGCATTTATTTATGTATTTTATTTGTTATTTTATCATAGTTTTTATTTATTATTTTATTATTAATATGATTTTTTTTTCGCATCCGACCTAGATATGGACCAAAAGGTCTTCTGTCGGCATGCTCCGCCTTTGTAATCCTTTGTAATATATATATATATATATATATATATATATATATATATACATATATATATATACACATATATATATATATATATATGTATATATATGTGTGTGTGTGTTGTTGTTGTTGTTGTTGTTGTTGTTGTTATTATTATTATTATTATTATTATTATTATTATTATTATCAATCATTTTGTATATAGATTTCTTGTATTTCATGTACTTATATTTTTTCTATATATATTTTTATATTTTATATTTTTTTGTATTTCATGTACTTATATTTTTTCTATATATATTTTTATATTTTCTTTCAAATATCTAAGGTCGTCTCGCATGTTATTTTAAAAATGAGCTCCCAAACCTACCTACATTCCTGCCGTGTATCTTCTTTTAATAGAAAAACACAAAAAAGTTTAAACAACTGCTGTTGACTTTATCCATATATTTTGCAACTTATTCACCTTATAGAACTCATCAATATCTTATCTTAGTTAGACAGGACTTTTCAATGTCGATAGAGCCCTCACTACCTCAACATCACCTGACCAAGTGCTCTGCTAAGCATAAACTAATGCAATACTGGACTATGCTATATATATAATGAAACCATGGAAACCTTTCAGCGGGGTTGAGGCGTGTATGTCTACCATGACAAGAATACCTCACAGTCCTTGTAGTACAAATGTACAATGTACAAAATATCGTACATCGGACTTTGATTAGCCATGAACCCACCTACCATGTAGCTCAACACATATACATGACTCCCATCCTAACATTGAAAAATATATAAACATTTTACATGAAAGAAAGAAGAATTATGACCAACAAACAAACCTCTTAGTGCTACCCAGCGTAAGAACTTTGCCTAATATATATATATATATATATATATATATATATATATATATATATATGTGTGTGTGTGTGTGTATATATATATGCATATATATTAGCCAATTTACCCGCGCGTTGCTGCAAGTTCGTGAATAATCCGTAACCTAACCATACCCCACCTAACTTTAACCCTTAACCGTAACAACTTTTTTAAAATGAAATATAGTTATCCAAGTACCTTGAGTGATAGGGTATCACATTATATATAATTATGGGTGTCTATCTCCAAAACCCTAGAAGGAGTTCGTGAACAAACAAACAGACAGACAGACAGACAACTGAAAGATAGTTATCCAAGTACTTGAGGTTATAATGTTTCAGAATATATATGGTTTTAGGGGTCTATCTGCAAAAACCTAGGAGTTTGTGAATAATCCCTAACCTAACCATACCTCCGACTAACTTTAACCTTAACCAAAATATCTTTTTTAAATGAAATATATCTATTCAAGTACCTGGAGTGATAGGGTATCAGAATACATATGGTTATGGGGTCTACAAAACCCTAGGGGGAGATCGTGAACAAACAGACAGACATATGAAAGACAGTTATCCAAGTACCTTGGGTTATAAGGTCTCAGAATATATATAGTTAGAGGGGTCTATTTACAAAAACTTAGGAGGAGTTCGTGAATAATCTTTAACCTGACTACTGTAGTGGATTGTTAACACTACATGGTGAACAGCAATCGGCCCCAAGAGAAGAATTGAAACCAATTGTAAATATCTTTGAACTTGTTAAATGCATTTCTACCCGCAATAAAACAAATA
>NC_134810.1:21529967-21534967 GCF_046742065.1 Oratosquilla oratoria | reverse complement strand
TATGTATATATATATTTATACATATATACATATATATATACATATATACATGCATGCCCAATACATACATGCATATATCCATATGCAGTATACATAAATGCTTCCATGCATATATATAGACATACATGCATGCATACATACAAACATACATACATACATTCATACATACATACACATACACATACTTGCATATATACATACATAAATGCACGGATACTTATATACGTGCATACATATATATATACATATATACATACATAGGTACATACATACACGCATACATATATGAACAATCACATACATATATATATATATACATATATACATACATAGGTACATACATACACGCATACATATATGAACAATCACATACATGCTTACATATATACATAAATACATACATTCTAGCATACATATAAACACATGCTTATTTACATACATACATTTATACGTACATACATATATAAACTTATACATACATACATACATACATATATACATACATACATACATACATACATACAGTACATACATACATATATACTTAGATACATACATACATACAAACATACATACATCCATATATCCATACATACGTACATACATACAAACATACATACATACATCCATACATCCATACATACGTACATACGTACATACATACATACATACATACATGCATACATACATACATACATGCATACATATATACATACATGCATAAACCAAAAGGTGTTTCCCCCTTGCAAGGAAAGGGGATGGGTGTCATTTCACCCTTAGCAGCCACCTTTCACTCATCCCACACCCTCTCACCCATCCGTCGCCCATTCACCCTTTCTACCTCAGCTCCTATAGGAACTCCACAGGAAGCTCTACACGAGACTCATTAGGTTTGTCAGAACTATAGAGTCCTGATTATACAACTTGTGTGTTTCTTCTTGTAAGAAAGCTCCCCATCACTTTCTTCTCCTCCTCTGCTGGCGGTTAATTATTCATGTTTATTGGTCTTGGCGTGCTTAAATCAAACTCAAATATGAAACTCAGTCAAGTAGTCGTTTTTCCGTGCCTGGCAAAGTAAGAGTGTGAGTAACAAACATATCTTCACAGATATGTAAGTCAATTATCGTTCCTAACATTGTGTGTATACAGATCTATTCATACTTCTATACATAAAATTGATATAGAAATCACTTAATTATTTATATGAGTATGCGTGTATGTGCGTATGAATAGGTTTGTATACACATATGCATGCTTACATATATATGTATATACATATATATATATATATATATATATATATATATATACATGTGTGTGTGTGTGTGTGTGTGTGTGTGTGTGTGTGTGTGTGTGTGTGTGTGTGTGTGTGTGTGTGTGTGTGTGTGCGTGTGTGTGTGTGTGTGTGTGTGTGTATGCGTAAATATATACAGTTACATACGTAAATACTGACCTTTTCAACCTACGAACATTTTGATAATTCTTTTTTACCTTTTTTTGCATTTCGAATCTTAATTTGCATTTAGGAGAATTTTCACTCAATTAGGGAAAGCTGTGCTCGATTTCCTCAGAATCGTAAATATACAGAAATGAACTACCACTGCCTGGCCTCTGACCTACTCCTGGCAGTAAGGCCTCACCAAAATTCTTTCATGCCAATATCTTAAAAGGACCTTCATAAGCTTTTGATCGTGGAGTATACATTTACCTGAATAAAATAGTCTTATCCTAAAAAATAAAGATAGGCAAATATATTCATGAATAAATAGATAAACATGAAAATATACATACAAAAAGATAAAACCAATAAATTGATAAGATAAATAAGATAACTAAATGAGTAAATACATTGACGAAATTAATGGATATATTAATAGATAACAGAATAGATAAAAGGAATGAATAAGCAAATTTATGAAATATATCATCTGTTATATGCATATGTGTGTGGGCCGTGATGGATGTGATTATATTTCTATTGATCGATTCATCTTTTGTTCCTTTGTGTTTTTTATGAATAAAACCTAAAGGCAGTGGGAATATAACACAGTATTCTCACAAAAAACTTTCATTCTCACCCTGGATCATCTTAACTGATTAAAATCGTTCACCATTAGTCATCTTTCTTTCAGCTGAATAAAGTTGTTTGTCACAAGCTCATACAAATTATAATATATATATATATATATATATATATATATATACATATATATATATATACATATATATATATATATATATATATTATATATATATACGTTGCAAAAATAATCACAATAACGCGTGACGAAAAGATATTGCAGAAACCACAGGGAAATTAAAGTCGGAATACTGAACGTTTTCGTCTATTACGACATCCTCAGAGTACGAGTAGGTCAGAGGATGTCGTAATAGACGAAAACGTTCAGTATTTCGACTTTAATTTCCCTGTGGTTTCTGCAATATATATATATATATATATATATATATATATATATATATATATATATATATATATATATATATGTGTGTGTGTGTGTGTGTGTGTGTGTGTGTGTGTGTGTGTGTGTGTGTGTGTGTGTGTGTGTGTGTCTTTGTGACAAATGGATTAAGAAGTTCCGCCGCAAGGACTCGAACCTTGGCATTAGTGACTGTTTATTATGAGGCAAAGAGGATAGCGTTGAACCACCCCAATCTCACAAAAGGATCGACCTGGTCTACGATGGCACTCGGGCAACTAAATCTCTATTTTATTTCAAAGAGTTCTTATTATGGTGAGTCACCCTTCAAGTTGTGTGTCATAATGACTCAGCCGCACGGAATAGAGCTTTTATATTAGCGACTGCTTATTAAGAAGCAATAGAATAGAAACTGAGCTTCTCCGGTCCTCCGGAACTCTACCGTCCCTTAGACACACATCAAACAACCTCACTAGCCACTCCACTATCACTGTACCTCCCTTATATAGACACTCCGTATGACACGCATCAAACCCAGGTGCCTTACATGTTCTCATTTTGAGAGCTACTTGCACCTCATCTTTTCTTATTTCTCCTCCATTTTCCTCTCCCATCATTGTAACTTTCTTAGCGCCTCCCACGACTACCACACACCAGACCATCTCTATCCTTCTCCACATTAAACAGCTCTATAGAATACTCCTACCATCTTCTTCCTGCCTCCTCTTACGTTAAGATTTGTCCATCTGCGCCTTTTAGCTTTTCTTCTCTACTTGACTCACCCCTCCTTCCTCTCTTGATTTCCTTCAAAAACATATTTCTATTGTTTTCAGAAAATTCTGTCATACTCCTCCATTTTACATCTGCTCTCCTTTTTGCCTTCTTTATCTTTTGTTTTGTTTCTCTTTATATTTTGTTTATACCTCTTATATTTTTCTCTCATCCTACTTTGCAACCAGTCCCTGAATGCTCGCTTCTTGTCTTCTACTACCTTCTTCACTTCATCATCCCACCACTCACTACCCCCTCCTTCTATTCCCTCCCACCCTCCTTCCACATACCATCTCTGCACACCTTGACACTTCCTACTTAAAGCATCTCCATTCCTCTTCCACACCTACTCTCTTCTTTATCCTTCTCCGCATCCCACACTTATCTCAGCTTCACCTTGTACTTAGGGTTCATCAAACGAGATCTTGGGACTCGGGATCTCGTCGTGCCCTTAGACATACATTTCCGGGAAAGATATTTGATAGTCACGGGACTATCCCGGCACGCAGGAAGTGAAGCACATGTAACATTTCTCGGGATTCCCAACTTTTCCATGAGGACAACAATTTAGTGAGACCCCATGATTTCCCCGGGACACTGGGATCATGTCTCTCCCTGGAAACTCTTGCGTTTTGTTTATAATAGTAATTAGTAGTTATTATTAATTAGATATTACTCGTAATCAGTATCTATTATTAGTAATAAAGTATCGACATTTTCTGGATTACTTCTTCCATCTCATTTACCGACGTTACCGATTTATTTCCCACACATTTCACATTAATTCTCCGTCACACACAAAAAAAAAAGGTAATTGAGATCTTATGCTACTCTGAAAAACTCGGGCATGGAATCCTAATAAGCAACCGCTTTCACACGAGCGTTTCCGTACGCGCGTTCGGGTACGCCGCGTTTTAACTTTCGATGGAGTTCAATGGGACCGCAAAACGCGTCGTGTGAAAGGTCCCATTGAACTCCATTGAAAGTTAAAACGCGGTGCACCCGAACGCTTGTGTGAAAGCGGCCTAATTATACATAAACCATTTGTAAATGAAATTGGTATTTTCTTCATATACTTACGTTTTCTTATGTGTTATCCACAAAATGTGCTAGTATATATACTGTATATATATATATATGTATATATATATATATACATATATATATATATATATGTTCTGTATTAAATATCCGTATTAAGTATAAGGTTAACATAATCAACATGCCATGCGTTAAAATTTTTGTAATTCATACCTTCCCGATGTATTGAGGGAAACTGAGACATACCAAGATTTCCCTGTATTCACCGAGACTCTTGGGAATCTCGGGAAGTACACGAGATCTCTAGCTTGTGGATGACTCAAATACCTTATCGTCACCCTCATAAAGAAGGTGCCTAAGTCAATTGTCCAACTTTTCAGGAGATCGAAAATAAAAAATAGTTTTTCTATTTTGTAAATGTACGTAATGTTTCTCCTAACGTAGTTTTAATCTACTTAGACACTAAATAAAACATTGGGAATTGTACCACAAGGACCAATGAAAAATTGATTTAGAAAAAAAAAATCCAGAAATTGACGAAAAATGACTTAGGCAATATCTTTATGAGGGTGATGTTATGCTGGGAAAATCCCGGGAGTAATACTATATAGCTCGGGAAAATTACGAGACCCCGGGATACCTGAACCCTACTTGTACTTCTGTTCACAAGTGTTAACTTCTCGCCATTTAATAGTCTCGTCTCAATTTTGGAAATCTTCCCCTTAGCTCTCTCCTTGTTGTCCTTCTATG
>NC_134810.1:21494764-21497264 GCF_046742065.1 Oratosquilla oratoria | reverse complement strand
AATAAAACCAAAGCCCATGGCATAGGAGGAAAAGTGTTAGAATGGATTAGAGCTTAGATAAGTAAGAGAAAACAGCGGGTCACCATGAATGGAGTAAAACCTAGGTGGGGCAATGTTACTAGTGGGGTCCCCCAGGGCTCGGTTTTGGAGCCCTTGTTGTTCATTATGTACATAAACGACGGGATAAATAGTGATGTTAGTAAGTTTGCGGACGACACTATAATAGGACACCTAATTAGGTCAGGAGACGACGCAGAGATTCTGCAGGATGATCTTAACAAATTGTTCACATGGTCGGTGAAATGGCGAATGAACTTCAATATCTCTAAGTGTACCGTGTTATACGTAGGGCTACACAACCCCGAAAATAGATACAGCTTAGATAACACGCTTTTAGAGAAAACTAAGTGCGAGAGAGACTTGGGAGTTCTAGTGAGTCCGGACCTTAAAACCAGGAAACAGTGCATTAGCGCCAGGAATAAAGCTAACAGAGCATTAGGTTTCATTGCTAGGACGGTAACGAATAGAAGTGCAGAGGTAATTATCAAACTATCTGGCAATAGTTAGACCCATCCTTGACTATGCGGTACACTTCTCCGTCCTACAGAATGGACATCAATTCACTAGAATCAGTACAGAGGAGAATGACCAAAATGATACATGGACTCAGAAATTTGCCTGACGAAGAGAGGCTTAGGCACCTTAACTTACACTCTCTGGAAAGACGTAGAGTGTGGGGTGATCTAATAGAAGTGTTCAAGTGGATCAAAGGCTTTAACAAGGGTGATGCAAATAAGGTCATCATATTAAAACAACAGGGCAGGACTCGCAGTAATGTATTTAAACGACAAATTTATATTTTAGAAGGAAATAGGCAAGAATTGGTTTACTAACAAGGTGGTCGACGAATAGAATAGACTTAGTAACCATGTGGTAAGCGTTGAAACTATCAGTTGTTTTAAGAAACGATTAGACAACTTTATGGCTGGGGATGACAGGTGGTGATGGATACGGATCTGCCTGGTGTAGGCCTTATGGTCTCTTGCAGTCTCCTTCATTCTTATGTTCTTATTAATACGAAATCTGTGTTCACATTCACCAATTCTTGTACTCTTGAAGGAAATATGACACAAAAGATGGAAGATTATGAAAAGAGTCAGTCATGGCAATTAATTAATTCTTTCCAAAATTTACATCACGATTGAATATAACCTGCTGTAATGAAATTGATAATAGATAAATAGATAAGTAAGTAAACAAGTAGAAAGATGAATAAATGAATAAGAATAAGTAAACAGATAAATAAGTGAAGAAATAAGTGAATAGATAAATAAACAAAAAATTAATAGATAAATTAATTTAACCATTAATTGAACTTATAAGTGTATAAATAAATATAAAAATGAATTAATATATAAATAAACAAATAAACAAGTAAACAAGTAAATAAGTGAATAAATGAACAAATAAAAAGCCAGGGCATATTCATCAACTTTTCCTATCGTCATATCATGAAAGTTTTAAGATCGTGAGGAACCTACGTATAAAGTTCTACTTAACAAACCATGCCCTGGGTCCAACTCGTTGGTGCCAAAAATTTAAACTGGCATCACCTCGACCTCCACCGCAAGTAGCGACGCTCTAACTCGCTTGGCCAGTGTTTTACGAATTCGAGAGTTCGCAATACTTTCCGCTAGACAATTCTAGTTCGAGCGTTCGCAATGGCTTCCGCTAGACAATTCTATTCAGCAAAATGGTTATTTCTTTGGCACCAACAGAAGTGGAATAGTTGACTTTAACACCATTCCCACCACTAACACCAGAATGAACTCAGACACCAACTACGATACTATTGACATTGACCCTTTGATATGTATCTCCGTATAGTAACAGGTGACACTGATATTATTGTGTCATGTAACACTCTAATGTGATGTCCTTGTGTCATGTAACACTCTGGCACCAGTCTTTAGTATCACGTTGCATCGTGACTTCGTAATTTGATCTTTTAATGATTCATTTTCATTATGATGCCAAACCATTTTAATGTTAAAAACAAACGACCTATATTTGGTTACATTCATATCACGTTTCGGTGATACAGTATAAAGACAGACGTTATGACACGTAATAAGGTTGGATGAAAACAAATATACGAAGTAATATAAGAACAATCAAATGAAAACAAACTAAAAGAATTAAGATAAAAGTAAGGGGAGGGTATTCCTATAGGCCCAACATTCACTCCCTTTATTCATTTCCTCGCCTGAACTCCTCCGCATTTAATTCTCTTCCTCCTAACTCAATATAATCTGGTCTTACTAAATCCCCCTTTCACCCAAGTCTAGGACCTCTCCCCCACATCCCCCACCTCCCCAAGTCAGGAAGCTACGCGCACGTGTGTGTGTGTGTGTGTGTGTGTGTGTGTGTGTGTGTGTGTGTGTGTGTGTGTGTGTGTGTGTGTGTGTGTGTGTGTGTGTGTGTGTGTGTGTGTGTGTGT
>NC_134810.1:21474764-21482264 GCF_046742065.1 Oratosquilla oratoria | reverse complement strand
GCTCCCTGTATGGGTGAGCTACCTATAAACTGTGATAAAGACACCGAACTTCTAGTAATTAAGATATCTAAAAATGGTCATTTGTGATCTATTTCCCATTCCACCTTGAATTTGATGTTGTCCGTTAAGTGATTGAGTTTATAGTGGAATTCCTTGAGGGAACCCCCTTCATCATCCCAAACCGTAAAAATGTCATCAACATATCTGTACCAAAACATTGCGGGTGGTTTGATTCCCGGTAGTAGCACTGATTCAAAATATTCCACATATATATATATATATATATATATATATATATATATATATATATATATATATATATATATATATATACATTTTAACAACCACAATGCACTTGAATTCTAAGCCATCAAAGCCCAGCAGGCGGAAATTGAAATGGGGTACTGCCCAGGACTCGACCCCCGCATCCTCAGGACAAGTGCGGCAGTGACTTACCAACTAGGCTATCTCTCTTGATAGCCTAGTTGGTAAGTCACTGCCGCACTTGTCATGAGGATGCCGGGTTTGAATCCTGGGCAGTACCACATTTCAATTTTTGCATGCTGGCCTTTGATGGCTTAGAATTAAAGTACATTGTGGTTGTTAAAATGTATCTCTAATCACGGGGACCCATTCAGTGTTGTACAAATATATATATGTATATTATATATATATATATATATATATATATATATATATATACGTAATTGCGAGTATTCATGAGAGTGTGTTTTTAAGAATACTGTGAATCTGATACAAATATCATACAGTGAAAGTATACAAATGGCGATTACTCTTCGTTCCAATTTCAGATGGTTAGCCTACATAGAAAATGTCTCACATTGGCAAAAGTCAAAATTTTCTTCCTAGAAAGGTCTGCAGGACTGTTGCCAGCTCCTGTGGGGCTCCGGGTTTGCCACTCAGTGAAGCGCGAGGCTGCAATTGGTCATTATTATTATCATCATAATAATAATTAATTATCATTATCTAAAAGATAGTTATTATCATTATCATCAATATCAGCATCACCATCACCACCATTATCATTTTCGTATGATTCTCTTATTTTCGTATTAATTTTCATTGTATTGTCACTTTACAATATATTTTTTTCTATTATATTGTGATGTCATTATCATCATCATCATCATCATCAACATTACCATCGTAATTTTCACTATTCGTATTATTATTATTATGATTATTATTATTATCATTATTCACATTTTTTTAAGCATTAGGTTTCTAATTTTAACTTTTGTAACACCCTTCTCCTTTCTTATGTTTCATTATACAACGTTAATTACAAAGATATTTTTCTTTTCTTTTCTATAAGGAAAGGCGTTTTCCTATATTGTCAAAAACCATAGAGGAGTGAAGCAATAATTCAACAAAAGTTATCATAATTGTACACTGTCTCAAGCCTTTTGATCACAAACGTGAATGGCAGTCAAAAAAATACTGAATCTCTATAGTAAAAAGCACAAAGTGGCCCAAGTCTTTTGAACACAACAATGCGATAAATACTACTACTGTTACTAAGAACATAGAAATAGAATAAGAAATTAAAGAACGAATAGATTGATAAATAGATGAACAGATCTGGTCCGTAGGGGTGACTCTAATATCCCCAAAAGTCACCACTAACAAGGGGAATACAACAGCGTTGATTTAGACAGGAAAAAAGTCTGTAAAATGAATAATTGTAATGAAAAAGTCCAAAACAACCTTTGGTTCAATAGATACAAATTAAAAGATAAATAGATAAATAAACAAATAACATGTAAATAAACAAATGAAAGAAATATTCATATTACGAGAGTCGACTGAAAAGAATATCTTCTAAAATCATGTACCCCATCCCCACCACCAAAAAAGTAATGATAAAATAAAAGACAAACAAAAAATCACAAGCACACACCAGTAAATTGAACATAAATTACTTTGTCATACTTCCCTATCAATATTGATATTTCGTCATGTATGTACATATGTATACACGCGCGTATATATATATGCTTGTGTATGTGCGTCCGTGTGTGTGTGTGTGTGTATGTGTATTCACTTGGTCTTTTGGATCACGTGTTGGACTCGTGATCGACAGCTATTTCCCTCCTGGAAGAGAGCTCAGAGCTCGTAGGTCCGATCTATGGGTAATGCTATGACCTTGCACACACACACACACACCCAACTCCCCGCCCACGAGAGTCAGAGTAACGACCCGAGGCACAGCGATACCGAAATAATTTCGGCCCTGGGCAGGATTCGAACTGGGTGCTGGGAGCACTTCTGCTTCCCAGTTCAGCGCTTTACCAACTATCCCACCGAATGTGTGTGCGCGCGCGCGCGCGTGTGTGTGTGTGTGTGTGTGTGTGTGTGTGTGTGTGTGTGTGTGTGTGTGTGTTTGTCTATTTGTTTATATATATGTATCTGTATATATAGATATATGTATATATATATATATATATATATATATATTATTTTTTTTTTTCTTGTTGACAGACGAGATTAAATAATATTGCTGTTTCTGCATTGTTTATCTTTTTGTTAAGAACTTCAATTTCTCTTGCTAATTTACGGTGTTGGACTGATAGTTTGCTGAGTAGCTGTCCGTATGAGGTTGCAACGTTTCGGTCTTCTCTGGAGACCATCTTCAGGCTAATTGTTTGGGTGTGTGTGTGTGTGTGATGTTTATATACTATTTTATTTCTGATTGTTTGGATGGTGTCGTGTGAAGCGATCATCCTGATTGGCTGCTACGTAGTCATCAGGAATCACTAGGAGAGGTGAGGTCAGGTTCTCCCATCCCACAAGCGGACCTGACCTCACCTCTCCTAGTGATCCCTGATGACTACGTAGCAGCCAATCAGGCGGGATTCGAACCTGGTCCTCCGTAATGGCAGCCGAGAACTCTACCGGTGTGTGTGTGTGTGTGTGTGTGTGTGTGTGTGTGTGTGTGTGTGTGTGTGTGTGTGTGTGTGTGTGTGTGTGTGTGTGTGTGTGTGTGTGTGTGTGCATTCACTTTGTACGCTACGACCCCCTGTACTAACATCCTTTGTGTCCACATTAGAACAAGCAAAAGAAAAACAATAATAATAATAAACACTTAGCAAGAGCTTCACAACATTCTAACGAACTGATTGCAGCATTATGAAATCATCGAGTACCTCCATCTTCCAACTCCCATCGGCATAAACCCAGCCTTCTGGAGGACGGTGGTAATTACATCCAAGCCCTTTCGAGTACTGGGTCCTGGTTCGATTAACGAAGCTGGCGTGGCAGCCATTCCTTCCTCACAGCCTCCACCCCCCCTCCCCCTCCGCATTTCCCTTCACTGCCTTTCTATTTCCCTTCGCTTCCCCTTCTTTCCCCTTCCTTACCTTCCCTTACCTTCTTTCCTCACTCCTTATTCCTCTGTCCCAATTGACCTTCGAAGACTTTCCTTCCAATCACTTCTCTACCTGTTCCCTTTAATAGCTTCCTTTCAGCTTCTTTCCCATCTTCCTTTCCGTGTGCCACCTCTTTCACTCTCCTCTCATATGAACATAAGAATGATGGAGACTGGAAGAGACCCTAAGGCTCACTAGGCAGTTCCATGTCTATCACCACCTGTCATCCCTATCTATAAGGTTATCTAATGTTCTCTTAAAACTACCAATAGTTTCAGCGCTCACTTCATGATTACTAAGTCTATTCCATTCGTTAATCACTCTGTTGGTAAACCAGTTGCCTTTTTCCTTCTTAAACCCTATTCCCTTTCCATTACCGTTCCATACTTTCTCCCCGTCCCTCTCCTCTTCCTGACTCCCTTCCCCTCTCAAGGAGCTATTGGAGAAAATCCTGTACATTTCTTCCCTTTCCTTAGCATGTGCAGCCAGTACTGCTGAAGATGAGGTACAAGGAGGATGGTGAGGGGAGGGAGGAGGGAGGGGAGGAAGGAGAGGGAAGAGGGAAAGGAAGGAGGGGGAGGGATGAGGGATGAGAGGAAGAAGAGGGAAGAGGGAAAGGGAGGAAGGGTAGGGAGAGGGAGAAGGGAGAGGGAGGAGGTAGGAGGAAGTGGGAAGAGGGGAGGGAAGAGAGGGACAGAAGAGGGTCAAGGAGGAGGGAGGAGGGGGAGAGGTGGGGGAGGGAGAAGGGAGAGGGAGGAGACAAGGGAGGAGGGAAAGGGAAGAGGGGAGGGAGAGAGTCAAGAATGGATGAGAAGGAGGGAGATGTAGGTGGGGGGAAAGGTTAAAAACGGAGATTGGGAAATATCACCAATCCCCCCCCCCTTACCCCCATCCACCTCCATCCGACCCCAAAACAACCTGTGCGACAAACGTAGAAATGTGAAATAATTTCGAGGAAAGTTCTGTCACTCATTGTTTATTGTGATTAATTTTAAGTAACTAACAGAAATTGTTGAATATATATTCTCTCTCCCACTCACTAAGAAAAATGAATTATATATCTATTCTGTCTACGAAAAGGTGCTTTAATTCATGTAGGTAATAACCCTACCATTCACCAGTGGCATGAGATTATCCATAATGACAGAAGCGCTGGTAAACCACAGTTCATTCATCTTTAAAATAGTCATCAACTTTGTCCAGGTTGAAATCACACGACAGCAAAGGAGAGGAGGCAAATATATAATTTCAGTTAAGGAATAATAACATAAACATTATTCGATACCAAAAATGGAGTGATAAAAGAGGAAAAGAATATTATCAAGAGTTTTACGTCTTACATACAACAGTACAGTCAATAAATTATTTGTTTAGAGTCGTTAGTAGTATCTCAAAAGCTACAAGTAAGGAGATAACTTTCCTGGTGAAATGTATGAAACGAGGCAAAATGTTTTGAAAAAGGCATATCGACACATCTGAAAGGAGCAACGACTGACATTCATTTAGATTTGTTCAAACCCTTACATACATTCATACACGCGTACATATATCATATACATACAAGTATACACACACACATACATACATATATACTGTACATATATACATGCATTGCAAATGCATGTATATACATAGCATCCATACATACATACACATAAGTACGTTCGTACATACATGCATATTCACATATACGAAATGTATGAAACGAAGTAAAACATTACATATATACATACACACATGAATACATTAAACACATGTATACATGCAAACTGTACATACATATTCATACTCGGAAAAACCTTAGCAATCATAACACATTAATTTTCCAATATGTTTTCTAGATTTTTACTGATAAACTAGGTCAAATTTTCAATAGAAACTATTTAGAAATGATGTTATTCAGAAACAAGTACTAATCTGCACAATAACAGAAGCCTCTGTGTTTAGTTTTAGTAGATTACGAAAAGGATTTTGACTCGGTGGGTCACGCAATAATACTGAACTACACAAAAAAGGACAAAAGTAAACATATTGTTAATTAACAAAACCGCTGAATAAAATGAACCTCTGTTTTTAGCTTTTGTTGATTACGTGAAGGTTTTTGACAAGGTGGTTCACGTGATAACAGTAGCCATACACACACACACGCACACACACACACACACACACACACACACACACACACACACACACACACACACACACACACACACACACACACACACACACACACACACACACACACACACACACACACACAAATGAGGCGCTTCTGAAAGCATACATGGAAAGTTACGGCTGTGATTTGATTATATAAAGATAAGAAACAACAACAAAAACAACAACAAAGATTGAGAAAGGAGTGTGGCAAAGTGATACAATTGTTCTCACGTTATTTACAAATTTAGAAAGGGAAAGGTCTGAACAGTATTGCAGAATAATTCAATAACCTGAAATTTGCGGATGACATTATTATCATTTGAAAACCAGCAGAAACCTTACACTTCAACATTTGTCGGGAAGATGCTCACATAATCTTGATCACCTGGGGTTTACGGCTGATGATATTACTATTTGCATTTCAGAAAAAAAACTTACACATTATCAACACAAAGAAAAATCATTCACAAGCTGGCCACGTTCAACACTGGTTTGAGAGGTGACCGTTGTCATGCACACCTATTTCATAGTCATACTGAAACACTCTTGCCAACATCAAAAGCACTCTCATATTATTTTACGCCAACGCATATTCTATTCTTCATTGTCTTTCTATTCTTCTTCTTTCTCCCCCCCCAAAAAAAAAGTATTTATTAGCGTTATTTAGGCGTAAATTGCAGTTTGATTTATGAAGAAAAATACTGAATAAACAAGAACTCGTGGGCATTCGGGTACATGACGCCAACGAACTCGGCTTAGTGCATCGCGTACCCAGGCCACAACCCACGTTGCCATTCAACCAAAGTCAATTAACATTTCCCTGAATCAACCAATACACATTTACATGTCCCTCACAACGTCACACGTACCCTCTCGCGTACCTGTGTACACCACACACATACAAACACACATTCACACACACACAAACGTAAATAACACATACATTGACCCAAACGACACTACAATGTACGTTCCGTTCTCTTTCCTCCTCCTTCTTCACCTTTGGCAAGAAGCCTTTTGGCAACCTCTTATCTTTGGTATCTTACGACGTCTCGCCTCCCCCTTTCGCCCAAGAGATAGTGTTCTGTGGCCGCCGTTCGTAGTTCCTCTCGCTCTAAGGGCGAAGTCTCGAAGTATTGGAATCCCGAAGTCTCTTCCACTTCGTGGCTTCGGAGAACCTCAGACCACAAAACGATGACCCGACGAATGAGATGTTGAACTCTTTACGCAGTTTAGGAACAGCTAAATCCTGACTGAAATCCTCCAGTGACAATTGAATAGAACAAAATTATAGAATGAAGCGAAATAACAAAATGTCAGTCAAATATAAAACAAAATTATAAGATGGAAAAAAACAATAATAGAGCAATAAAATGATAAGTACATTCCAATGGAATGAAACAAGAAAACAAAATTAAATGAAACAAGATAATGAAATGGCAATGAAATAAAACAAAATAATAAAAATATACAGATTAAACAAAAAGATCAAATCAAAATATATATAGAATAACAAATAGCAAGTAAAGTAATATAATAAAATGAAACAAAATAGCAACATGGTAACAAAATAAAACAAGATGATAAAATTATATTAAATAGAATAACTAAATAAAATGAAATAGCATTAAAAATATCTAACATTCAATGAAATAAGATTACAAAATGGCATTAGAAATGATAAAACAAAAACATAAAAAATAAACAACAAAAAATAAATAACATAACAAAATGGAAATGAAACAGAAGACAATAATAAGATGAAGTAATGTCGATGACATAAAACAAAATGATAAAATGAAACAAGACAACAAAATTGTAATACAAAAAAAAGACAAGACAACAAAATATCAATAAAACAAAACAAAAATTAAATCAAATGAAATAACAAAATAGTAATACAACAAAGCGAAATAATAAAATAGAATATAGCAGAAAAACAAAATGACAA
>NC_134810.1:21459764-21467264 GCF_046742065.1 Oratosquilla oratoria | reverse complement strand
AATGTAATTGCTTCGAATTTCAAAACTGAACATTATGTTGATGAAGGAAAAAGAACGCCCATAGTAATTTTATTTATGCTTTACATTTTCCGTTTTTTTTCAAATCTTGCCAGTAATCTCACTCCTTTACCACTTAGTTTCTGGTGAAAAGTATCTTTGGCGAATCCATATTTAATATATTCACTGGAGCCATATATATCTATAGGATACCCAGGTGTTCATGCCGTCATTATGACAGCGCCCCATAAGTCTACGAGGAATTTTCCTGCTCGCCTCCAGAGACGTGCCAGTTAGCAGTAGGCCCTCCGACTGTGTGTGCGAGCTACAGCTCTTCGTCTTATTTTTCATACAAAATTTGTTCGATATGGGTGACGCTGCAGAGATTTTCATATCTATCGACATATCTCTTGTAGTCATTAAGATACTCGAGCCTATCCTCATACGTCAAGGTGTCAGATATATATATATTTATATATATATATATATATATATATATGTATATATATATATATATATATATATATATATGTATATATATATATATATACACATACACATATATATATGTATATGTATATATACAAATAAATAAATTATATATATATATATATATATATATATATATATATATATATATATGTATATATATATATATATATATATGTATATTATATATATATATATATATATATTTGTATATGTATATATATACTGTATATATATATACATATATATATATATATATATATGTATATATATATACAAATATATATACATTATATATATTATATATATGTATATACGTGTGTGTGTGTGTATGTGTGTGTGTGTGTGTGTGTGTGTGTGTGTGTGTGTGTGTGTGTGTGTGTGTGTGTGTGTGTGTGTGTGTGTGTGTGTGTGTGTGTGTGTGTGTGTGTGTGTGTGTGTGTGTGTACGTATATATACGTAGCTAGTTATGCCTATATATGTAAGATCAATCAATGTTATGTACACAATTGAAATCGATATCTGTTAAACAATTTTAAGTAAATATGAAACATATTGGACCATAAAAAAACTGTATATACGTGTGTGTGTGTGTGTGTGTGTGTGTGTGTGTGTGTGTGTGTGTGTGTGTGTGTACGTATATATACGTAGCTAGTTATGCCTATATATGTAAGATCAATCAATGTTATGTACACAATTGAAATCGATATCTGTTAAACAATTTTAAGTAAATATGAAACATATTGGACCATAAAAAAACTGTATATACGTGTGTGTGTGTGTGTGTGTGTGTGTGTGTGTGTGTGTGTGTGTGTGTGTGTGTGTGTGTGTGTGTGTGTACGTATATATACGTAGCTAGTTATGCCTATATATGTAAGATCAATCAATGTTATGTATACAATTGAAATCGATATCTGTTAAACAATTTTAAGTAAATATGAAACATATTGGACCATTAAAAAACTGTATTCAGTCGAACCCCTTTGCAACCTCTCCGGCCTGCAACAGTGGGGAATACTATCCATAATGAAAAAAAAAAAAAAAAAAAAAGGTAACTACCTAGTTTTCTCTCTGCTTCAAATCCCCGTCCTCTCCTTCCTATTTCTTCGTTATTTTTTTTCTTTTTCATCATCTTTCTATCCATCTTTATACCAGAAAGCTTCTTCCCATATATAAAGGAGGTAGCAAGCTCAAGGATGCATCCACCCTCACCCATTTATTTTCCTTTTATCTTAACTCTAGTCCACTTTTTCATCCTCTTTCTTCTTGGCTTCTTTCTCCTCTTCTTCATCTACACCTCATTTCTCCTCTTTTCTTTTTCATTCTCATCCTCCTTCTTCATCTTTGTTTTTACCTTCCTCATTTTCTTTTCTTGATTTTTTATTGCTTTGTTATGTTACCCTATTCTCTTTTCTTCTTTTTTTCGTCTTATTTTCTTATTTTCTCTTTTTATTTCCATCCTATTTCCTTCTTTTCTTCTTCCCTCTTTTTCTATTTACCTCCTATTTGTTGTTATTTTTGTTGTCCTTCTTTTCTTCTTCTTATTTTCTCTTTTTTCTTCTTCCTTTCTTCTTTCCTCTTTTTCTGATTACCTTTTATTTGTTGTTGTTTTTGTTATTCTTATTTTTTTATTCCTCCTTCTTTTTCTTCTTCCTTTCTTTTTCTTTTCTTTCTTCTTCTTCTTCTTCTTCTTTCTTCCTTTCTTCTTCATTTCTTCTTCCTCTCTTTTCTTTCGCTTCTTCTTCTTCTTCTTCTTCAACTTCTTTCTTTTCTCCTTTTTCCCTTTCTTCTTCGTCCTCTTGGACTTCTCCTTCATCTCCATCTCCTTCTTCTTCTTCTTCATCTTTTTCTTCGTCTTCTCCTTCTTCTTCTTTTCTTTCTTCTTCTTCTTCTTCTACTTTTTCTTCCTTTCTTCTTTATTTCTTTTTTTCTCTTTCTTTCCCTTCTTCTTCGTCTTTTTCTTCTTCTTCTTCTTCTTCTTCATCTTCTTCCTTTTCTTATTTTTCCTCTTCTTCTTCTCCCTCTTGTACTTCTCCTTCTTCTCCCACTCCTTTTTCTTCTTCATCTTTTTCTTCGTCTTCTTCTTTTCCTTCTTCTTTTCTTTCTTTCTTCTTCTTCTTCATCTTTTTCTTCGTCTTCTTCTTTTCCTTCTTCTTTTCTTTCTTCTTCTTCTTCTTCTTCTTCTTCTTCTTCTTCTTCTTCTTCTTCTTCTTCTTCTTCTTCTTCTTCTTCTTCTTCTTCTTCTTCTTCTCCTTTTTCCTCTTCTTCCTCTTTCTCTTGTACTTTTCTTTCTTCTCCCTCTCCTTCTTCTTTGTCTTCTTCTTTTCCTTCTTCTTTTCTTTCTTTCTTCTTCTTCTTCTTCTTCTTCTCCTTTTTCCTCTTCTTCCTCTTTCTCTTGTACTTTTCTTTCTTCTCCCTCTCCTTCTTATTCTTCATCTTTTTCTTCATCTTCTCCTTCTCCCTCCAATTCTTTTTTTCCTTCCCATTCTCTTTCTCATTTTTCTTCCTCCACTTCTGCATCTTTTTCTTCTTGTCCTTCTTTTTTCTTTTTCTTCGTCTTCTTTTTCTTCTTCCTCTTTTTCTTCATCCTCTCCTTCTTCCTTTTCTTTCTTTTTCCCTTCCTCTTCTTTCTCTTCTCCTTCCTTTTCTCCTTCATCTCCTTTCTTCTTCTTCTTCTCCTTCTCCTTCTTCCTCTTAAGTGTTTATTTTCACCCTATGTTTGGTCTTCGTTTCCTTTCCTCTCTCTCTTCACATATTTCCCTTTAATCAACCTTAGACGATTCCATTCAGCTGTGGGGAGTCCCTTAGCCCTTGTAGGTTCCTCATCCTTCCCAACCTCCTTGAGCTCTTCATAAGTCAATAATGAAGACAAGAAACTCAAATTAGACTTAAAGATGCCTGTGAGGACTTTCTCCTTCAACGCACTTTATGGATTTTTTTTTTTTTTTATGTAGAAGGGAAATTTTTAAGCAAGGTAAGGTAGGGAAAGGGAGCGACCTCCTGGTTGAAAGTGTCAGTTGATCGAGACCCGTTCCAAATCGGTCACGGGTTCTTCGGATACCTGGAGACGCCTCTTTTTGGTAGGAAATCTATGTATAAAGAATTTTACCAAATCGAAAGTTTTAACGGAATATTCGTCTTCAGTTAACGACATGACGTCACTCTAAGCAACTAAATTTGTCTACGAGTAATAATCATCTGTAAGTAGTTGAAGCATGGTATGCTAAAAATTCCCTCACTGCAATGAAAAACATTATATATTTTTTTTGGCCAACCTCGTACAGATAGATAGATGAATAAGTAAATAGATAGATAAATAGATAATTAAATGAATACATAAGTGAATAAATACATAAATTAATTAAAGAGATATATAAATAAAATAAATTGAAATAAATAAACAAGTAAGTGAATAGATAAATGTATAAGTGAACATAAGAATAGATTAATAGGTAGATGCGTAAGTAGATACTTGAATGAATAGATAAGTAAAAATAAACGAATAAACAAATAAATGAATAAATAGATAAAGATAGATAAATAGATATATGATTGCATGTAAACAAATAGATAAACAAACAAAAGAACGCACAAATTAAATCTATAAACAAATAAAATAAATAAAGTAATAGATAAACATGTATAAACATAAACAAGAAGATAAATAAATAGGTAAAGAAGTAATCTGTATATTAATTAAACCATGGAATGGTCAACCATTTCTTCATTTTTTTTTTTTTTTTTTTTTTTTTTTTTTACAAATAAGTATTCCCTTTTGTAATAGCTGCCACTTTCCCTTCATCACGATTGCCGTCATAAGATTTTATTCATCTCCGTATATATCCTCTTCTCTCTCTCACGAACCCCCATCTGTTCCGGGTGGCACTTTTACGTTCATAGCACCGATATCATTTACCTCAGCGGCAACATTTGGTAGTGAAAGAACTCACTGTGTATTAGAAAAATAGATAAAGGGAAGAAGAATTAGCGTCATCTTAGAGGGAAGCCTGGAACGCTGTAACCGGTTTGTACAAAGACTCTGAGAGCCGCTCAACGGCCCAAAAGGCCAAGGAACTTTGAGGTCTCTTCATGTGACCCTGACTACAGTAGTGCTGGAAATTTTCTAAACACAACCTTTTTTGAGGAGGAGGAGGAGGAGGAGGAGGAGGAGGAGAAAGAGGAGGAGGAGGAGGAGGAGGAGAAAGAGGAGGAGGAGAAAGAGGAGGAGGAGGAGAAAGAGGAGGAGGAGAAAGAGGAGGAGGAGGAGGAGGAGGAGGAGGAGGAGGAGAAAGAGGAGGAGGAGAAAGAGGAGGAGGAGGAGGAGGAGGAGGAGGAGGAGGAGGAGGAGGAGGAGGAGGAGGTGGAGGAGAAATGACGAAGGCTGCATTTATAGAGAAATAGACAGATAGATAGATAGACAGATAGATAAAGAGAGAGAGAGAGAGAGAGAGAGAGAGAGAGAGAGAGAGAGAGAGAGAGAGAGAGAGAGAGAGAGAGAGAGAGAGAGAGAGAGAGAGAGAGAGAGAGAGAGAGAGAGAGAGAGACTAGAGTTTCGAAACTTTGTGTCGATATTCAACTCGTATTGTGATTGGTTAGTTCGATTATCTTTGATAGTTTTATTCCCTGGTCACTTTACAACTTTTTCAGGATTTTTTCCTTAGTGAGTTGAAGATTATTTCTGCTAATCTCAGACTGGATTCTGGTTAAAACCTGACGATTATATTCATAGAAAAAAAGGCTGTTTCTTAAGACAACACTCTCAAGCTTACCCTGCGTGGAGTATTGATGGCTAAAGTTTCATAAGGTAGGGATCTTAGTGGCGTCCATAAGAATCAGAGAAATCTAGTATTCTCTTATGATTTGAGAATGACATTCACTAAAAATAAGGATGGTAATCATAAGTGAATGAATATATAGATAAATAAATAAAGATATAGATAAAAAATATATAAATAAACATATTAAGATTTTAATGAATCAATAAACATATAAATAGATGAATAAATGAATAGATATATAACCAATTAGATAAATAAATAAATACATAAATAAATGAATAAACAAATAGATAGATAAATAAATGGATGAATAGACAAATGAATAAATATAAGAATGTAAGAATATAAATAAAAGTTAATATAAATGATGATCCACCCGCTTTCTGGTGATCTCCTTTACTCTCCTTTACCACCTTTGTGGCCCCAAGGACAGAATCGCTGGTTGTCGAAAAAAAAAAAAAAAAATAGCTTTTTCATTTTCCTCTGAATGATACTGGATGATCTGATATATACTTTGAGAACTCTTCCTCTCATTTGGAAAACATCAAAATAATCCTTTCAGCAGTGACAATTTGTCATAATAACATAAGAATGAAGGAGACTGCAAAAGACCATAGAGCCTACTCTAAGGAGTTCCATGTCCCTTACCACCTGCCATCCCCATTCTTAAAGTTATCTAACCTACCCTTAAAACAGAATTTTTTTTTAAACAACACATGGTTACTGGGTCTATTTCTAGGTCAAGACCTGCTTTTGCCTATTTCCTTCTTAATCCTGAAATTGTAATTATCCTTATGCAATTAGCGCCAGGCGATTTAATTCAGCTATACAAAGACACTTCATCTTAAAAAAATATGAAGATTACCTCGATGTACTAGTAACTGGTATCACAGAAGGTCCCAGTAGAAATAATATTTATTCAAAGAACGACCCTCGAAGAGGGAGCTTAATTAGCTATGACCCAGCATCCAGATGGCTCCCAGCACCAGCTGAGTAATAATAAGGCCTAATGCTACACGCCATACGCTGTCACACCAACTGGTTAGCCATCTACGCTACTGTTCCAGTTGTATTAGGACCAGCTTTTGCGTGGATCCAACTGTATAACGGTAAGTAGGGCTTTTGCAGATGGCACCAAAGTAGGTTTGCGAGGTCAGACCATTCATGATTTTCTTATTACTTATATTCTCAATATCAGAAATAAATGCATAATGACTGTAGAACTAAATAAAAGAAGCCATATTGTGTTAATTCGTTGCTGGTTATTTAATTTCATTTCCATAAAAAAAAATCTATCATTGTATGATATCTTACTGTATGAAACAACTGTAGAATATTTAGTAATTAGACCAATATTTACCTCGTGAAAGCCATAGAATGAGTCTATATATCTGATCATGTTTGTAACCTCAATTTCCCTCTATTTTACCCCCTCCTCTTCTCTCCCTCTCTTCCACCTCTCCCCTCCACTATCTCCTCTTCCTCTTTCTCCCGTATTCCTCCTCTCCAACCTCCCCTCCTTTCTCCTCATAAAAAAGCGTGATCCCAACATGCAAAAGTTAGTGTCATACCACTAGATCTTGATCCTCAGAGATCATATGATCTGTCCCAGTTGATATCCCTACAATCTTCGATTTTTTCCTACCTTCTACATATTTATTCTGACTAATATTACTGCGCGGTTAATAAATGCAGTGAACTTCCTGCTGATTCGATCGCACGGAATACAGAACAGAACTTGAAGACTCATTTGGATAATCACGTCATGGGTATGTTACAGTGTCTGTCGATTTTGTTTATTGATTTTTTTTTTTTTTGCCTTTTTGTATGCGTATGTGTCTGTTTATTTCTTGTATTTACTGTTTTATCTTACCTTAATTATTTGATTGACCTTTATTAACTTTATAAATTTCATTAATTTTGTGTATTTTATATGTATTCATTATTCTTTGTTACTTATTCTTCTCATCATTTGGTCTTATTCAGTTAAATTATTTTATTTGTTTCATCTATTCTATTTATTATTCGTTTTATTTACTCTATTCATCACATTTGATCTATTTATTCTATTCTATTTTATTTTATCTTATCTATTCTAATCTATTTAGAGTTATTTTCTCTTAATTTGTTTTATTTTATTTTACCTTATTCTATTTGCGTTCGACCTTCTTTTTTACTAGAGTTATGTACAATATACCCATACATATGGCCATTAGTTGCCAAGTTACTAAAAGTA
>NC_134810.1:21437264-21439764 GCF_046742065.1 Oratosquilla oratoria | reverse complement strand
GTGTATAGTTTTAGGTACTTGGGGGTGCATGTGGCAGCAAAGGAAGGAATGGAGGTAAATTTTAGATTGAGAGAAGCTATTAAACGTCTTGAAGGATTAAAAAGTATCATGAGAAATAAGCATCTAGTAATAGATGCAAAGAGGAGATTGTATGAAAGGGTGATTGTGCAGACTGCATTGTATGGGGCAGAAACTTAAGTTTCAAGAGAGGCAGAGAGGAAAAGTTCAGATGTGTTTGAGTTGAAATGTCTGAGATGTATGTTACGGGTTACTAGGTTGGATAGAGTGAGAAACGAGGAGGTGAGGAGGAGAGCGGGAGTGGAAAAGGAGATGAGAGATAGAGTGGATGAAAGATTATCGTGATGGATTGAGCATATGGAAAGAATGATTGATGAAAGATTAGTAAAAGAGGTGTGGAAGGCAGAGATCGAGGGAGTGAACTTGAGGGGACAACCGAGGATGAGATGGATGGATGGGGTGTAGGGGAAGGGGCGTTGAGCAAGAGGGGAATATCTGTTGAGTAAGGAAGGGAGAAGGCAGGAGATAGGGATGAGTGGAGAGTGACTGTGTATAGATGATACTATTATGCAAGGAAGGGAGGGGGTGGGGATGAGGGGGTGTTTATTTGTGAATGATAGGGGTGAGTGGAGAATGGTTGTGTATGGATGATGCTGTGATGCATGGAGGGATGTGGGTGGGGGGATGGGGGATGGGGGTGAGGGAGTATGTGTGAATGATATTTTGACAAAGCCCGAAAGGATTTCTCCCCGTCTTCTCTTTTTCTTCATGAGGGAACGGAGAGGGGCGGTTCACCGATTAAATGAAGCAGCCTTGCTACATTGCGTCTGACCTAGGGTAGTGGGCAAGATGCATGGATGACCCATCATCCAGGAGGAGCCAAGAAAAGAGGGAGGGAGCGGTGGTGAATGGAAGTAGGGATGAAATGGGTGGGAGTGGATTTATGTCTTTGACTTTGGCTACCTCCCTTGTAAGGGGGAAAAGCCATTGGTATATGTTTGTATCTATCTATCTATACATATATATATATATATATATATATTGGAAAACAGCAAACACCAGATTCAATTGAAGGGTTTATTTGCCCGACGTTTCGATTCCCGTCCAGGAATCGTCTTCAGGGGGTATAACGGTTACAAGAATGTGAACTCCTTATGAATCGCTGAGATGGTAAACCTGGGAAAGGTTCACCCTATCAGTCAAATGTACAACGCATACAATACAATAATAAAATAAAATAAAATAACATACAATAAAAATAATAAAATAAAATACATTACAATGCCAATTACAATAAAATAAATTACAATTTTGAACATAAAACAAACGAAGAAAAAGTGACCATAGGTGACACATAGTAAACAACAACAGGAGAAAGAGTAAATAGCAGTGCACCAAATGTCCGCACTGAAGAATCAGGAACAAATGACTAAATTAAAAACAAAAATGCACTACAAAATACAAATAGAAATAAAATGCATGGCTGTGAACAAAAACAAAAGTAGCAAAAAGACTCTAGCGTGACACAACGTGAATACTTCAGAACATACAATAAGGACCAAATGTCCGCAACGAAATGTCAGGGGGGGGGGGTAAACGGCTAAATTACAACCAAACAAATAAAACCAAACAAAATACAAAGAGTAAATGGCAGTGTGACAAAAAAATCAAAACGAAACCCAAAAGTAAAGGCAGAACATAATTCAAAGACGTAAAAGAAAGAAGGTGGACCAAATGTCCGCCGAAGTAGGAAGTGGTGGACAAGCGGAAAAAGGGGGGCTCAATAACAAATGACTACATTACAAGCAGACAAATAAAAAGCAAAGAAGAATGAACGTAGAAAAAGGGGAAGCAAACTACAAATGTAAAGTCACGGGAAGGGTGGGGGGAGTCGAAGAGGAGCATTGGGAGATCGCTTACGAGAAAGGAAGTCAGCCAAAAGCCAACTAGTGAACATAAGACAGGTCGAGAAGAAAGCAACGGACGGAGAAAAGAAAAACAGGACAGAGTGTTACTCCTCGTGCCTAGATAAATAGGGTTGAGGTCAATGCACCTGTTTATGCAGTTGCTCTTAGTTTCCCATGCTTCGAGGAAAAGTCTTTTCTTTTTATTTATTTACTTTATGTAGAGTTGTAACTCCATCCAATCAATCATGTGTTGGTGTTCTGTAGTGTGTTTGTACAGGGCCGATTTCGGATCTTCTCGTCTAACTGCACGTTGGTGTTCCTGTACTCTAGTGGACAGTTTCTTTTGTGTTTCTCCTACGTAAACCGTGTCACAGTCCGTGCAGCTTATTTGGTAAACTACACCGGCCTGTTGAGTAGGTTCTTCGGTGTCTTTTACTTTGGTGAGATTTCTGTGTAAGGTGTTGCGGGGTTTGTGTGCTACTTGTATTCCTTTGTCACGTAAGACTCTAGCAGTGACCTCTGAAGCTCCTTTGATGTAGGGGATAGTGACTCTAGGCGTGATATGTGGTCTCTGT
>NC_134810.1:21407264-21409764 GCF_046742065.1 Oratosquilla oratoria | reverse complement strand
TCCTACCCCTCCTCCTCTTCCTTCTTCTCCTCCTCCTCCTACTCCCCCTTCTCCTCACCCTCGCACACCGCCCGCTGCCTTACCCCTTGTGCCCTTGGCTCCGAGGACGACCTTGCCAGCAGCAAGGGCGCGTGGTAGCTGCCGGTAGCGAAACCGTGAGGAGGGTAAGGCCCTTCGCGAGGCCTATCAGGTCGTCATCAAGTGAGGAGCACCACCGCCATCATAATCCTCTTCATCAACCTCTTCATCACCCCGACCAGCAAGTGCACAAGTCGCCGACGAAGGAAGAACCCGGCGACGAGAGGACTACCGAAGTCTCTCTGGGGGGTCAGCGGTGAAGGAGGTTTCCTCGGTAGCAGCAGAAGCTTCCTTCGCGGAAGCAGCGGAGGTTTTCCCAGCAGGAGGTGCCGGAGGAGGGGGAGGGCCGTCCCCTGCAGGAGCAGCAGTGCCGGGACGCGTGAGGAGCAGCCTGGTGGGGAGCGGCGCGGGGAGTAACTATGCGGAGAAGCCGGTGGGGCTGCCGGGGTTATGGTGTGCGCTCCGACTCGTCGTCCTCGGCCCTCCCCTTCAGCCGCCCACGCGTGCCCCGCCCTCGCCTGCCCCTGCCACGCAACCTCGCCCTCGGGCTCCAGCCGCCCCTCGCCCTCGCCCTCCCGCCGCAGACTCCTCCTCCTCCCTGCCGCTCTCCTCTTGCCGCTTCTCCTCTCCTGTCTTCTCAGCCTGGCGCTGGCAACAGCCAACCTGGCAGTCACGGCAGCTACCGCAAGTTCCTCGGCCGCCCTTGCGGCTGCTGCGGTGGTCGGCGGCGGCGGCGACGGCGGTGGTGGTGGCGGCTCTAGCGGCGGCGGTGGTGGTGGTGGTGGTGGTGGCGCCGGTGCTGGTGGTGGGGGCGCTGCCATGGGTGGAGGGAGTGTTGTTGCGGCAGCAGCAGCAACAGCCCCTATGGTCATGGAAGGTTCCTGTAGTAAGACGAACAAAAACGCGCATTGGTTCACCGAGAAGTGCCACTCCTCCTCCTCCTCGTCCTCCTCCTCGACCTCCTCCTTTCCTTCGCCTTCGTCGTCCTCGAAGTGGAGTGCGGTGCCCAGCATGGCCTCAGCTCTGCGCGCCCAGAACAAGCTTCCGTACACCGACCCACGGGATTGCCCAGTGTCGATATTCCCTGAAGAGGAGGAATATCTATTCCACCAAAACAAACAACAAAAGACCCCTTCGGCGGACACGTCCTCCTCGGCCTCCTCCTCCTCCTCCTCCTCCTCCTCCTCTAAGACGACCTCGACTCTTTCGACGACTTCGACCGACACGACCTGCCCCCCCAAGTGCCTTCCGGAGAACGGCAGGAGGAGCGGCACGGGCACTCTGGCGTCCTGCAGCGACGTGCAGAGTGTGTGCCACCACAAGGACGGGTTGGGGAGAATGAAACTTGTGAGGAATCTTACCCTCCACTATTGCCGCCACCTGCCGCTTCACCATGTTCTTTGTCCGGACAACGAAGAACTTATCAAGCAAGATGGCAACGAGGGTTGCTTCACCGTTCTTCGGCATCTGGTCGATGTGGACCATCTGGCAGGACGTTTTCTGTGCCAACATGCACGTAACCTCAGAAGGTACAATTGCCCAGGAGCCTACTCGGTCAAGGTGTCATGCTCCGAGTGTCAGGTATGTACGTCATACGCCACCTTCTCCTCCTCCTCCTCCTCCTACTCCTCCTCTACCACCTCTTCCTCTACCTCCTCCTCTGATTCCACCTCTTCCACCTCCTTCTCTTCTTCCTCTTTCCTGTCGCTTTCCTTCTTTTCTCTTTGTGCTTACTTCTACGTTAAATCTTTCCTTAAATCTATCGTTTCTCCTCCTCCTCCTCCTCCTCCTCTACCACCTCTTCCTCTACCTCCTCCTCTGATTCCACCTCTTCCACCTCCTTCTCTTCTTCCTCTTTCCTGTCGCTTTCCTTCTTTTCTCTTTGTGCTTACTTCTACGTTAAATCTTTCCTTAAATCTATCGTTTCTCCTCCTCCTCCTCCGCTTTCGTTTGGTTTTCACCCCCTCCTCCTACTCATCTCCTTCTCTCTTTTCATTTCTCTCTCTTTTTCATTTCTTTTCTTCTTGTTTCACTTCTCCCTCTTCCTCCTCCTTCTCCTGCTCTTCCTCCTTCCTCCCTCACGCTTCAACTTTTTTCTATTTCTCATCATATTTCTTTTCCATCTGCTCTTGCTCCACTTCCTGCTCTTTCTTTTCTTTTTCTCTTTTTCTCTTTTTCTCTTTTTCCTTCAACGTATCTTTGTCAACCCACTTTCTTTTCTTTTCTTTCTTTTCTTTTCCTCTCTTCCCTTCCACTCCTTAATGGACCAAACCAATGTTGTATTTTTTTTTTCATTTTTTTTTCTTCACTTTTTTCTTTCCTTAGCCACTTCTTCGTGTATCCTCTTCCTTCTTTCACCTCTTCTTTCTCTTTTCTTATTTCAACTTTATTCAATTTTTCACAGTTGCATTGATACCTCCTA
>NC_134810.1:21392264-21399764 GCF_046742065.1 Oratosquilla oratoria | reverse complement strand
CAAGTAAACAAATAAATAATTAAAATGAAAAATAAACAAATAAATAGATAAGTGATGATGATGATGATGATGATGATGATGATGATGATGATGGTGATGGTGATGATGATGATGATGATGATGATGATGATGATGATGATGATGATGATGATGATGATGATGATGATGATGATGATGATGATGATGATGATGATGATGATGATGATGATGATGATGATGATGACGACGACGACGACAATGATGATACAAAACAAATGCATCAAGAAAGAATGATAAGTAAATGCTGTATTGTGCACTACCTGTATCATACCCTGTATCGTAAAACTTAGTTCATTAGATGTTCATAAAAGACGTTTCACTAGAAATATACTTAGAAGGAAAAAAAAAACAGAAATAAATCCCAAACTTCAAACTCTGGCTACGGGACTGAGGTGGAAGAAGAGGAGGAGGAAGAGGAGGAGGAGGAGGAGCAGGAGGAGCATAAAGAAGAAGTAGACCAGGAGGAATAGGACGAGTAAGATTATGAGGAAAAGAAGGAAAAGGAGATAAAAGAGATCAAAATTATAAAAATGTAAAGGAAGAATAGGAATTGGGTGAGAGAGAGGAGGAAGAGGATCCAAAAAAAGTAGGTGGATGATCAAGACAGGGAAGGCGAAGGAGGTGGAAGAGAAACAGAAGGAGAAGGAGGGCAAGACAGTGGAGGAAGAGTAGGAGGAAGATGAGAAGAGGGAGAAGAATGAGAAGCGAACGGAGAAGGAAGAGAGGAAAAAGAAGAAGGAGGGGGGTGAGGAGCAGGAGGAGAAGAAGGGAAAAAAGAGAGGAGATGGAGAAGGAGAAGGCAGAGGCGGAGGAGGAGGAGGAGGAAGAAAAGAAAGTGGAGGAAAAAATAGAATGAGAAGTGGAAAAGCAGGAGGTAGAGGAGAAGAGCAGAATGAAGAAAAGGGAAAATGGGAGAAGAAAGAAGAAGGAAAAAGGAAGAGACAGAGGAGGAAAAGGAAGAATAAAAATCAGAAGGAGGAACAGAAGAAGAAAGAAAAATATGAGAAAGAGAAGGAGGAAGAGGATAAGAAAGAAGAAGAAGAGGATGAGTATTGGACAGAAAAAGATGAAAGGTCAGAGGAGGACGATGAGGGTAAAGAGAGAAGGAGGAGGAGGAGGAGGAGGAGGAGGAGGAGGAGGAGGAGCAAGAGAAGGAGGATCAGGACGAGGAGGAGAAGGAGCAGAAAAAATGGTGGTACAAGAGGATGAAAAAGAGAGAGGAGGAAGAAGAGGAGGAGCAGGAGATGGTAATGAAGCAGAAAGAAGAGGAGGAGAAGAACGAGAAGGTGGAGAAGGAAGAGATGAAGAAGTAGGTGAGATGTCGAGGGAGGAGATTATGGGTTAAACGATAGTTAATATGAAGGGAAGGGTAAGAAGATGCAAAAATGAAGAGGAGGTACGTAAGAAGGAGAGGGGAAAGGAAGAGAAGAATGAGTAAGAAGAGAAAGAGAAGTAGAGGGAAGATGTAGGAGGTTGAGGAGTAGTAGTAGGAGGAGGAGGAGTGAGGAGAAAGTGGTAGACGAGAAAAAGAAAGTGGTAGAAGAGGAGGAGGAATAAGAGTAGGAAGAGTAGTAGTAGGAGGAGGGATAACAAGGAGGTAGAGGAGGAGGTGTTAGAAGAGTGTAAATAGAAAGAGGAGGTAGAGATGGAGGTGGAAAAGGTAAAGAAGATAGAGGAGGAGTAGAAGTAGAAAGAGGAGGGGGGAATGGAGGTAGAAAAGGTATAGAAGGAGGAAGTGGAGGAAAAGGAGGCGGAGGAGAAGAAAGAGGGAAAAGAGGAAGAGGAGGAAGAGGAAGAAAAGAGGACGGAGAAGAAGGAGAAGGATAAGGTGGAGGAGGAGAAGAAGGAGGAGGTGGAGGAGGAGGAGGAGGAGGAAAAGGACGTGTTAGTCTTTACAGGAACAATGCAAAAGTGTTCCCCTGTGAGGAGACACGAGAAGTGGTCCCCAAGGAGAAGTCTCTGTCCAGCCACAGTGGCACTCCGGAGCGACAAGAGCGTGGTCACTTCCGAGACAGGTCCAACGTTCTGGGTCCTGGGGACCTAGGGACTCGGGGTCTCTGGGTCAAGGTCCGGGGAGATCCGGTAACTGTGTGTGCGCCCCCCCCCCACCGGGGTTCCCACTTCCGGGAACCGTGTTGGGGGAGTTCCTCAACTGAGGGTTCCTGGGTGAGGGATTTTGTGTCCCAGTTGGGAAATCTTGTCTGTAGCCAAGGTTCATGGAATGAGGGATGTGAACTGGATCTGGAATGACAAGATGGGTTAGGGTTGTACGTATTCCCGGTTTAGGACTCCAGGTTCGATTTCAGGGTTCAATGGTCCGATGTCAAGGGTCCATGGTTGAGGGTCATTTGTCTTTGGTCCTTGGCCAGGTGTTCAGAAGTCTTTAGAATCTCTATAGTCTCTAAGGTTTCCGGAGTTTCCTGGCTTCTGGAGGTCCTGCGAGCCTTCGAAGTCTTCCAAATTCTTAAAGTCTTTTGGATTCCGAGGTCGAGGGTTCAGGGTCCTTGGTCTCTCTTTAGACTTCGAGGTCTGTGGCCTCAGCTATCCAAAGTAACTGGGCCACGTTGTTCCCGAAGTCCTGGATCCGGGGTCAAATGCCGGCTGTTTTTCATTTATGAATCAAGTGTTTAGTGTGTCCCGGATTCCCAGGTCCTTCCGGAATCCCCCGGAGTCTCAGGAGTTCTCTTTAAGTATCAAAAGTTCTGGGTCTCATAGGTCACAGGGATAAGAATATGAAAATACAAGAATCGGGGAGACTGCAAGAGACCATAAGGTCTAAACTATGCAGTTCCATATCCCTTACCACTTGTCATCCCTGTCCATATGGTTATCTCTGAGGCCTACGGTACTTCGGGGCTTTCTTAGGTTCTTGAAGCCTTCTGGGGGTTTTTAGTCCTCTAGATCTTTTCGTTCCTCGAGGTAATCCGCGTTCTTCGGGTCAATGGTGCCCTCAGCCTCCGTGGGTGTCCAAAAGAACAGAAGCATCCTGGATAGGTAAGGTCCTCAGGGTAGTCTTGAGTTCGCGGTTGGAGTTTAAGATTCAAGCCACGGTGACTTGTGATTTGACAAAGAAGGAACATAAGAACATAAGAATGGAGTAGACTGCATGACACCATAAGGTCTTCACCAGGGTGTTCCATGTCCCTTATCACCTGTCATCTCCATCCATAAAATTATCTAACCTTTTCTTAGAATAATCAATTGTTTCAGCGTTCAATACATGGTTATTAAGTCGTTAATCGATCTGTAAACCAGTTGTTACTTATTTCTTTCTTAAACCTGAGTTACATGGAATGAATGGGGTATCAAAATGGTTATATAGTAAATACAGACCATATCAAACTAAGGAAAAGTATTAGAATAGCGATGAAGTGAGAAAAGTTTAAGCAAAGACAGAAACATTGATTAAAATAAAGAAAATAAAAGAAAGAAGCAAGAAAATAAAACCCATAAAAAGGAGGAAGTACAGAAAGAGGATAAAGATGAAAAAGGAAATAAGCAGAAATAGAAACGGAAGAAGACTATATGCAATAACAACAAAGATGATGAAAAAACATTTAGAAGTACTAATGTACATTAAATTTTTTATTCAAAATGACTAAGACAAAGGGGGAAAATATGTTTGAAAATACTCAGAAACCTTAGTCACGTGACCCAATATTTTTGTTCCGTGTTGCATTTTTTATGTACGACCTCCATGGCCAGTCCCCCAAAACAAGTGAGTTTGCGTAGAGTGCAAAGAGAGAGAGAGAAAAATACAGCAACATAAGAATGCATGGAAAGAACTGTATGTTGATTTAATGTGTGGAGTCGGTAGAGAACACTTGATTTTGTGTGTTAATGCCTATGTATGTATGTATGTATGTATGTATGTATGTATGTATGTATGTATACGTGTATGCATGTTTGCATGTATGTATGTATGTATGTATGTATGTATGTACGTATGTTTGTATGTACAGTTTGTATGTATCTGTGTATGTATGTGTGTATATAATTATGTATGTATATGTGTTTATATATGTACGTGTGTATGTATGTATGTATGTATGTATGTATGTATGTATGTACTGTATGCATATGTGTATATATGTATGTTCGTGTGGTTGTGTGTGTTAGTGTGTGTGTGTGTGTGTGTGTGTGTGTGTGTGTGTGTGTGTGTGTGTGTGTGTGTGTGTGTGTGTGTGTGTGTATGTGTGTGTGTGTGTGTGTATGTGTGTGTGTATGTGTGTATAGACTAATGTTGTTCTACATTGGTTGGAGGCGTTGGAGATAAACTATTCTTGGTTCATCTCTTTACTGTGTCGCCTCCGTGACTGGTACTTTCCACCAAAGGAGATGACGAAGAAAATGGTGGTGGTTGCCAACAATATTTTACAATTTACAAATCTAAACATCTGTCTGTTTACAACTATTTACATTATGGAACCGAGTATGGACACTTCAGTATTAATTTTAACTCTTTATACATCTCTTAATATAAGAAATAGTGAATTACGTTATCTGCTATCGGATGGTAACATTGCATGGCCGAATCCACCGGTCTGAGATGCAGCTGTTTCGGCGGTTGATTTCCAGGATCAAGTCAAACTGACCGTGGATCACATCACACAATAGGTGGTTCGTTGCTACTCCCAGAATCTGACGTCGAGTAGCTCATGCATGTGCGTACGTGTATGCATACTAGCATAGAATGAATAATTCAGACTCAACATACAGGCATTTCTTACAAAATGTATGTGTGTTCATGTGTGTGTGTGTGTGTGTGTGTGTGTGTGTGTGTGTGTGTGTGTGTGTGTGTGTGTGTGTGTGTGTGTGTGTGTGTGTTTCGTGTGTGTGTGTGTTTGTATGGGTGCCACTAAGCTATCTCTTCAGCCGAATCCGGCCCCAGATAGAATAAAATATTTAAACGTTTCCAAAGTACTAACTGATATAGTATTATCACCTTTGTTACTATAATACCGTTTAATATAATAATCTCGATTGACGTCACTCGTCAAATGGTCAACTTGAAGTCTTCTTGTGTATCCCGTAATGATCTTTCCTCGGTTGAATAAAGTTGCCTAGTATTAGGAAGAATCATAAAAGAAAATAACAATAATAATAATGAACATTAAATAAATAAAACAACTATGTCAAAGGGACCAAGTTGTTCTTACGTATTTAAAAAAAAATAGAATAAAATAAAAAATATAACAAGAATTATAAATAAACAAGATCACTATGTCAAAAGATCGGATTATTTTTATGCATTTGAAGACGAGTCTAACAATGAAAAGAAATAGCATAACTATGTGGAAAAAACAAGAAATTGAATACAAGTATAAGTTGCAAAAAAGGTTAGACAATTGAGTGGAATAGGTGGTAGGGAAACGCAGGTTGGAGTAGGAAGACTATATTCCTGACGTTTCGACTACATGTGGTCTTCACTCTAAAGAAGACTTGTAGTCGAAACGTCTATAGTGTTCCTACTCCAACCTTCGTTTCTGTACCACCTTTTCCACAAGTATAAGTTATGGTTTGCTGAAAAACATTTCATTTTATTTGGTGTAGAGGGTTTGTAATAATTTGGATATATTCTACAAATATATAAATTCACTTTGCTTTTACAAGAAATTAATTAACACTGAATATGTCATAACAGGTAACTGGAGAAGAAAATAGATTGGAGAACAGCAAACGAAAATGTACAAAAAAAGTCATTTTTTATAAAAAAGAAAAAACTCGAGAGTTGGATACATTATGTACGCCTCTTGCGTTAGGATAAAAAATGGAGAACTGGTTGAGAAAATATACGAAAAAAATCTAATAGCATATTGAATAGAAGCTTTCAGGAAATATGGAAAACAATTTAGTTTCATCTAATGAGTACATATTTGTATATATATATACATATATGACGTTACCTGATTTGAATTAGGTTATGAGGTCATCTTACGTCAAATGACCTCTTCACCCCACGAAGACTTTGTCCAGGACAAAAGCCTTATAGCATATCTACTGCTTACTATAATGAAATACTCAAAGTGCATAAAATTGCTTAGAAGATATGATATATAAGATTTATTTTTTCCTAAAAAGAGCACATTTTCGTTTTCATTTAATTCTGTTACCAAATGCTTATCATTCAATTATGATTGGTTTATTTTTTTCGCCCAGTCTTCTCCTTTTCTGCATGGGGGACGGAGAGGGGGGGTCGCCGAATTTATGAAGCGGCCTTGCTGTGGATGTGCTGTGTCTTGCGACACTGCTTCTGACCCAGGGCGGTGGACAGGATGCAGGGATGACCCGTCATCCAGGAGGTGCCAAAATAAGAGGGAGGGAGGAGGATGGAGGGGAGTGGAACATATAGGAAATGGAATGGGTGGGAGTGGTTTCTATGCGTTTTTCTTTTTGGCTACCCCCCCGTGTAGGGGGATAAAGCCTTTGGTATATGTATGTATGTATTTGCATCATTCCATACCATTCATTATTTCTATCTTCAACAAGTTATCAATAATACTGTATTCCATCTATTAATGTAGGAATAATGTTTATTACATACATACATACACAACATAAAATATAGCAAGATAAGATAATATAAGAGTGATAAAGAGCAATTACAAAGGATTACAAAGGCGGAGCATGCCGACAGGAGACCTTTTGGTCCATATCTAGGTCGGATGCGAAAAAAAATCATATTAATAATAAAACAATAAATAAAAACTATAATAATGTAAATAACAAATAAAATACATAAATAAATGCATAGGTATAGTTAGATAATAAACAAACAGGTAAATAGTAAATAATAATAAATTGACATATAACTAATAATAAATGAAAATCAGACAGACAAATGATAACAAAACAAAAACAAATAATATAGAATAAATTATAATCATTACAGCATCTTACTTAGGTATTTATCTAAATGATTCTTAAAGCTTCGAACTGAACTACATTAATTCTGTTACCAAATGCTTATCATTCAATTATGATTGGTTTATTTTTTTCTCCCAGTCTTCTCCTTTTCTGCATGGGGGAAGTTTATTCCATTCATTCACTACACGGTTGGCAAAGTTGTTTCTACCTACTTCCAAATTGAATCTATTTCCGGACAGTTTGAGACCATTGTTTCTTGTCTGATTCTCATTCAATGTGAAATTTTTTTCACTTTTGACGTTGTCAATTCCCTTTAAAATCAAGTCACCTCTGTATCAAGTCACCTCTGAGTCTACGCTTTTTTAGGGAAAACAGATTCATGTGTTTTAGTCGATTTTCGTATGATTTATTTTTGATATTTGGAATCAGTTTTGTGCCTCGCCGTTGTACTTTTTCCAGTCTGTCAATGTCTTTAATGAGATTCGGTGACTATACGGAAACAGCATATTCCAAATGTGGACGAACTAACGATTTATATAGCTTGTTAATGAGTGATGGACTTTTGAAATCAAAAGATCGCGCAATCAGTCCCAG
>NC_134810.1:21384764-21387264 GCF_046742065.1 Oratosquilla oratoria | reverse complement strand
TCTCTATGATTATACACATAGTTACCTTACCATATCCTTTAATATAACAACTCTCAGTGTACATAAGTCTCATTACCTTATATAGGATATGCAAAAATCATCAAAACTATCTTTAACGTTATAATTATCATTCTACAGTCTTGTAGTTTTACATTTAAAAAATAAACAATAATCCGTAATGGTAACTGCCATCGTGTGTACTATGTATGCATGTGTACCCATGTGTACCTGTGTATGTGTACACAACCCTTAGAAGTATATATGGGCTTGTAAATGTTTGTGACAATATACCACATGTAGAAAATTTTATATGTGCAACTGTGCATGTGTAACCATGTGCACCTGTATATGTATGCGAACGAATTCCCTTCTGTGTGTGTGTGTGTGTGTGTGTGTGTGTGTGTGTGTGTGTGTGTGTGTGTGTGTGTGTGTGTGTGTGTGTGTGTGTGTGTGTGTGTGTGTATGTGCGTGTGTGTAAGTGTGTGCGTGTGAGCCCCTTTGCTATAACAGTACAGACACAAGTTCTGTTCAGAAAAAACACCGAACGACTTAGATCAGGACCCTCTGGCTGAAGACTAAGAAGGAGGATCGAGACCCACAACAGATTATTTCCGAGTTACAGAATCGAACCTGAGGTATATAACTCCTCAACCATCAATTTGTATCAATTTTTTTTTATTAACAGAGTTCAACGTTACATATACATAACCTCACTTATTTCTTACCTTTTAATCAATCTATACCCTTAAAATACTTTTACCCACAACAGATTATTTCCGAGTTACAGAATCGAACCTGAGGTATATAACTCCTCAACCATCAATTTGTATCAATTTTTTTCATTAACAGAGTTCAACGTTACATATACATAACCTCACTTATTTCTTACCTTTTAATCAATCTATACACTTAAAATACTTTTACTTAATTTGTAATACTGTACATGCATATGACACTAAGAAACGTTGCGGCCTTGTCGGCAGGAAAACACTGACCACTGGAGTGTCCTTGGTCTCGATTTCAGTCCCTAGCCTCGGACATTGAGCAGGATAATGGGTCTCTATGAGACCCCAACAGACCAATCTGAAGCTGATTAATTCTGCACCTGATAAGGATTTAATCCTGACACTAATATGGCCAGCTCTTCCCTAACGACAATGTTGGGATAAAAAATTAAATGAATATAATAATAAATACATGAATAGATAGAGAAAAATATAGATAGATAAAATATTTCTATTGTTGTTATTGTCATCATTACTAGTATCATCATTTATATTGTTACCAATTATCATAATCATCATAATTATAATTATTATAATTATCATAAATATTATAATGATTATAATGATTATAATGATTTAATCATTATAATCATTATAATAATTACAATCATTATAATCATAATCTTTATAATCATTATAATTATCACAATTAATTATTACAATTATTACAATTATCATTATCATCAGCATCATTTCTACAGCATGTTATCTAATAACTTTAATCTTTTTAAAGGACCTATTGTGGTTTGTGCAATATGATAACCTTTATTAACATGTGACTTCATGATGTTGTTCAAAATCTGAAAAGAAAATATTACTTCATAATCTAAATCAGTAATTCTTAATTTTTTTTTCGGCTCAATACCTAAAGCTCAACTTCAAGTTAACCTGAAATTCTTTTTCCAACATGAGCCTACTGCTTCCGACATTTAACTTTTAATTTACTTGAAAAATGAGAAAGCAGGGGAGCTATGAACAAACAGTTTAATTCTAGGGACTCGTTCTTATTTTTATTTTCAGTAAATAAATGAATAAAGAATAATTTTGACACAATATATTTTCCAGGGTGTATTTTTGGATACACCCAAGAACCGGCCTTGATGACCCCTTGGGGGTATTATTGAGAAACTACTTAAAGAACAAATAATCTAAGTAAATGCGATATGCATATGAATCTGTACAGCCGTGTCCTGGACAAAATCAAATTCCATTTACCCTCACTAACAATCATTTCGTAATAATATGCAAGTCAAACTCTTGACCATTTTCTTATAAGGAAAAATACATCAAGTAACCAGCAACATCTCTGAGTACTCACAGGTTATTACTTTTGGTAATGGTAATTATTTCTAGTAACGTATTGGCCTTGCATGTTACTTGTCTGTTATGTATTCTGTCTGTTATAGTTACTCCATTCCCCCCCCATTACTGATGCAGTTCTATTAGTCATGTCCTGTTGTATGTAATGTGCTCATTAACTTGCCAACATAAAATATGCACATTTCCGTGTATTTCCTTTTAGTAAGTATCTATTCTATAACATAATTAAATCGTATTTAAGGCTGTTTATGTTGCCCATCTGTTGTGTCTAATATGTGTATATATAATGTATATTTAATTTCAATGTGAATATACGATGTGTTATGTTAGAGTATAATAACTTTGTAATACTGTATAGTTCTATTAGGTACTGGTTAATGCTTATCTTACAGTTG
>NC_134810.1:21364764-21367264 GCF_046742065.1 Oratosquilla oratoria | reverse complement strand
GGCTCAAACTTGGCACAGTTTTGTGAAGCTTCAGATCTTCGGTCAGACTGTCTCTACTGTGCCAATACTAACACAAACAGCTTCAGATATCATCCTCATAGTTATTCGACGGTCTTGCATCACTAACCTTTGCATTTCCTCAATGTTTTCCTCCTTGCATGCACTTTTCGGTGCTCCAGATCTGAGTTCATTCACAACCTGTTCATTTCCTTCAGAAAATCTGTTTAACCACCGGTAGAAACTTGCTTGGCTCATCTGTTTATCCCCATAAGCCTTTTTTAACATTCCATAAGCTTCTCGTTTGGTTTTCTTAAGTTTAACATATAATTTGATGATGTAACGTTGCTCCATGTTTCCCTGCATCTTGACAAGTGTTCACAGATCGGCAAACCGAATCAAACTGGTTTCACCACGTTCACCGCTGCACTCAGACCTACAAATATAGAAATTTGCTAGTTATTCATTTTATAGAATATATGTATGACTGTATGTGTACTTCACCATGAAGTAGTATTTTGATCAAATCATATTTAATGTCTCGCCTGGCATGTTCTCACTACTTATTGAATGGAGCATATATATATATATATACATATATATATATATATATATACATATATATATATATGCATATATCGTGTACATGTACAGGTATCTATACATGAATGCATACGTGATTCATTTCTTCGTTAAAAAGAACTCAATATGGTTCCATAGGCTATCTTATAACCCATTGACATATTATTCTACATATTGTTTACTTTAAAGTGGAATGCGTTTTTGTAGAAAAACAACACATAGTATCAATCAAAATGAAAGCAATATTATAGTTTACAGTTTGTGACCTTGCCTGTACAGGTGTATAGAAAACCATTGTTTTGATCTGCTAAACAAAATGAAACAAACAGTGATGATTTATGAAACGCAAGCTGGGCTGAGCCTGGACGCTATTGGCACCCATGAATACCAAAAACATTGGTAGTCTTTTCTATCTAACAATGTTGGTTATGAATTTGATGCGAAAGGTATTTCCTAAGTCTAAGTTTATTAATGAATATCTACATTTGTATACAACTTCCTCTGACTTTTGATCGTAAAGTTTGTTTATGTATTATTCAGGGCCTTGAAAAGCAATGATATTATGTATCTTTATACAACAGTGAATAGATTTTAAATATTACTATAAGTTTCTATGGACAGCTGTGTTTAGATGTGATAATACAGGTTAAGTTTGAGTTCATGTTGCGTGGTGTATGGTGTGTGTGTGTGTGTGTGTGTGTGTGTGTGTGTGTGTGTGTGTGATATATATATATATATATATATATATATATATATATATATATAAAATCAGCCATTCTGTGTCTACTGCTGAACAAAGGCCTCCTTCATAGCATTTCATGATTCGCACGACCACACCAACCTCTGCCACGGCACTTCTGCAAAATTATCTATCTCGTCTCTCCACCTTATGTTTGGTCTCTCTTCCACGCTTCCCATGTCGCACCGTCCACTCAGTAACACACTTGCTCCATCACTCATCAGTCGTTCGCACTAACTTACCTGCCCAATTCCACTTCCTCTCTTTCACCACCTCCACAATATCTTTCACTCTAGTCTGCTCCCTCACCCAACTTGCTCACTTTCGGTCTCTCAGCGTTATTCCCATCATTAATCTCTCCATTATACTCTGTGCAGTCCTTAGCTTTGTTTCCATCGCCTTCGTCAGTTTCCAAGCCTCACGCTTGTAGATGGTTGCTAGCAGAATGCATTGATTGTAAACTTTATGTTTCAAACATAAAGGTAGAGAGTCTCAGTGTTTTACAATTTTGATCAAACACTTTCCAACCAATTGTAATACGTCTTTTCATTTCATTATCATAATCTTTCGTTATTTTCACCATCTGGCCTAAATAATTATACTCTTCAACTTCTTCGTGACTCACCATCGATTATCTCTTTACTCTGAATTTTTGTGTTGAACATTACTTTGGTTTTACTCTTATTCATTTTTAAACCTACTTTTAGACTTTTCTTGTTCAGATCACTCAGCATACCTTTAAAGTCTTCTGCTCTTTCTGAAATAAGAATAATGTCATCCGCAAATCTTAGTTGGTTCAAATATTCACCATAAATCCTCAAACATCTTTCTTCCCAGCTCAACCTTCTTAAAATCTCTTCCAAACAGGCTGTGAATAATTTGGGTGAAATTGTATCGCCTTACCGTACTCCTTTCTCGATCTTGACCTTTCCTGTATTTTTTGTAGTCGAATTATAGCGGTACCTTTCGCATAAATCTTTTCTAAAACCCTTACGATTTGTTCGTTTGTACCCTGCTTGCGTAACGAGTTTAGTATTGCTATTTGTTATATGTATGTATATATATATATATATATATATATATATATATATATACATACATATATGTAGTATATGTATATATATATATATATATATATATATATATACATACACATGTATGGATGTGCGTGTGTCTGCATGT
>NC_134810.1:21357264-21359764 GCF_046742065.1 Oratosquilla oratoria | reverse complement strand
GCGAATATATAAATAAATATGTAAACAAAATAGAAAGATAGATAGATTAATAAATAGATAAATACAAGGGTTAATCTTACCAGGCACAAGAATCTTATTCTGGCCACACTCTCAGATTGCTGTTACAGTCTCCAAGAGGTGGTCATTAATCAATCCAGCAATGTCATTTACTCACCACGAAAAAGTCTACGGTTGCACATAGCCGTGTTTCAACGTTGACGGTAATTATATAATGCACACGGTATATTGTGCACATGCTTGTGTGCACATGCTCGTGTGTGTGCGTGCGCGCGCGCGCGCGCGTGTGTGTGTGTGTATGTGTATGTGCGTGTGTGTGTGTGTGTGTGTGTGTGTGATTCACCATTGTCTTGGATCACTTGTTGGATTCGTGATCGATCGCTATCTCCCTTCCGGTAGAGAGCTCAGAGTTCATATATGACAGATCTATGGGTAATGCTGTGACTTTACATGCACACTCACCGCCCACGAGAGTTGGAGTTACAACTCGCAGAGCAGCGATACTGAAATTATTTCGGCCCTGGGCATGATTCGAACCCGGACCACCATAGTGGTGGCCGGGAACCCTACCAATTGCACCATCGAATTGTGTGTGTGTGTGTGTGTGTGTGTGTGTGTGTGTGTGTGTGTGTGTGTGTGTGTGTGTGTGTGTGTGTGTGTGTGTGTGTGTGTGGGTGTGTGCGTGCGCGCACATGTGTGAGTGTCTTCGTGTGTGACATTTATTTAGTTACTTTGAATTGTTTTGTATTTTGTAAAACTTTACATACTTTTCCGTATTTTCTAAAAGACAAAATACAGCATTTCAAATTAAAAAAAGTCACCTATAAAATTATACATGACATTATTAGGTCAGAAGTTATTATGATACATATGTTTTATGGCTTCAAACAGTAATTTCTAATCATTTAGTTACTTTAATAAATTTACGGATGTCCTATACTTTTTGTTGTGTGTCTGCCACTCTAAGTACACAAACAGGATCTGATACGAAAAATAATATACATTTAATAAAAAAAGAAAAAATCTGTGCACACTTCAACTTTGCCGTCCTCACCTACCACACTTCTCTCTGAATTCATTTCCTCCTCTTTTTCCTCCTCCCTTCCTACTCCTTTTCTTCTTCCTCCTCCTCGTCCTTCCTCCTCCTGTTTATTTCTCGTTCTTCTTCCCGTTTTCCATTTTTCTTTCTTCTTCCTATCTTGCACCTTGAATTCTCCCAATTGTTTTTCCTCCTTCATCTCCACTCCATCCTACTTCGTCTCACCCTCTTCCTCTCCCAACTCTCCCGAACTCCGCTTCCGAACTTCCGTCTCCGGTCACCTCTTCTTGCCATCCTTCTCCTTATTCTTCATCCTCCTACTCTCACTTGTCTTCCTTCTCCACCTCTTTCTGTTCTTCCTCCTCTTTTCTTCTTTTTATTTTTTATTCCTCCTCCTCCTCCTCCTCCTCCTCCTCCTCCTCCTCTTCCTCCTCCTCCTCCTCCTCCTCTTCCCCCTACCTTCTACTTTACCTCCACCAACTCCTTCCCTTACTTCCTCTTCGTCTCCTCTATCTCTTCCTCTTCCTCCTTTTTTATCACTGCTTCCTCCAACCCATTTTCTTTTCTTTCTCTTTATCTCCCTCCTCCATTTTCCCACTCTTTCTTCTTCACACTTCCCCATTCCTCCCTTTTTGCTTACTTTTCGTTTTTGTTTTTTATTTTTTCTCCTTCAATGCTGACTTTGCTCTTGTCTTCCTCCCTGAACGTGTCTTCCTCATTCTTTCAATTTTCTTATTTGACTTCGTTTTTGACCAGTTTTTCCTCTTTCTATTCTTCCATCTCCTCTTCCTCGCCCATCTATTCCTCCTCCTCATTATTTACAGCCTTATTTCTTTCTTCCTCCTCATCCTATTTTCATCTTCATCATTCCTTTCTTCCTTATCATTCCTCTCTTCCTTATCAATCCTCACTTTCTCCTCCTTCCCCTCTCCCTCCTCCTTATTGTCATCGTCTTCCACATCGAATTCTTCACTCTCTTCCTCCTCCTCCTCCTCCTCCTCCTCCTGTTTTTATCCTCCCATTCCACCTTATCCTTCTCTTCCTCCTTCTCCTAATTCCTTTCCTTTCCACTCATTCCTTTCTCCTTCTCCCCTTCACTCTCGCTCCTCGCTGCCATCGTTCTCTTTGTCAACCATGTCCTCCTCCTCTTCGCCCTCCTCGTCCTCCTATTCCTCCTCCTCTCCTCTAATCTTGATCCTACGAGCTCGGTGATCAATCTCTGGCTCGCAGACACAAGACAGCGCCGCATAAATAGCTTCTAATCGCAGCAATGGGAAAGGCCGAGTAAGCTACGCGCGGGACCGTAACGATAGGAAAAGGAAACGATGCGTTGTATTGTTTCACATTGAGATTCTCTTGATTTCGCTTCTTTTTCTTTTGTGTTTGTACAGATGCAATTTTCCCGTACGCTCCTAGACAAAAATTGACCTGCCTGTTCTGTTT
>NC_134810.1:21339764-21352264 GCF_046742065.1 Oratosquilla oratoria | reverse complement strand
GAGGAGGAGGAGGAGGAGGAGGAGGAGGAGGAAGAGGAGGAGGAGGGGAGGAGGAGGAAGAGGAGGAGGAGGGGAGGAGGAAGAGGAGGAGGAGGAGGAGGAGGTGGTGGTGGGGGAGGTACAGAAGGAAAAGGAAATGGAGGAGATGAAGGAGAGGACGGAGGAGAAGGAGGAGGAGGAGGAAAAGGAGGAGGTGGAGGAGAAGAAGAAAGGGGAAGGAGGCACAGAAGGAAAAGGAAATGGATACGATAGAGGAGACGGAAAAGGAGGAAGAGGAGGTACAGAAAGAAAAATAAGATGGAGAAGATGAAGGAGGAGGAGGAGGAGGAGGAAGAGGAAAATGAGGTACAAAAGTAAAAGGAAATAGGATAAGGAGGAGGAGGAGGAGGAGGAGGAGGAGGAGGAGGAGGAGTAGGAGGAGGAGGAGGAAGGGGAGGAGGTGCAGAAGAATAAGGAGGAGGAGGAGGAGGAGGGGGAGTAGGAGGAGGTGCAGAAGGGTAAGGATAAGGATAAGGATAAGGAGGAGGAGGAGGAGGAGGAGGAGGAGGAGCTAGAGGAGAAATGAAAACAGGAGAAGAGTGAAGTACAGAGGGGAAGTATATATATATATATATATATTATATATATATATATCATATATATATATATATATATATATATATATATATATACATATATATATATATATATATCATATATATATATATATATATATATATATATACAGTATATATTATATATATCATGAAATCAAATAGGAGCAGCAGACTAAGCTAAAAGATTGAACTTTTTCCCTGTGGTCTCAGACAGCCTGGGCAAGTGGACTTCACCCATGGCTCCTGGGGACTGAACTCTCGGCTATGTTATCAAATGGTGAAAAATTATACGCTTTGTTTATCTTCCCTTTCCCCTCCGATTCCCTTGATTTTTGAAGCGTTGTAACAAGGGTGATACAGGCAGGGTCATCATATTAATACAGAAGGGCAGGGCTCATAGTAACGAACTTAAATTGGACAAGTTTAGGTTTAAGAAAGAAGTAGGCAAGAACGGGTTTACCAACAAATTGGCCATGTAGTAAGCGCTGAAACAACGGGTTGTTTTAAGAGATTAGATAAGGTTAGATAGGGATGACACATGGTAAAGAACATGGAACTACCTAGTGTAAGCCTTATGGTTTCTTGTATTCTCCGCCATTCATATATTTTTAAGACTTTAGTTATTTGTTCTAAGTTTGACCTGTTACTGTACAACAAAATTGTGCACAGATTTGGCAATAACAAAAGGTAAGTGATTTTTGTCAGGCAAAGGGTGAACCACAACATTGAAGAACTCTCGATCGAAAAAGATAATAATTAGAAAATGAAATAGATAAATAAATCAATCAATCAAAGCTTTGACATTTAACTCATGAATATATAGTGATGAATCCCTCTCCTTGAGGCGCTATAATCTATACTTCGAACCAGACTTTCATCTTTGCCCTCTGTACTCAGAAATCCACATCAGATAAATGACACTGGTACCTGCAGGATTCGAACGTGAGTCAGCGATGGATGAGCCACGATGGAAAACAACCCTCCACTTCCCACACCATCTTCATACAATAGAAAAAAAAAAGACATTACACGCAAGAATTCCCACTTTCATTCACAACAGACTCACAAGAACATACTCCCGTCAAGTAAACACTCATATTAGTCACGCACGCCCACGCGCCCATAACTCGGATACTAAACATTCTGTCTCAATTAGACGCCCACGTATCTGTACAAGGATGTTTACAAGACAATTCTCGCAGTCTATTAGCATCCTCTACCCCGTTCCTTCAAAAAATAGATAGGTAAATATATAAATAAATATATAAATAAGTAAATAAATAGATAAATGAATAAATAAATAAATGAATAAATAGATAAATAAAAATTAATAAACAATTAAATAAATAGATAAATAAATGAATAAATAAATAAATAAAGATAAATAAATAAACAAATAGATAAATAAATAAATAAGTGAACAAATTACGGACAGAAAACACAGACTATTAAAGACATCAATCAAGCACTCACAAATATTGTATCCTGCAAACACACTCACATGTATCAAGCACTCTTACAGACAAGCCACTCTCTAACACAAAAAAAAAAAAACTCACTCATACTTCATACGCTCACCAGAAAACTTTCTCAAAAAACAGAGTTCTCATCACCAGCAGACAGCAACTCTCATCAAGAGGAACCGGACCTTTTTTTTTTTTACAAAATTGGTAGTTGAAAAGGGAGAGCAAGAAGCAAAGCTTATGGGGAGTTGCTCTCCCTTAAGGAAAAAAATTATTTCTATTTATTTATTTTTGTTACATGTCAGTATGGTACATACACATCTACATTAACCACTCTCTTCTCGAGTACCACCCTCACGAACAGAAACATACTCACAACTATCAAGCACACACAAATACACACATACACACACACACACACACACACACACACACACACACACACACACACACACACACAAAATGTCCTTGCTTGAAAGAGATATCAAATCCGACACCAACAACTCTTACAACGAACACTCACTCTCACTCCCAGGGCAGACACACACACTTTCAGAGCAGACACTCTCACGGCACAAGGCCGTGAGAGAAGGCGCCCCACACACCTCTCACTCGTCCGCCCTCAATGTATCGATCTCACGTGGGAACTGGACCGGAGCCAAGTTGTCTTCGTTATGACCCAGAGGAGAAGGAGGAGGATGAAGAGCAGGAAGAAGAAGGAGAGGAGAAGGAAGAGGAGGAGGAAGAAGGAGGAGGAAGAGAAGGAGGAGGAAGAAGAGGAGGAAGAAGAGGAAGAAGAGGAGGAAGAGGAGGAGGAGGGAGAGGAGGAGGAGGGAGAGGAGGAGGAGGGAGAGGAGGAGGAGGAGGAGAAAAAGGAATCGGAGGAGGAGGAAGAGAAAACGGAGGATAAGTAGAAGGGTGAGTGAGGAGGAAAATTGGAAAAACAGAATGAAAGGGAGAGGAGGAGAAGAAAAGGAGGAGGAGAAGAAAAAGAGGAGAAGAAAAGGAGGAGGAGGAAGAGGAGGAGGAAGGGGAGAAGGAGAATGAAGGGAAATAAGAGAAAGAAAAAAAATGAAAAGGAAGAGGAGGAGAAAGAGAGGGTGGAGAAGGAGAGACAGGAGGAAAAGGAGGGGAGGAAGAAGACGGAGATGAAGACGAGGAGGAGGAGAAAGAGGAGGATGAGGAGGAGGAGGAAAGGGAGAGAAATAAAAGGAGTAGAAGGAGGAGGAGGAGGAGGAGGAGGAGGAGGAGGAAGAGGAGGAGGAGGAGAAGGAGGAGGAGGAGAAGGAGGAGGAGAAAAGGAGAAGTAGATAGAAGAGGAACAAGAATAGAAAGAGGAAGAGGAGACAAGAAGGATGAAAAAAAGGAGGAAGAGTATAACAAGGAAAATAGTGAAAAAGGTGAAGAAGACGACAGGGAGGAGGAGGAGGAGGAGGAGGAAGAGGAAAATGAGAGGGAAGAGAAGGGACATCATCGAGTTTGGATTGCTTTCAAAGCACAGACGTTCTTCAATACAACTACTCCTTCAGTCTAAGGTTGTCCTTGACTAAGTTTGAGGTCGAAGTGCTTGCGACTTTCCTTGAGGAATGAATAACTCCTTACCGAGGAGGCAATACATCTGGTCGACCTTTGAGTATTTGTTGATCCTTTTTGTCTCAAGATTTCACGTCAGTGATGTTATTAGAAAAGATCATAATGATGAACTGACAGAAGAATCTTCGGTCCATAACGAACCAAAAAATAAATACATGAATAAATAAATGAATAAATAAATAAATAGACAAATAAATAAACAAATAAGTTAATTGTGTTTATCTAGATTTGATTCTCCACGGAGATGTTCGTTGGTTGACCTTTCTCCCAAGAACATTTCATGACAACACCATTCCTAGTGACAAGTGAATATAGCTTGATGTATTCTAGTTACCGTTAAGCGTTCTCATTCAACATATGCTCTTTGACCTAAAATACTACAAAGCTGTCCTTTAAGGTCACATTCGGCGTCTTCCACCGTACTTCATCTTCTTAAGGTTCCACCCCCACCTCTCCCCCTCCCCCTCTCCCTCCCCCTCCCTCTCCCCCTCCCCTTCCCCCTCCACTCCCCTTTCTTTTTCATTGTCTTTCATTTTCTCTCTCACTCTCTCTTTCCTCCCATTTCTTGTCATTCTTTCCTCATCATCAACTCAAGATCCCCGTCTTCCTCGCCTTGTTGTCAACTTTTTCAACTTTTTCACTCACTTTACATTTCCCCTCTTTTATATATATATATATATATATATATATATATATATATATATATATATATATGTGTGTGTGTGTGTGTGTGTGTGTGTGTGTGTGTGTGTGTGTGTGTGTGTGTGTGTGTGTGTGTGTGTGTGTATGTGTGTGTGTGCGTTGAGACATTCTGACAAGTTGAAGTGTGTGGGAAAAGGAAAAACTGGACTCTTAATCCGAGTTTATTCTGGACTAGTTTCGCTACAAGGTTTTTGAAAAAGCTTGTAGCGAAATTAGTCAAGAACAAACTCGGATTAAGACTCTAATCTTTCCTTTTCCGGCCCAATTTATATATATTATTATATATATATATATATATATATATATATTATATATATATATATGTATATATATATATATGTATATATATATATATATATATATATATACATACATCTATATACATATGTATATACATATATATATATATACATATGTATATATATACATATATGTATATACATATATATACATATGTATATATATATACATATATATACATATATATATTATATATTATATATATATATACATGTATATGTATATGAACATGTACATGTATAAATATATGTATATGTATATGAATATATATATGTATATGTATGTGTATATGTATATATATATGTATATGTATATTACAAAGGATTACAAAGGCGGAGCATGCCGACAGGAGACCTTTTGATCCATATCTAGGTCGGATGTGAAAAAAAATCATATTAATAATAAAACAATAAATAAAAAACTATAATAATGTAAATAACAAATAAAATACATAAATAAATGCATAGGTATAGTTGAATAATAAACAAACAGGTAAATAGTAAATAATGATAAATTGACATATAACTAATAATAAATGAAAATCAGACAGACAAATGATAACAAAACAAAAACAAAATAAATGAAAATCAGACAGACAAATTATAACAAAACAAAAACAAATAATATAAGATAAATTATAATCATTACAGCATCTTACTTAGGTATTTATCTAACTGATTCTTAAAGCTTCGAACTGAACTACATTGCACTACCTGTGCAGGAAGTTTATTCCATTCATTTACTACACGGTTGGCAAAGTTGTTTCTACCTACTTCCAAATTGAATCTATTTCCGGATAGTTTGAGACCATTGTTTCTTGTCTGATTCTCATTCAATGTGAACATTTGGTCACTTTTGATGTTGTCAATTCCCTTTAAAATCTTAAAGACCTGTATCAAGTCACCTCTGAGTCTACGCTTTTTTAGGGAAAACAGATTCATGTGTTTTAGTCGATTTTCGTATGATTTATTTTTGATATTTGGAATCAGTTTTGTGGCTCGCCGTTGTACTTTTTCCAGTCTGTCAATGTCTTTAATGAGATTCGGTGACCATGTATATGTATATATGTATATGTATGTGTATATGTATATGTACTGTATATGTATATGTATAGTATATATAATTCTTTTTACCAAATGGCTATTGTCACACTAAAGCAATTAACTCTGTATAAATTGACCATAAAATATCATCTGTTATAATTTTTTAATTCTAAGACCAAAACTGAAGAAACCTCTTCGATGTCTTAAATAAAGCTACATATCCGTCTAAGGCAAATACGCTGCACTTAGAAGAGTCTACTCTAATACCAGATGCTTTGGTGCTAGAGTATTATATGCAATGGACTTGTGGCCATCGCTTTAATCTATGTGCTCTGATGAAATCTCATATATTTTTCAAGAAAAGCACAAGCACAAGTATATGAATGTACACATTTACATAAAACCATAGATCTTGCTGGGAATATACACATAAGAAATACAACGTACTACATGGTGAACACACACACACACACACACACACACACACACACATATATATATATATATATATATATTATATATGTATATATACACACCTCGCTAGTTAAATGGCACACACACACGCACACACACACACACATATATACCTACACACACACACACACACACGCACACACACACACACATATATATATATATATATATATACATATATATATATATATATATATATATATATATATATGTATATATACACACCTCGCCAGTTAAATGGCATTAGCTTATGACTGCGTTATACTTTGGTAACGAGTCTGTGACGAAATGTTGAACTTCTTAGAAGTGGAATCCTGCAATTTCTAAGATTTTCTTTTTTTTTTAATTTATCAGTCAAGATTTAGTATAGACCAGAATTTTCATCTAAGAAATAAATCTGTCCAATAGTTATCTCAAATTCTAAGAAAATCGTGACAGTATCTACTGCTCATGCGTTATGTTAAACTCAGTAAACTGAAATGATAATACAATTTAGATTTCTTAATCAACAGTTATCATACATCTATATATCTGATCAGTACATAAAATGACATATATAGTTCATACGCTTTTCAGTTTCATCCATTCTTGCTGTACGACTCTCACAATATAAAAAATACTTTAACAATATAAGGAAATCATATCAATACTCGTATAATGTTATATTTTACGCGTTTGGGTAGCTTGGGCATGTGACAATCATTAGAAGCAGCTGTGAGCTTAAGTTCAAACCTTAAAAAAGAAAATCTAGCTCAGCTCTGATTTTCCATTAACTAATGTAAAGTCAAAGATGGCATATTTTCAACGAAGCTTTTGGTAAATAATATAAAGATAAGTTAAATTATTACAAATGGCAAATGTATATTTGAACACCAATCCAAAGTTGATGCTTTAGCTACCGGAAGCAAGTTTTTATTGTATCTGGCCAGTTTTTTTTTTCTTTTTCTTTTAGCTAAAGGAAGAAGTCTTATACTGTCAAGAGGGTTATACACACACACACATGTGTATGTGTGTGTGCAAATATATATATATATAATTATATAGTTTGTGTGTGTGTGTGTGTGTGTGTGAGTATGCATATATATGAATATATATATATATGTGTATATATATATATATATATATATATATATATATATATATACCTGTAAATATATGGACAATATATAATTTGTTTAATGATACTTTTCATTTTTGTCTAATTTCTTTCAGTACATGTTAAGACTCTGAACAATCCTTTCTTCTTATGGACGAACGAAATTATATATAATTTTTTTTTTTTCATCTGACTTTGTTTACGACGGAAAGGTCATCTGTTCTCTTCATGCTTTATCCTTGTTACTCACCTTTATAATAGTTCGATCACAGTCTCCCATAATGGCTTTTTGTATTCTTTCACTCTCGACAGATACTCTCGTCCAGCTTTATGAAAATCATTGAATTTCACGCGCATTTGAATATTTCGCAACTTCTTTCCCTCTTCAGGGAAGACTTCTGAATTTTTCATCTCGTTTAACTGCATCACTGAAGCACTGGTATATTGATCCTGGCACATTAAGCGGTTTTAGAGCTGCATGGGATCCTGCTTAGGCTTTTCAATTTTAGATAATTCATATCTATTGGGAAGGTAGTGAAGAGACTACGTCAGGAGGCGCTGAGTATCTGCGACCGAAGATGTAGCCTTTGCCCTGTTATACGCTTAAGGGACTGTTGGGGCAGGTGGCCAACTGTCATTGTTGGGAATCGGAGAGGAGTGTGGGATTCGAACCCACGACTTAGCGAATACGATAACCGGCAAGCTTCTGGTTACGCTTTCACAGCACATAAAGAGATTCTGGGTAAAATCCATTAAGAAAAGTAACTTCAGCCTCAAATATCACTGACAGACTACAAATATCACTGACAGACTGGATACCCGCAGCGTCACAGTAGATGGCAACAGTCTTCAGTGCTTTACGTAAATCCTTCTATGAACCATTGGACTGTTCTCTGTGTTACGTCAGAATGGGATTGATTCTATGCTACAGACAAAGTAGCAGAAAGAAAAGAGCAGGTGCTGTCTGTGAGCTCTCATTATGTGAGAAGGTAAATGCACTAAATCTTAATGCAATTTCTACCAATTTATACATAAGGTGTACTCTAATTATTTACATTGCACATACACATAGCAACTGTTCGATAAACAATGAGTACAACGATAATGTTTACAATATATTTTCAATGAAAAGGTTATATTTTTATTTTATGAAGTCATTACATATCATGTATAATATGTATGTCATGTATAACATATAATACATTCAGATTTTTTATGAGTTGTGTACAGGATACATGTATATTATATAGTACAGAATGTACACTTGGGTTTATACTGTATTCCTTTTATGAAACTATGAAATACAGTACATAGAATGTACTAAATCAATCACTGTTGGCGTACTTTTTACATATTTTGTACCAAATAAAAACATAAAAACGGAAGAGACTACAAGAGAACATAAAGCCTACACTAGGCAGTTCCATGTCACTTACCACCTGTTATCCCTGCCCATAAAGTCACACACACACACACACACACACACACACACACACACACACACACACACACACACACACACACACACACACACACACACACACACACACACACACACACACACACACACACACACACACCTCTCATGGCGCTGTGGTTAGAGCTCTGGCCTGCCACTACGGAGGTCCGGGTTCGACTCTCGCCCGGGGCTGAAATAATATCAGTATCGCATCGCTGAGGGGTGTTACTCCAACTCTCGTGGGCGGGGAGTTGGGGGTGTGTGTGTGTGCAAGGTCATAGCATTACCCATAGATCGGACTTACGAGCTCTGAGCTCTCTTCCAGGAGGGAAATAGCTATCGATCACGAGTCCAACACGTGATCCAAAGACCAAAGACCAAGTAAATACATACATTAACATATCTTTCAAATTAAATAGTTCCATGCAGAGTGAATATTACCTATTACTATGTACAAACCAAGCACAAATACCTAATGCAATCTATGAATAGAAACGAGGATGTACAATTGACGACACATATATTGTTCCTCAAATGTGGTACGTGGCAGCTCACACGAGTTGCCATATTTTGAAAAAGAAAATAATGAGCGAAGATTTCTGATAAGCGTTCATTCACTCATAGGAATTGCTAGATGCGAAAATATAAAAAAAATATAATTTGTACTGATATTAATCTCTTAAATCCAGTAACATATCATAGTTGTTTTCGTTAGCAAACAATGAACTAAATCCTCATAAAAATCCCTTTCAAAATGCTTGAGATCAATTCATGGCATTTCGTTCAAATAAAAGGTAAATTCCGGAATGGAAAGCTTGAAACATTTAGACAATAGTTGCGTCATATATTTTCATTCGTTCAGGTCTGTTTTGGGTCACATGCGTTCTAGTTAACCAACTGTGACGTAATTTATTAAGAAATAAAATTCTTTGTCAGTTGTAACTTACACTTATTATCATTATTGCCGCTTGATGATTTTATTATCTTGTTAAAAATATAAAGCCTTTCGAGGGTGAGCATTAAGTATCATAAATATTCACTTATCCCTCTTATATTCACACTACATACACTACACACAATTAATTTCAACAATATATTATGAAAATAATTCATAGTTTAAGCTTTAGCAAACAATCAACCCGATGCCCTAGGTCTCTCTTGCAAGAGACCCGTGACCCCAAACTAACCGGCAACGGCCATCAGTTTGTCCCATAATTCACTCGGGGATATCGATAACATTTGAACACACATGATAACCCTCTGATGACTGGACGGTGGCATTGATTGACCGAAACCCTATGAAACGATCCAAAACAATAAGAAAATTTACCACAAACTGACGACCTGGGTCGAGGGGAAAATCATGATTTTCTTCTTTGATAAACATAACTTTGGGGTGTAGCGTTCTGGCACTGATACTCGTACTGTGGGTTAGCGAAGCAGGAACACGAGTGCTCTGCTCTCAGGTGACAGTAATTGAGGACTACAATAGCCGTATCCGCTATTTTTCAACTCAGATCAGGGAGTCTATTGTCTGCGAAGCGTAACTACGCTAGGCCTGCAGGATAAAGAGCAAGCACGCACGCACACACGCACGCACGCTTGCACGTACGTATGCAAGTATACGTACGAGTAAGCACGTACTTATAAGAAGACATGTACAAGATCATTAGTGTTGTTAACGTAAATGTGAATGGATAGACACACGCACGCACATAAGCGCATACACACACACGTATACACACACACACTTACATACACATACGTACACACACACAGACACACACACACACACACACACACACACACACACACACACACACACACGCACACGCACACGCACACACACACATATATATATATATATATATATATATATATGTGTATATATATATATATATATGTGTGTGTGCGTATATATATATATATACATATATATATATCACTGTTAACCCACTATCGGAGAAATAATAACGGAAAGTACAGAGAAACTGTATATTTCGACTACTCTCTGTAGTCCTCTTCAGCAGTATGACGTCTTCTGAAGATGACTACAGAGAGTAGTCGAAATATACAGTTTCTCTGTACATTGCGTTATTATTTCTCCGATAGTGGGTTAACAGTGATCTTTTACAAATGTGTTATAACATACTAGTTTCCAATATATATATATATATATATATATATATATATATACAGATATATATATATATATATATATATAGGTAGATAGATAAAGATAGAAATATCATCCTATACCTATTCCTGTACCTATACTTGTACTTATTCATAAGCCTGTACATAAATATGCATGTACATGTACATATACATTTACCGTATCTGTTATATACATAGCAAAGATGGCGCCCTTTGCAATGATAGCTATATTGAGTGCATCAGTCAGCAAGTTTTGTTAAAGAATAAAGATATACGGTAAGGGATAATAAAAAGCACATGAAAAAATTAAATTAGACTGATCAGATCATGATCTAAAGCCATCACCTTAATATAGAAAAATTAACCCAAAATTCTTTCAACCGTTATTGATGAGAAACTACACATAGGAAATGAACAAATAACAAATCGTATGTGCAAACTTAGAGTTAATCTAGACTGCAGTTAGATGTCAGAGGAAGAAAATTATCTTGCATCACACGGGCAAACGGTTTGTCAAACGCGTGTTTAAAGTGAAGTTTGACCATAATTATACTTTGTTTTTGTTTTTATTATAATTCTTCCTCTCTGATCATGCATAAACTAGGAGAAACTTTAGTTTGTTTTATTGCTTTTCGTGAAGATATTTAGTTATATGTAACTATTTATTCCTTTATTCATTTATTTATCTATGTATTAAATCGTTATCCATTAATTCATTCATTTGATCTATTTTCTATTTATTATTTATTTCTTTGTTTACTTTCAATTTATTCATTTCTATTTAATAATTTATCTACTCATTGGAAGCTCCCTGGCTGAGAGGGTTAGGGCGTCATTACTAGCGGCGAAGGTCGAGTGGATAGCGGTTCGAATGCTGCCACCGGCGAAGTTGAACCAAGGGTATAGTTAATCAAATTCCACGCTACAAAGTCCTCTGCGAGGGGGAACCGTCCATACCATCATCTATTCACTTAATTTTGGATGGACTGTGTATTCTTTTACTTTTCCATAAACAGCAGGATAACAAAAAAGACACAAAGGCCTAAAGAGAGAACATGATTAGTACCAAATCAGTACAGAGTATACTATGTAACTATATATATATATATATATATATATATATATATATATATATATATATATATATATATATATATATACATACATATGTTTATGAAGGTGGAAAAAGAAGTCACGGGTCTAGTCCCAAGTTTTTTAGTTAATTCCTTTATTCAGGAATAAACTCAGAAACTCGGAACTAGATCCGTGACTTCTTTTTCCACCTTCATCAACTTGTCACAATGTACCAACACACACACACACACACACACACACACACACACACACACACACACACACACACACACACACACACACACACACACACACACACACACACATATTATATATATATATATATATGTATGTATGTATGTATGTATGTACGAATGTATGTATGTATAAACAACAATTGCACCATCTACTCTGGGCTGTGCCTTCAGATGAAGAAAAATTCGCGAATGGAACAAGACGAGTTTCTAGCTTGGATAGAATTATCTTTCTGCAACCTAAAATTAAATATGCATTACTTAAACTGCATACATTATGTCAAACTTC
>NC_134810.1:21332264-21334764 GCF_046742065.1 Oratosquilla oratoria | reverse complement strand
ATCCCATCAAAATCTTATCAACGTCGCAAGTTGCGACATCGCAAAATTACGATATCGCAAGTCACAACATCTCAAATTACGACTGCACAATTCATGACACCACAAGCTACGATATCGCAAGTTACGACATTGCAAGTAACGATATTGCAGGTACTTACATCGCAAGTTACAGCATAGCAAGTTACGGTATCGGAAGTTACAACATCGCAAGCTACGACATCACAATGTACGGGATCGCAAGCTATGAGGTCTCAGTTTACAATATTGTAAGTTACGAAGCACTTCCTGTATCCGGTTCTAGGAGAGCAGGTTGACTATCTGATAAATCTTGCCAGCTTCCGCGGTACAAGTGCCGCCACCAGACGTAATATACATCTTGACAGTCACATAAATACAGTCCATACATACCAAAGACTCTTTCCCCCTTATAAGAGGGGTGGCCGTATCAAAGCACATACTATACACATATTAAAACCCATTTAACGACCCTCCCATCTCATGCATGAAGGTCATCCCAGATTCCCGTCACACTGCTCGTCAGAAACCTCACTCATAAAGAACCAATCACGACAGCGCTTTGGGAGTCACGTGATACATGTCCATTCCTTAGTACACACACGGCTTGCTAGTGTGGTGGTTAACGTTGTGGGCTTCCACGCTGCAAACCTGAGATCGCGCCACGCTAACGGAATGAGAACTTCCCAATAGTGCAATATGTTACTATTTCCCTTAAGCAATGTAATGGGTAGGTAGTATGTATGAGATGGGAGCTTTACTCATGTCGGGGAATATGAGCTTTGAGCTCTTATTTGGGAAGGTAAAAGCTGTCGATCACGGGCCCAGTGTTAGATGCAAGACTATAAAGGCTTCCACTCCTGGCGCCAAAATCTTGGGAGAGAGGATTCAGCGAAAGCCAACTTAACTACCGACAGCCTACCTGAGGTTCTTAACAGGCAACTTAACTGCTTAGTCCCTGATCTCATTTAATCCCTAACCAAGTAGTTTTGGTCGTCAGAAGTGGGGGATTTTTTGGGGGGCTGATCTACGGGATGTGTCCAATTAAGGCGGCCGTGCCGGTAATTGGGGAAAGGATTCGTACTAAGGCCGGGGAAGGAGGGGAGACGAGTTGAGGAATCAATAATCCACGCCATCTGTACTTGCCGTCGATCCTTCGCCACTTAAAGATGTTCCGCAGAAGTGGATCGCGAATGCGATTATGAAGAAAAAGAAATACCGAGAGAGACGAAAGTGAGATTTTTTTTTCCTTCTCCTCCCACTCAAACCTCCCACCCCCTACCCCTCTTTCACAGTCTATCATTCATTCTCTCACTCTAAATCTTGTTCTTTCTCTCTCTCTCTTTCCCTCTCTGTCTCTCTCGTTCTATGTCACTCTATGGATATATTTATCTCTCTCTCTCTCTCTTGTCTCTCCTCCGTCTGTCTCTGTCTCTCCTTCTCCCTCTCCTTCTCTCCCTCCCTCTCCCTCCATCCCTCTCCTTCTGTCTCCCTCTCCCTCTCCCTCTCTCTCCCAGGCATCGAGCTATCCGTCCGTCTGCACTCGCCAAACATGGCCGCTCGCATTCCGATCCGTGCGCGCGGTTGTACCGACTTTCACTCACCTGATGGCAAATCGTCCAAACCGTGACTAATTCTGATGCCGAGATAGTTGAACAGAGTCCGAATTCCTAAGATTGTTGCGTGTGTGTGTGTGTGTGTGTGTGTGTGTGTGCCCATCCCGGTCGCCCCAGACGAGCTGGTGCATGGCCGAGGAAGACAAAGTCACGGAACCGAACAACGTCGACGTCACCGTTCAGGAGGTTCTGCCGTGGCCTTCCCTTTTTTCATTTTGTAAACAAAGCTAAGGAGGTGTTGTTTACAGCCAGCATCTGGGTCTTACGTCATATTTACGTTGTGTTCTGAGCTGTTCACGTGTCGAGGGCAATAACAGAGAATAATTAAATGGAAGGCTATAACAATCAGTAAAGGTGTTCTGCTGCCTTCTCTCTACTCTCCCCTTCCTCTTCCTCCTCCTCCTCCTCCTCCTCCTCCTCCTCCTCCTCCTCGTCCTCCTCCTCCTTCACCGCTCTGGATGGGACGCTCTCTCTCTCGCTCTCACTTTCTCTCTCCCTGACGCAACTCCCTCACCCACACTCTTCCACCTCCACCTCTCTTCCCCTCATGCTGTTTCCACCTCCACCTCCCCTTCCACCACCACCACCTCCACCTCCTCCCCCTCCACAATCAGCATTTCGTCCTCCACCAACACCACAACCACCTCTCTCTCTTCCTTCCCACCCTATCTCTATTCTGTCTTCCTCTTCCTTCTACTCTCCTCTCCTCTACCCTCTCAACTCTTCCACCTACAAATCTTTCACACTTTTTTTATTTGTATTCCTATACATCACTTCCTCCCTCCCTCTCCTTCTCCATAACAGCCAAGACCTCTTACACTAACATTTCTCCAATAACGTTATCACAATATTTCACATTCTATGTTCCT
>NC_134810.1:21317264-21319764 GCF_046742065.1 Oratosquilla oratoria | reverse complement strand
CGTTGGCCTTCCGAGATAGTAGCAACCTGAGGTTTACCAATTGCTTGCGTTTTGCGTTTGACTGCGCGTGTCTGATATTCATATCTGAACCCTGTGGGCTCAACTTTTCCGGTATTGGACCCAATATCCTCGGTTCTAATCTCATAAGGGTATTGGATACGACGATCTTCTTGAAAAAAAATTGAATGAGATGATTGCCTTACTAAAAAAACAAAACAAATGAATAAATAAATATGGGAGAAAGAAAATGAGAGAGAGGGAGCGAGAGAAAGGCGAGTATGGTTTTAAAAAGTTCGATTAACCAACTATGTTCGAGGTTTACACTTTCAGTTGACAATCCAGTGTCTTACCACAATACCCCATGATGTTCAAATCATGTAAATAAAACCAAAACATATCAGTTCAACATAAACCGTTCCGCCAATTCAGTATAACCGCTTAAACTACAATTAGATATATGTTCAAGAAGGAAATAGGAAAAGGAAATATTTGTAATAGGAGATAGGAATGGACACGTCGGAGTAGACAGGGTAGGACATGAGGATGTCATTGGAGCCTTTGGTGTAGGAGACAGAAATGCAGATGGAGAGAGGGTTTTGGATTTTTGTACCCGAATAATTTGAAAATAATGAACACCTTTTTTCAACACAGAGAGTCGCATAAGTAGACTTGGTATGGATGGAGCAATGATAGAGGGGAATACGTACGCGGATCAATTATAGATCTTATATTCTGCAATGATAAGAGAAATATATTAAATGTAAAGAGCATTCCCTCGGAGTCAATGGATGCTGACCACAGGCTAGTGGTGGCCAAACTAACTTTCAAGAAATTAAGATCAAGGCCGCCCCCAAAAAGAAGAAGACTCAATCTGGTCAAGCTAAAAGAGGGTGAGATTTAGCAGAGGCTGAACGGAAAAATCGCAGATGAGGTGACAGTACAGAATGATCAAGCTGTTGAACATATGTGGAACTATCTTAAAGACAAGTTGACTAATATTGCAGAAGAAACTATTGGAGTGAAGTATGTTGGGGGAAAAGATAGAAATAGACCCCTTGGTGGACTGAAGAGGTGAGGGAAGCAGTGAAACAAAAGATGAAGAATTTTCGCACATGGATGAAAAGAAGAACAAGGGAAAACAGATTAATGTACGAAAGTGCAAGGAAAGAGGCTGAAAGGATAAAGAAAATAGCAAAGAGAAAATTTTGGGATCAATTAGGAGAACAGTTAGAAGATGAATTTACTACTGGAAGGAAATTACTTTATACTTTAGGAAAAAGCTATCGTAAAGGAAGCAGGGAAACTTGTTCAACCATTAAAGATAGAGAGGGTAACATCCTGACAAACCCTGCTGATATAGACAATAGATGGAGAGAGTATTTTAGTGAGTTGCTGAATGTTAATGAGGACGAGGTGGCTGACCATTGGGAGATGGGAGAAGTGAGAAATGATGAGAGTTTGGAAATAACATCCAACGAGGTAAAGGCAGCAATTAAACGAATGAAGAACGAAAAATCTGCAGGATGCGATGGCTTGCCGGCGGATATTTTTAAAGAAGCAGAGGAGACTTTATTGCCATATTTAGTGTATGTTCAAAGCAGCATATAAAACAGCAACAGTGCCTGCGGAATGAAGTAAAGCTATATGCTCTATCTTTAAGAAAGGGGACCGGACAGTCTGTAGTTACTACAGAGGAATATCACTTTTGCCGCATATAGGAAAGGTATATGAAAGAATATTGAAGACCAGATTAAGAATTGTAGTTGAAAAGAAGCTGGGTGAATGGCAATATGGGTTTCGACCAGGAAGAAGCACCACAAACTTGATTTTTGCATTGAGGATGCTGGTTGAAAAGGCATGGGAATGGAATGTTGAGGAACATATGATCTTCCTGGATTTACAAAAGGCTTTTGATAGAGTGCCAAGAAGGAAACTATGGGGTGTGCTTGAGGATCCCCAGTATGATGTACCTACATATCTTGCAAATGCAGTAAAGGGACTATATCGTACATCTGAAAGCGCAGTGATCTCCGAATATGGAGCTAGAAATTGGTTTGGGATAGCAAGTGGAGTGAGGCAGGGCAGTGTGTTGTCACCATTGCTTTTCATTATGTACATGGACTATATAATGAAAGAAATAACTCAGATGGAGGATAACACGTTTACTTTTGCCTATGCTGATGATGTGGCACTTATAGCTGATGATCTAGAGACCTTACAGGAAGCTGTGGACAGATGGTCTGAGCAATTGACAGAAATGGGAATGGAGTTAAATGTCGGAAAATGTGAATACATGAACGTAAGCAGAATTTCGGGAGATGGAGGAGTTACAATAGATACCCAAGAAGTAAGAAAAGTACACAACTTCAAATATATGGGAGCTGATTTTAACAGCGGAGGGGATATACTTTCGGAAATAAATGAAAGAATCAAGAAGTACAATATAGAGCTGCAGTCACTATACCCACTTCTTAAGGATCCCGCGATACCAAGGAAAGTG
>NC_134810.1:21294764-21312264 GCF_046742065.1 Oratosquilla oratoria | reverse complement strand
CACACACACACACACACACACACACACACACACACACACACACACACACACACGCTCACTCATACACACACCTGCCTTATCTAACTTTGACTCACTACAATAAAATATATTCCCATGTGTACAACTGTACATACACACAAATATATATTTCTATATATAGGTTTATATAATTATTCATACACACATAAACTGTAAATACACACACACACACACACACATGTATATATATATATGTATATATATATATATTATACATACATATATATATATATATATATATATATATACATACATATATATATATATATATATATATATATATACATACATGTACACATATATCTATACATATACATATTACGTACACATGTACAAATACATGTACATGCACACGTACATGTACAGATTAACGTAATTAGAATATGACTATGTGGGATAGAATGCATTTTTAGATGAATATTAAACCATGGATCAGTTTTTTAGCGATTTATTTAAGTAGGCTAATTGGAAAATTCTGATCCCTCTTCATGAAAAAGTACTTCTATATTTTGGTTATCACAAAACACACACACACACACACACACACACACACACACACACACACACACACACACACACACACACACACACACACACACACACACACACACACACACACACAAACACACACACACACACACACACACACACACACACACACACACACACACACACACATACACACACACCCACACCCACACACACACACACACATTTGAGACACATGAAAAGTTCTCGACAAATGAAAGGCATCATGTAATTCTTTATTTTTCTATTTATACTAGAGATCATGATGATTTTTTTTTTTATCTAATGAAGGTTTACCTATTAAAAATAGACAAACAGTAATACATATATATATATATATATATATATATATATATATGTATATGGGAGTGTGTGTGTGTGTGTGTGTGTGTGTGTGTGTGTGTGTGTGTGTGTGTGTGTGTGTGTTTGTGTTTACAAAAAAGTGGGGTCCAGGAACCATGTTGAAACAAGTAAAATGCACCCTACTCAGAAGCAGGTACCTTAATCCTAACGTATCGAACCCTGCCCGGTGTTTGTCCTCAGGGGTTACAATGGTGATATATTTAGATCCTCTTTTATTTACAGAAACATAAAACATATGGTACACTTGGAGAGGAACTCCGTCGAGTTACCCTTATTCTTCCCGTCCCAGGAAACTCATGTGACCAAATGGTTGGGAGTTGAACTGAAGTTCCGCAAGGGGGTCGCCTTTCCGAGTCTCTCATATACAGAAATCCCTAGGTGGGGAAATGTCACCCTCCTGCTCTTGGTCACATAATCTCTTAATGTCTCTCCTCCTGCTGGCTGTTTGTCTTACCTAATCTCTCCCTTGCCCCTCTGTATATGGGGTTGAGTGTAACGGATCTGTTGATGCTGATAGTGTCACTGTCCACAACGTCTTCCCCACAGGGCGGAGAGAGTCTGTTCAACGGCTTTATCATTAAAAGTAGAGAGAAAAAGGCCGAGGAAGGTATCCGCTTGAACGGATATCCTAACCAATTGATGAAGAGGTGGACGGCACTACATGGGTGACGGTTCTTTACGTGAAGGGAGTTTAGGAGATTACAGCCAGATTCCTTCAGAGGTATGGCGTCAACGTGGCACACAATCCGAACATCACATTGCACGGAGCTCTCACCAAAGTCAAGGATCAGGAGAGCACGATAGACCAATCTGGCGCAGTCTACAAAGTAGAGTGTAAGGACTGCGGCGCACACTATGTTGGGGAGACGGGGAAAAAACTGCACAAGACTGCAAGAACATCGCAGAGCAGTGAGCAGGAGGGAGAAGTATTCGGGGGTATTCAAGCTTTTTGAAGAAAATCAGTACAAGTTTGATTGATAGAGTACGGATGTCCTTTACAAGAGCAACAAGAATGACAAGAAGCTGTTTTTGTAAGCAATAAGAGCATCAACAGATTCATCACACTCAACCTTATCTACAGAGGGGCAAGGGTAAAAGAAGCAGCTGGGAGCACGTGAGACATTAGGATACTGCATGATTAAGAGCAGGAGAGCGACATTTCCCCACCTACGAGTTTCCGTATGTAAGAGACCAGGAAATCCGGTCCCAAGCGCCGAACTCCAGGTCAATTCCAAGGCATTTGGTCACACCAGTTTCCTGGGACGGGAAGAATGAAGGTAGTCCAACGGAGTTCTCGCGTTCCTCTCCAAGTGTACCTTATATTCATGTTTATGTATATAAAGGAGGATCTAACTGTCTCACCAATGTAACTCCGAAAGACGAACCCAGGACATGGTTCGAAACGTCGGGATTAAGATACCTGTTTTTGAATTTGGTGAATTATACTTATTTCATAAGGTATATATATATATATATATATATATACATATATATATATATACATATATATATATATATATATATATATATATATCTACTATAATAAAGTAGTAGCCTCTGTCTATCTGTTTGTTTGTTTGTTTGTTTGTTGGATCACGAACTGCTCCTAGGGTTTTGCAGATAAATCCCCAAAACCATATATATTCTGATACCCTATCCCTCCAGGTACTTGAATAACCATATTTAATTTCCAAATAATTTTTGTTTTGTTTTGTTAGGGTTAAGGGTTAAATTTAGGTGGGTTATGGTTAGGTGAGTAATTATTCACGAACTACTCCTAGGTCTTTGCAGATAGACCCCTGTGTAACCATATATATTCTGAAACCTTATAACCCAAGGTACTTGGAAAACTATCTTTCATTTGTCTGTCTGTTTGTTTGTTTGTTTGTTCAGAAACTCCTCCTAGAGTTTTGCATGTAAACCCTCATAACCATATATATTCTGATACCCTATCACTTCAGGTATTTGGATAACTATATTTCATTTTCAAAAAATATATATTTTGGTTTGGGTTAAGGGTTAAAGTTAGGTTGAGTATGGTTATGTTAGAGATTATTCACGAATTCCTAGGTTTTTTGCAGATAGACCCCTACAACCATATACATTCTGAAACCTTATAACCCAAGGTACTTGGATTACTATCTTTCATTTGTCTGTCCATTTGTTTGTTTGTTTGTTGTATGTTCACGAACTCCTAGGGTTTTGCAGATAGACCCCCATAATCATATATATTCTGATACCCTATCACTCCTGGTACTTGGATAATTATGTTTCATTTAAAAAATATATTTTGATTAGGGTTATGGGTTAAAGTTAGGTGGGGTATGGTTAGGTTAGGGATGATTCACGAACTCGCAGCAACGCGCGGGTAATTTGGCTAGTATATATATATATATATATATATATATATATATATATATATATATATATATATATATATATATATATATATATATATATATATGTGTGTGTGTGTGTGTGTGTGTGTGTGTGTGCGCGTGTGTGTGTGTGTGCGTGTGTGCGTGTGTGTGTGTGCGTGTGTGTGTGTGTCTGTGTGTCTGTGTGTCTGTGTGTACGTATGCATGTTTGTCCCTTGTTTTTCTGTTTCTATTTCCTCTCACACACGTTATAGTTGGGAATGAATACTTTTTTTTCATTTTTCTAATATATAGGGGAACCTTATGCCAAAATACATAGACACAGAATTGAGACCGTCATCTTTGTTTTTATTGACAAGGTGCCATTAGGGAATGTGTGAATAATTTTTTTTTTACAGGATTAAACCCAGGCCATATAATCCTTAGGAGTCATCGAGGGCCAGTAGTAAAAAAATACTGATGAAAAAAGATTTACTTGTATATATATATATATATATATATATATATATATATGTATATATATGTATATATGTATATAAATATATATATACATAAAAATAAATATATGTTTATATATATATACATATATGTATATATATATATATATATATATATATATATATATATATATATAATATATATGCATATATATATACACATATATATACATATATATATATATATAATGTATATACATATGTATATATATATACATACATATACATGTATATATATATATAGAGAGAGAGAGAGAGAGAGAGAGAGAGAGAGAGAGAGAGAAAGAGAGAGGTGATGATGATGATAAGAATTATAAATAATTGATAATAAAGTAACTGATAGACGATAATGAAAGAATAAAAAATGAAATAATCAACAATGAAATGATTGATAATGAATTGATAGCAATAAAATGATAATGGAATAATAAGTATTGAATTAATCAATAATAAAATAATCAGTAAAGAAATAATGAATAATAAAATAATCAATGAAAAAATAACTAATGACAAAATAATCAATTATAAGATAATGACCAAATAACTACAAAATAATAAGATAATGACAAGGTGATAGAATAATAGAATAATGATGATAGAATATTGATAATGAAATCTTGATAACAAAATTATAGCAATAACATGATAATGATTGAATTATAATAATAATTATAAAATAATAACAATAGAATGATGAAATAATAACAAAATAATAAGATAATAACAATAACAATAATAATGATAAATAAGAACGATAAGATAATTTAACCTTGAAGCAGCACAAGGACCTCTTAGGCCGTTCAGGATAAACTTTTTCCTAAGACATCGAGCCCCAACTGAGGTGATAAGGAGACAATACACTGCCAAACTTGGAGCCGTTTTGTTCGCGTTGTAACACTCAAATATGTCCCATCCAAATTATATAAACATAAACCCAATTTTGATTCTCGCATCACTTAGGTGGTAATGATAAATTTTTGTCTCGAGTTTTACTAACTTGAAAACCGCAACCCCCACAGTAACCGGCAACGGTCCTTGAGGACTGTAGTGCTCTCTCTGGGAGGGAACATTCGACTGTTGTCTGAAGTGTACTAGCGTAAGTCTCTGTCTGTCACAGAAAAATAATAGTAGAAACAGAGGACGAGTTGTTGGTTACTTGTTCTCCTTGTCATTTAGGTGTTCAAAAATGAGTAGATAAATATAGATAGATAAATAAAAAAAATACATTAAATATGATTTATTGGTTCATAACATGCTTTGCTACATACTTTACCAATTTTATTATAAAATGAAAAATTTCTACCTCGGTATACGCTTACGAGTATTTAGGCCTCCTTGTCATTTAGGTGTTCAAAAATGAGTAGATAAATATAGATAGATAAATAAAAAAATATATATTAAATAAAATTTATTGGTTCATAACATGCTTTGCTACATACTTTACCAATTTTATTATAAAATGAAAAAATTCTACCTCGGTATACGCTTACGAGTATTTAGGCCTCCTTGTCATTTAGGTGCTCAAAAATGAGTAGATAAATATAGATAGATGAATAAATAAGAAAATAAATTAAATAAGATTTATTGGTTCATAACATACTCTGCTACATACTTTACCAATTTTATCATAAAATGAAAACATTCTACCTCAGTATACGTTTACGAGTATTTCTTTGCCACTTAATTTTGCACACCTAATCCCTCAAGTCCTTATATCTTTTATCGTTCTCAATAAAATAACGAAGACTTAATGGATAGAGGACCTCAAACAGTCCTTTAAGAATTCAAAGTTACTTGAATTAACACAATAAAATTCAAATACTTGATATTATCATTTTAATTATTTTTCATCGTGTACTCAAATAAGGTGCTGCATATAGTTTGTCGTGTACTTACTTTTCGAGGACAAAGCTTCAATTATCAGGGAAAATTGGCTTGAAACGATTTGCTCTCCTGTCAGTTCTGAAAAATATAAATAAATTGATAAATGAATAAATAAACTAATAGATACATTAACAAGTGAATAAACATATAAATGAATGAATATAGATAAATAGATAAAGACATAAATAGATAAATGAACTGGTAAAATAAAATAAAAAATAGAATAAAGACGCATGTGCTAACTAACGCAAATGTTCCTATGACATTCTTGTGTTGATATTCCTCTGCATTTGATATTCCACTGTTTCTGACCCAGGGCAGTGGACAAGGTGCAGGGATGACCCGTCATCCAGGAGGTGCTAAGATAAGAGGGAGGGTGGAGGGGTGTGGAGTGTATTCAGGGATGGAATGGGTGGGAATGATTTTATGCCTTTTCCTTTTTGGCTACCTCCCTTGTAAGGGGGAAAAAGCCTTGGTATATGTATGTACTATACTTTTGTGGAAACAACAGCAACAACAGCAAAAGCAACAAAAACGAACGTTCTTCCATTACTTCAGTAATATTTCATTAAAGCAATTTTTCCTCTTCATCAAACTTTCTCCCCACTTTTCATTTATTCAATCGTATTTCCTTGAACCAACACTGCCAGAACAACTTCCCCCTCCTAACCATTAGTGGTTAACGAATGAAATAGACTCAGCAACCATTTAGCGAATGTTGAAACTATTGGTTGCTTTAAGAAAAGGTTAGACAACTTTATAGATGGGAATGACAGGTGGTAAGGGACATGGGACTACCTAGTGTAGGCCTTATGGTCTCTTGCAGTCTCCTACATTCTTATGATTTTATGTTTTCTTCTTTCCTCAACTTTATTTTCTACTCACTATATTCTTTGGTTCTTCAATGAATTCTCACCCTGGATTTCTTTAAAATACTCCTTTATCCAATATCTCTTTCCTATTTTCTTCCTTATCCCTTCCTATTCGTAGTAATGAATTTAAATTGGACAATTTAGATCTAAGAAGGAAATAGGCAAGAACTGGTTTACCAATAGAGTAGTTAACGAAAGGAATAAACCTGGTAACCATGTACTGAGTGCTGAAACAATTTGTTGTTTTAAGAAAAGATTAAATAACTTTATGAATAGGGATGATAGGTAGTAAGGAGCATGGAACTGTCTAGTGTAGGCCTTATGGTTTCTTGCAGTCTCCCTCATTCTTATGATTTTATGTTCACTTAATAGTTCCTTTCCTTTTTTTTATTTCCTTTTCTCATACATTTCCTTCTCCTTCCTCTTTCAATTCTCTTCCTCTTCTCCATTACGTCCTTTCTCTTCCTTTCCTATCTCCTCTCCTCTTATTCTTCTTCTATTTCTTCCATTCCAACTTTCTCTCAACTAATTTATCCTCTTTTTAACCATGTACGAGATATTAACTTCACAATTATATTTCAATTATTTTAGGGTTTCTAGTGACACCCATACGGACCAGAGAGTCACAGCATTCCTGTATTATTAATTATCAACGAAGAATGATGATTACTTTTGATTTCTAGTATCTCTTCTTTCTAGTATTCCTCCTTCAATCTCTCCTTTATCGTCTCTATGACTCCGCCGCTTTGGTGTTAATATTGTCCCCTAGGATAGAAACGCTGGTTACTATGGACAAAATACCTTCAACTCTCAACTTTCTTCCCTTCTCCTTTTCCTCCCTTTATATATATATATACATATATATATATATATATATATATATACAATATATATATATATATATATATATGTATACATATATATATATATATATATATATACAATATATATATATATGTATACATATATATATATATATATATATATATATATATATATATATATATATATTATCCGTTTCACTTCGTCATTACCTTCACTGCAAATCCCCGCCCTTCTATTCTGGGAAGTGACGTAAGAGGCGACACCTCATCCACCCACACATACGCACACATAAGCGCATACGTACACACATACACACACGCACGCACATGGAAGCACATGTACATACGTACACTCACGCATGCTCCGCATACACTCGTACACATACGCACTTACTCTAGCACACACATACACACGTGCACACGTACGTATAATCGGGAACGTTTGAATATACACACGCCAACGCACAGAACCCCACGCACACATACGCTCACACACATACACACACACACACACACACACACACACACACACACACACACACACACACACACACACACACACACACACACACTCTTTTACTCACACACACGATTGTACATCCACGCACGCCATTGCTCACCCATCTATCCATCCTATACATTACTCCATTACCCCTGAGACAGGCAAATCCATAGGAGTCCATATTTTACCCCCATTGGCCACCCACAGACACTCTGAAAATAACTCTTAGCAAACTTTAAGGCGGACAACTTCCTTAACCCTTGTCTTACTTATGGATCAGTTATTTAATTTATTGATTTCTTATTTATCTGTTTATTACAGTTCCTATCTTCCTCCCTCCCTTCCTTCTTCCCTTTCTTTCTTTTTTACTTTTTTTTCTCTCTCTTTTCCTTCTTACCATTCTTCCTTCCTTTACCTCTTTCTTTCTTTCTTTCTTGATTCTTTCTTTCATTTCTAATCTTTCCTTTCGTCGTATTTGGATCATATCTTTGTTTCTTTCAGCACTATCTTTTCGTGTTTATAAATTTTCAAGAACACTTATCTATTGTTTGAGAATAAACGAGATTATGCAATCTGTCCCACACATTTACCATTGGCCCTTTATAGCTCTCATATCCTTGAAGTATTATTCCAGTCCAACCAAAGTCCACTTTTAAGGTCTCCCTTACGTTTTCATTTACATAAATTGTCAACTCTCTTTAAATCTTCTCCTCATTTCCTTCAATTCGTTACTCAACTTTTCTTTTCTTATTTTCCTTTCAGTCAACTTTTTATTGGGTCTTCTTTCAAATCCTTTTTTCAATCTTCATTAAGTTTTTTAAATGTTTCACACATTTTTATTCAAACTGTTTCAAAATCTGAAAGTGCTTCTCATTAATTAATCAAATTTAGTTCATTCTATTTTTCTTTTCTTTGTATTCCTCTTTGTTCACCTTGTTCTCTTTTTCCTCCTCTTTCAATTTCTTCTGCTTCTCTTCTCATCGTTGCAGGATACCTTGGGGATGCGGATATCGTCTAAACAAACTGAGGCGACAGATTGAACTTTTTGATTTATATTCATTTTTCATTTATTTTATTTTATTTCATTTTACTTTATTTCATTATTCTACTTATCTATTCTTGTTTATTATATTAATTTGATCATTTACCTATTCAATTATTTACTTCTGTTGAATTTACTAAATTTGTCTATTCATTTATTTATATACCATTTAATCTTGTTTACTTTTATTATTATTATTATTATTATTATTATTATTATTATTATTATTATTATTATTATTATTTTTTTTTTTTTTTTTTTTTTTTTTTTTACAAATTTCCTTCGAGCCTCCCTTTCCCTCAACACTCAGCTCTTATATACCTCACCTTTCCCTCTTTTTACCCTTCTTCTCTTGCTCCTATAACATACAAATACATCTATATACACTTTTTATCCTATTGCTTTTCTCTGTTTTATCCACATTTTTTCAGTCCTCCTAAATATTTTTTCCTTCATAATTTCCTTGCTTCCTCTTTCTTCATCTTCCTTTCTATTTTCCATTCAACAGCTTTTCTATTTCCATTCTTTCCTGTTATCTCTGTTTTTCTCAACTCCGTTACCTTATCTATCTTCATTCGCCTCTTATCTCCAATATTTACCCCTTTTTTCACCCCGTCCTCCATTTTTTTTTTTTTTTTTTTTTTTTTGCTTTTATCTCTCCCTGCAATTCCTATTCATCATGAGGGATTATCGTCTTGACATTTCTCCTTCATACATTATTCCTCCTTCTTTCTCCTCTTCTCCTTTCCTCCCTCATTCTTTTTCTTCTTTTTTCCTTACGTTCCATCTTATCACTCATCTTGTCTTTCTTTTCACTTTCCATTCCATCTCCTTTAATCTGTTCCATTCTTCCTAATTTCTAATCCTCCTTTCTCGTTACGTTTCCTTTTCTTTGTCTCCTGACTCATCTTATTTCTTATTCCTCTGAAAATATAAATTCTCTTCTCTCTCTCTCTCTCTCTCTCTCTCTCTCTCTCTCTCTCTCTCTCTCTCTCTCTCTCTCTCTCTCTCTCTCAACTCAATAAAAACATACACTAGAACATAAGAATGGGGGAGACTACAGGGGACTATAAGACCAACACTAGGCCGTTCCATATCCATTACCACCTACCATCTCTATTCATAAAGTTATCTAATCTTTCTTAAAGCAACCCATTGTTACAGCGCTCACTACAAACCAGGTCTATTCTGTACAAACTTGGAGGATAGAATCAAAGAATGATAATCACATGACACAGGTTATTTGATGTTGAGTTATATGAGGAAAAGAAAACTCAATGATACTATAGAGAAGGTCTGCCCAGTAGTGACCAACAACTCGGGCGCGTGAATGATCGACGTCTCAGAGATTGTGTAGGATCATCAGCCAGCCAATCAGCGCCTTGGATGGCTAGGGGGCGGGCGGGAATGAACACATCACCCAATAGGAGCGGTCAAATACCGTATGACGTTGATGGGTGTACGCGTTGGCAGACCATCTCTTAGACCAAAGAAGGTAAATACAATAATGGCTGATTCACAAGAAACTTTCTTGTTGCGGGTATTAGTGTTGTTAAATTCCTTAGATATTTGAAAACGTTGACATATCATGGACTTTTGCTTTGACAAATTCACGGCGATTTTTATTTATCTGTTTATTTATGCACCTGTTTATTGGTTTATTTAATAATTTAATTGTTTATTTATCTATTAATATATTTATTCATTAATACGTTTATTCGTTCATTCATCTATTTATCCATTTATTTTTTAGTTTTGAAGCTATTCCAGGCCAAAGAGGCTAATGTATTTTAATTTTTTTTTTACTATCTAGAATTTTTATACAGTTATGCCTTTGGAAGCGTGCAGGTTTGAATCCCGCACTCCTCTCCGATTCCCATCTGTAAATGTTACCTACCCCAACAATCCAAGTGTAAAAGTGACGTTTTTGGTGGGAGCTACGCGTCTCCTGACGTATGCTCCTAAACCCCCCACCTGAATCTAGGCTTAGAAGTATTAGTCAAGGTTTCCATGGTATTCGCATTTCCCCGAAATAAAAACCTATAGCATAGTCACATTGCCAGGGTAGTATATTTCTTAAGTCTTCAACCCAGTCGAGATTTCGGTTGTCCGGGCCTGCTGAGGAGCTGTGTCTTACTGTATTGCTTTTGACTCAAGTAGTGGAAGGAGATCAGGGATGGCCCTTTATCCACAAGAAGCTAAAAAAAAAAAAAAAAAAAAAGTATTTTGAATGGGTGTGAGATGGTCAGAGGTCGGTTGCTTGCTTTTGCTGGCTACTTTTCTTGTATGTATATGTATATGTATATGTATATGTATGTATGTATGTATGTATGCATGTATGCATGTATGCATGTATGTATGTACGTGTGTATGTAAATATGTCTGTATATGTATATATATATATATATATGTATATATATATATATATATATATATATACGTATATGTATGAAACTGAAGAAGGGACCTGAAGAGAGGAATAATATCAAACTGGAAAATATTGAAATTCTGTGTGGGTGTACTATTATAATTAAGTTTACATAAACGAGTTTAAGATCTACAACCAACCCGTTTTTCAAACTAAATTCCAAAACTAACGGTGTCTTTCTTTTCCTTCCTACAGGTACGTTGGCAATACCGTGTCAAGACACCAACAAACTGATTTTAATCATCTGGTAAGAGGGTATCTCTATATTTCAACCTTTCAATTAATGCCTGAAATCATTTGTACCATGAAATCTGATTGGCTAGCGGTCGGGGTACTCCACCAATAGCTTATTCGACAGCAACTCAATATTCATACCAAGTGACGTCATCAGAACGTTGGTCTTGGTAGATTGGTCCTTATGTCCGTCCAGCATGTAATGAGTCGAGATAAAATCTTCAAGGGAATAAACACAAACTGTAAATTAATAAACTAGTTATGAAGGCAGTTATCTGCGACTATGACTATATTTGTATCAAGTTTCTAAACTACTTCCTTATGTCCTATTAATTGCTGTATCGGTTTGTTTTCTATGTAGTTTGTTTATTTTTCTTTATGTCTTTCTATATTTCCGACTATTCTAATGACTATTATCGCATGGGCGCATTTGCTATCGAAACTAGTTAACATAGAAATCTAATGTACAAATTTCGTTTTGGCTTTTATCAAATGCTCTAATTGGCTGTTGGATTAATGAAGTTGAGGTGCGTACGCCAGGAGGCGCGTAGCTGTGGCCGAAGTCGTCACCTTTGCCCAATGCCCTTGGACTATATGAGCAAGTCACAGTCACTGCCGGAAATTGGAGAGAAGTGCGGGATTCGAACTCAAGACCATTAGGTTTCCGATTACGCTACGAGCGCACAACCGATGAACAAAGCGTCGCCTGAAAACGAAATCATATAAACACGAGGAAGTAAATACTCACTTTCTCCGGTTTCGAAACCTAGAACGAATCTCTACAAGGCGCAAGCACCATGAATCTTCAGTAAATCGTGATTCGCTTAATGAACAGTTTATATACGTGTGTTATGAATTGCCTCCATACCACGCGCTCACCACAGACGTGGTCACATATTGTGAGTTCCTCTTGGACTCAGCGGTATTGTGCATCTCTGTGACGAATCATAAGCCTATTGTGAGACTCTGTGACGTAGTACTAGCCTATTGTGAGCCACTGTGACGTATTATTAGCTTATTGTGAACCACACTTGCACCAGAACAAGAACAAAGCCTTTTTAGCATCCAACGGAGCTCCTCCACTGCTCCCGTTTCTTCGTGAAAGGAGAGAGAGAGAGAGAGAGACGGCGCCCCTTCCCTTTCCCCTCTTCCCTATTCCTTCTCCTCATTCTTCCCTTTTCTCTTCCCTTCCCTCCTCCTCCCTTCATTCTTCCCTTCTCCTCACTCTTCCCCCTTCTTTCTTCCACCCTTCTTTCTTCCCTTCCCCCCACTCTTCTCCCTTCCTCCATCTCATTCTCCATTCTCTCCTATTTTCTTCACTCTTTCCTTTCCCCTTCCCCTCATTCTTCCCCGTCCTTCCTTTCTCCTTCTACTTACTCCCTCTTTTCCCCTATCCCCATTCTCCTTATTCCTCCTCCTCCACTTCTCCTCATTCCTCCTCCTCTTCCCCTTCCCCTTAATCTTCTCTCTCTCACCTTTCCCCTTACCCTTAGCCATACCCCTTTCATCTTCCTCTTCCTTCTCCCCTTTTTCTCTCATCCTTCTCTCTGCTGTCTTCCCCTTCCCATTCCTCAGTCTCAACCTTTCATCCGATACCTTCCTCCGTCTCACTCCCCCCTTCCCTCTCCTTTCCTCTTCCAGTCAATCATTGGAAGTCAATGTGGTGACACAAATAAATGAACGTTGATATTATGTCACTTTTTTATTAACTAGCAAAATGTCGGAAGGGAACCTGCAGAGAAGAATGTAATTAAAAAAAAAACATTAAAGGCAGCAACATCGACAAAGAATAAATTTTGAAAAAAAAAAATTACCTAGAAAGAGTACATAGTTCACATGCTCACCATTCAAGGCAACACTGGATAAAATAGATACCTTATGCTAAATATACATACACATACATATATATATAGACACACACACACACACACACACACGCACACACACACACACACACCACACACACACACACACACACACACACACACACACATACACACACACACACACACACACACACACACACACACACACACACACACACACACACACCCAACTCCCCGCCCACGAGAGTCAGAGTAACGACCCGAAGCGCAGCGGTACCGAAATAATTTCCTGCCCAGGGCCGAAATTATTTCGGTACCGCTGCGCTTCAGGTCGTTACTCTGACTCTCGTGGGCGGGGAGTTGAGTGTGTGTGTGTGTGCAAGGTCATAGCATTACCCATAGATCGGACCTACGAGCTCTGAGCTCTCTTCCAGGAGGGAAATAGCTGTTGATCACGAGTCCAACACGTGATCCAAAAGACCAAGTGAATACACACACACACACGCACACACACACACACACACACACACACACACACACACACACACACACATATATAAATATATATATATATATATATATATATATATATATATATATATATATATATGTATATATATGTATGTATATATGTATATACATATGTATGCGTGCACGTGTTTAGGTAAAGGAAAAACAAATAATAGAATAATAAGTAGATAAATACATAAATGAAAAAATGAATATATAGATCAATGAATACATAAGCACATGAACAAGTAAATCCAAATAGATAAACAAATAAGTAGATGAACAAACACTAATAGACAATAAACACATAAATAAACAAAAACAATTAAATAGATAAATAACAATATACGTGAACAAACACAAACAAAAATAAATAAAAGCAAATAGGTATAAAGACAAATAAAAAAACGGAAAAAACATAATTAAATACGTAAACAAGCAAAAATATGAATAGACTATAATTCTCCATCTTGTTCCAGACGCGAATTTTCTCCTACTCCGTTCCGGTATCAGCGTGGGCTGACTATGGCGGATCCGGCATGGATAAGTGCTTTACTACGATGTTGATAATGTCAAGGGATTAAGGGTCATTAAGAACCACACACACACACACACGCACACACACACACACACACACACACACACACACACACACACACACACACACACACACACACACACACTTCATACGCACGCACAAAGGAAAATAATTATGCACATAATCGTGAAACAATATATGAAAAATTACCGTTTTTCAAGTTTTTTTCCTCCTTAAGGTAATTTTGTACGTACATTGTATGCATACATTCACATATACATGCATACATACATACATATATGTACACACATACACTATATTATATATATATATATATATGTATATATATTATATATATATTATATTATATATATATACATATATATATATATATACATATATATATATATATATATATATACATCATATGCCCATAATGGCGTACGCGTGTGTATTCTCGGAATTTAGAGAATCGTGAATTTCTTGAAGACAGTGAACGAACATAAAGACATTGTGAAGCTATGAGGTCGTATTCATTCGAGTGTGAGTGAACGTGGTGCGGTGGTGGGATATTGATACGTGTTGGAAGAGGGTGATAAGAACATAAGAATGGGGGACACTGCAAAAGACCATAAGGCCTACACTTGGTAGTTCTATGTCCCGTACCAACTGTCATCCGTATCGTTAAAGGTATCTAATCTGTTGATACACCAGTTCTTGCCTATTTCGTTCTTGAATATATATATATATATATATATATATATATATATATATATATATATGTGTATATATATATATATCTATATATATATATATATATATATATATATATATATATATATATATATATATATTTTTTAATTTAGATCCATTACTACGAGTCCTGCCCCGATGTTTTAATATGATGACCTTACCTGAATCACCATTAATGAAGTGTTGATGTTGTTGATGTTGTTGGTGTTGATGCTGTTGGTGTTGTTGTTGATGGTGATGTTAATGTTGTCGTTGATATGGTTGATGTTGATGTCGTTGTTGTTAATGTTATTGTTGGTACTAGTGTTGTTGTTATTGATGATGTTTTTGTTGTTGTCTGTTATTATTGTTGTTGCTGTTAATGCTTCTCTTGTTTCTCCTAGTACTGGTACTTCTGGTGGTGGTGGTTGTGGATGTGGTTGTAAATAAAGTACTGATGGTGGTGGTTGTGGTAGTGACGGTGGTAGATATAGTTGCTATAGTGGTATCGGTGTTAGTGATGGTGGCGTTGGTGGTGGCGGCGCGGAGATAGTGGTTGTTAGTAGTGTTAGTGGTAGTTGTAATAAAGGAAGAGGAAGTAATGTTAGTGAAGGGGGTTGTAATGGTAGTGGAGTTCGAAATGGAGATAGAAGTGGAGGTGGGGTAGGTGGAGGTGGGGTAGGTGGAGGTGGAGGTGGGGTAGGAGGTGGAGGTGGAGGTGGAGGTGGGGTAGGAGGTGGAGGTGGGGTAGGAGGTGGAGGTAGGAGGTGGAGGTAGGAGGTGGAGGTGGAGGTGGAGGTGGGGTAGGAGGTGGAGGTGGAGGTGGAGGTGGGGTAGGAGGTGGAGGTGGGGTAGGTGGAGGTGGAGGTGGGGTAGGAGGTGGAGGTGGGGTAGGAGGTGGAGGTGGAGGTGGGGTAGGAGGTGGAGGTGGGATAGGTGGAGGTGGAGGTGGGGTAGGAGGTGGAGGTGGAGGTGGGGTAGGAGGTGGAGGTGGAGGTGGGGTAGGAGGTGGAGGTGGAGGTAGGGTAGGAGGTAGAGGTGGATATGAAGTTGAAGGTGCAGTAGGAAGTTGAGGTGAAGGTGAAAGTGGAATAGGAGGTGGGGTGAAGGTGGAGTAGGAGATGGAGATGAAGGTGAAGGTGGAGTAGGAGTTAAAGGTGAAGGTGCAGTAGGAGGTGGAGGTAAAGGTGAAGGTAGAGTAGGAAGTGGAGTTGAAGGTGGAGTAGGAGGTGGAGATGATGTTGAAGGTAGAGTAGGAGGTGGAGGTGAAGGTGAAGGTGGAGTAGGAGGTGAAGGTGAAGGTGGAGTAGGAGATGAAGGTGAAGGTAGAGTAGGAAGTGGAGGTGAAGGTAGAGTAGGAGGTGGAGGTGAAGGTAGAGTAGGAGGTGGAGGTGAAGGTGGAGTAGGAGGTGGAGGTGGAGTAGAAGATGGAGGTGAAGGTGGAGTAAAAGGTGGAGGTGAAAGTGGAGTAGGAGGTGGAGATGAAGGTGAAGTTAGAGTAGGAGATGGAGGTGAAGGTGAAGGTGGAGTAGAAGGTGAAGGTGAAAGTGAAGGTGGAGTAGGAGATGGAGGTGAAAGTGAAGGTGGAGTAGGAGGTGGAGGTAGATTTGTGGATAATGGTGGTGGTGGTGGTGGTTGTGGGGGATGGTATTAAAAGTGGTGGGGTTGGGAAGAAGGTTGTGTTGGTGAGGGTGGTGGTGGTGAGGGCGGAGGTGGATCCGAAGACGAAGGTGGAGGGTAAGGTGGAGGGTGAGGTGGAGGTGGTGGTAAGGGTGACAATAATAAAGATACAACTGAAGAAGAAACGTACATGCAATTTAATCATAGCAAGAAACACCGTGTACTTGCTCCTAGCCGGCCAGGATAAACCTGGATTTTTACATGAATATGAAATTTATATTCAAAAAAATGACAAAGAAAAAATCAATAACTCGGAAAAAATTAAGCATATTTTTTTAGGACAATTCAAATTCATTAGTGTTCTAACACACATATCATACATACATGAACTAATAATTCTGCACTTGAACATATGTTGTCCATAAATAAATAAAAAAAGTCTGCTTCAATTTATCTGCATGCACTATCATTCTTTTTTATCTAATCTCACTCGTTGATAAAGATCTGTGATAGTATTAAAGGGATTGATTTTTACGTTATATGGATACAGAACTCCATACTGAATAAAATGGTCTTCTGTTAGCAAGAACAACACATATGAACATTTAGTTCAAAAATTCATAAAAGTTGTGTGTGTGTGTGTGTGTGTGTGTGTGTGTGTGTGTGTGTGTGTGTGTGTGTGT
>NC_134810.1:21287264-21289764 GCF_046742065.1 Oratosquilla oratoria | reverse complement strand
TAATTAAACGTGCACAGGGAACATAACACGCCCAATTACACAATTACACAAATTATTGTATTAAACACTCACACATAAATGAGTGTAATTTGGCCTGCATACTTAGAAATAGTCATATGCACACACATACGCATATGCACACACGCTCACACACATAGATACACATGCACACACATGGATATCCATAAACACAGACACACACATACTTTTTCACAGAAATTAATTATATTATTTTATATAGAAGGATTGGAATAAAAAAAGAAATTATGCCTTGTACACGCTAACACCATAATTCAAGACGAGGAACACCGTAACGAAGTCACGTGTTACAAACATACAAGTTTTATTGTGTCTCCTGATGTCTGAACGGTATACATGTTACAGTAAGAACACGTACCTAGGGATTACGCGTAATCCCTAGATGTGTTTCAGTGAATACGCGTAATCCCCGTTTCACTAACCTAACCTAACCCAACCTAAGGTTAGGTTAGGTTAGGTTAGGTTAGGTTAGGTTAGGTTAGGTTAGGTTAGGTTAGGTTAGGTTAGGTTAGGTTAGGTTAGTGAAACGGGGATTACGCGTATTCACTGAAACACATCTAGGGATTACGCGTAATCCCTAGGTACGTGTTCTTACTGTAACATACATACCCTATGGCTATGCCATTACAGGGGGTCTTTGACTTAAGTCGGTGATCAGTTCATACAGACCGACGTAATGCAATTTTTTTTGCGCAGGTTGGAATTAACATAACCCAAGTCAAATAGCTAACCTAAAACACCCTAAACTCATACGCACATATCAAGATACAAAACTAGGCCATAGGAAAATGAAAGGAAGGATATAATTGTAGTACAGAAAAATAGCAAAAATTAAACTGTAATAAAAGAAAACAAACATAATAATGAGAATAATCCCCAAAAATGACGAATGAAACTATACATTCTGTACCGCCGTAAAGTCAAAACGACGTATGTCGAAACGACGTATGTCGAGATTGACGTATGTCGAGGACCACCTGTGTAGCTATAAACATCGAATTTTCTAGACAAACTTAGTTAAGCAGAATTATCATAGCGACTTTAATGACATCCCTACGGACCAGAGTCACCTAGTATTCTGTTTTTATTGGAGACTAGTCTCCACTTAAAAAGAAACATTGATCACTTCCAACTTCTAGTATTCCTCCCTTCAGCTGCCTTCCTTACAATCTTTCCTTTACGATCTCGACGACTGTGATATTGTTCCCAAGGATAGAAACACTGGTTATTTTTGGTAAAGACTGCTACTTTTCTTATCTCCTTCCTTACCTTTTGATTCTTTTTCTTTTAATACTGGCTGCTGCTAGTCTATTATTATTCATCCTCTCCTTCCGTCACCCTTACGCGGTGTCACACTATGCGTCGGCTCCGGATGCGGTCAGATGATAGGCAAGTTCAATGAGCTTAACAAGATCACCTGGTGACATCCAGAACATGATATAAGGACGACCACCATTTCCCCCTTTGGTTAAAACACTCTCATAACCTTTCAAGTCCAGTGGGATGTCATAAGGGAGACTTTGCCTTAGCCAAGGACAAACCGCAACGGTGGCACCGGGAAGTGTGTCACCCGCCTTAGGTTTACAGAAAATGTACACGTATTTCAATTGACCCCTCTCCGTACTAAATGGTTAGAAAGGCTGGTCAACTACAGTCCATAACACGTAACATTATGATAGATATAGATATACTAACAATTATAATCATATAAACAACAATGATAATAATGATTACAATAATCAATAATAATAATAATAATAATAATAATAATAAAATAATAATAATAATAATAATGATGATAATAATAATAATATTTTTCAAGAAAGTAGTAGTTGCCAACAAGACTGACGAGTTTAAACACCATGTGAGGTCGGAGCCTATATGTATACGACGTTTCGCTTATTACAGCTTTTTCAAGTACATTTTTGTGATACATATGCTTGAGATTAAATAAGAGGAATGGAGGGAACGTGGAAAGAAAGAAGTAGGGTGAGGGGAAGGAAGCGGAGGAGGAGGATTTGGGTTATTGAATACTGAGAGAGAAGAAGGCTGGCCCAAACGTCCGAAGACAAATTGTTCACAAAGGATGGTTCACGAATACGTGAACACAGTTACGACGTCAGGCATGATGTCACCATCAATGCATGTGTGACACATAGGAACAGGGAAAACTACCTGATGGACTGGAGGATTGCAGACCTGCTGCTGACACGAGAGCCCGACAAGATCCGCAGGAAGTATTTGGAAGCAGCGGTCATACAAGGGACCAACACTATTGAACCAAATAGGGGCATGTTCAACATCTCACACCACATAATTCCTTTAATACCCATGGCCAACAAAATTTTAAACCATCCTTTGTGGACAATTTGTACTTGGACGTTTGGGCCAGCTTTCTCAACCTCTCCCAGTATTCAATCCCCCTTCTCCCATTCCTCCTCTCCTCCTCCTCTTCCTCCTC
>NC_134810.1:21282484-21284264 GCF_046742065.1 Oratosquilla oratoria | reverse complement strand
TCAGTGAATACGCGTAATCCCCGTTTCACTAACCGAACCTAACCCATCCTAAGGTTAGGTTAGGTTAGTGTTAGGTTAGGTAGGTTTAGGTTAGGTTATGTAGGTTAGGTTAGGTTAGGTTTAGGTTTATGAAACGGGGATTACGCGTATTACACTGAAACACATCTAGGGATTCACGCGTAATCCCTAGGTACGTGTTCTTACTGTAACACACATACCCTATGGCTATGCCATTACAGGGGGTCTTTGACTTAAGTCGGTGATCAGTTCATACAGAACTCGACGTAATGCAATTTTTTTTGCGCAGGTTGGAATTAACATACACCCCAGTCAAATAGCCTAACCTAAAACAACCCCTAAACCTCATACGCACATATTAAACAAACAAAACTAGGCCATAGGAAAATGAAAGGAAGGATATAATCGTAGTACAGAGAAATGACAAAAATTAAACTGTAATAAAAAGAAAACAAACATAATAATGAGACTAATCCCCAAACATGACGAATGAAACTCTACATTCTGGACCGCCGTAAAGTCAAAACGACGTAAAGTCGAAACGACTTATGTCCGAGATTGACGTATGTCGAGGACCACACCTGTGTAGCTATAAACATCGAAATTATAGACAAACTTAGTTAAGCAGAATTATCATATCGACTTTAATGACATCCCTACGGACCAGAGTCACCTAGTATTCTGTTTTTATTGGAGACTAGTCTCCACTTAAAAAGAAACATTGATCACTTCCAACTTCTAGTATTCCTCCCTTCAGCTGCCTTCCTTACAATCTTTCCTTTACGATCTCGACGACTGTGATATTGTTCCCAAGGATAGAAACACTGGTTATTTTTGGTAAAGACTGCTACTTTTCTTATCTCCTTCCTTACCTTTTGATTCTTTTTCTTTTAATACTGGCTGCTGCTAGTCTATTACCCATGGACAAATTTAGATTTAAGAAGGAAATAGGCAAGAATTGGTTTACTAATAGGGTGATCGATGAATGAAATAAACTTAGTAACCATGTAGTAAGCGCTGAAACTATCAGTTGTTTAAAAAAACGATTAGACAACTTTATGGATGGGGACGACAGGTGGTGATGGATACGGAGCTGCCTAGTGTAGGCCTTATGGTCTCTTGCAGTCTCCTTTATTCTTATGTTCTTATGTTCTTATGTATTATTATTCATCCTCTCCTTCCGTCACCCTTACGCGGTGTCACACTATGCGTCGGCTCCGGATGCGGTCAGATGATAGGCAAGTTCAATGAGCTTAACAAGATCACCTGGTGACATCCAGAACATGATATAAGGACGACCACCATTTCCCCCTTTGGTTAAAACACTCTCATAACCTTTCAAGTCCAGTGGGATGTCATAAGGGAGACTTTGCCTTAGCCAAGGACAAACCGCAACGGTGGCACCGGGAAGTGTGTCACCCGCCTTAGGTTTACAGAAAATGTACACGTATTTCAATTGACCCCTCTCCGTACTAAATGGTTAGAAAGGCTGGTCAACTACAGTCCATAACACGTAACATTATGATAGATATAGATATACTAACAATTATAATCATATAAACAACAATGATAATAATGATTATATCAACAATAATTATAACAATAACAATAACAACAATAATGATAACAACAAAGGTAATAATGATGATAATAATAATAATATTTTTCAAGAAAGTAGTAGTTGCCAACAAGACTGACGAGTTTAAACACCATGTGAGGTCGGAGCCTATATGTATACGACGTTTCGCTTATTACAGCTTTT
>NC_134810.1:21257484-21277484 GCF_046742065.1 Oratosquilla oratoria | reverse complement strand
GAGGGGAAGGGGAAGGGGAGGGGAAGGGAAAGGGGAGGGGAGGGGAAGGGGAAGGGGAAGGGGAGGGGAGGGGAAGGGGAGGGGAGGGGAGGGGAAGGGGAGGGGAGAGGAGGGGAAGGGGAAGGAAGAATAGGGGGACGGAAGGGAATGGGAGGTAAGGGGAGGGGAAGGAAAGGGAAGGGGAGGGAACGGGTGGGAAAGGGGAGGTAAGGGGAGAGAGGGGAGGGAAGAGGAGGAATGAGGAGGGAAGCGGAGGGATGGGGGTTTAATGGGAGGAAATAGGAAAGAAGGGGAGGGGAGAGATATGGAGAGAAAGGAAGGGAAGGTGGGGGAAGCGGGAGGATAGGGTAGGGAAAGGAAGGGAGGGGAAGGGAAGGGAAGGGAAGGGAAGGGAAGGGAGGGGTGGGGAGATATGGGACAGAAAATGAGAGGGAATAGGAGGCAGGGGAAGGGAAAGGAAGGGAAGGGAAGGGAAGGGAAGGGAAGGGAAGGGAAGGGGAGGGGAGGGAAGGGAAGGGAGGGAAGGGAAGGGAGAGGGAAGACCGGCGAGAGAAGAGGAGGGAAGAGGAGGGAAGTGGGTGGAGGAGTCATGAAAGATACAGAATAAAATAAGGAGGAGAAATGAATGGAGGAGGAAGAGGAGCTGGGAGAGGAGGAAGAGAATGATAAGAATGGAAATGAAAAGGTCGAGAAAAATACAAAGAGATGAAAAAGGAGGTGGAAATTGAGGAAGCGGATTTGTTGGAGAAGGAGGAGGAACAAGAGGAGGAATAAAAGAAGGGGTTAGAGGAGGAGGGTCTGAAGAAACATGAAGAAGAGGAAGTAGAGGAGGTGGCGGAGGAGGAGGTTGGGAGAGAAGAAAATGGGGGAGAAGGAAGAAAGAGAAGGAAAAGTGGGAGGAGGAGAAAGGGGAAAGGGAAGGAGTAAGAGAAAGGAAAATGAAAGAGAAAAAGAAAAAGGAAGAAAGGAAAAGAGAAAGAGAAGGAGAGAGAAGAGAAGGAAAAGGAGGAGGAGGAGGAGAAAGAGAAAGAGAAAGAGAAAGGCAAAAGTCAAGAGAAGGAGAAAGAGAAGTAGAGAGAAAAGAAAGGAAGAGGAGGAGAAAAGGAGAAGAAGAAGAAAAAGGAGGAGGAAAAGGAAACTGAGAAGGAGATATAGAAGGAGTAGGAGAAGAAGAAAAAGGAGGAGAATAAAAAGGAGGAGTGGAAGGGGGAGAAGAAGGAAGAGAAGCAGGAAGAGGAGAAGAACTAGGAAGAGGAGCTGGAGTAGAATTAGGATAAGAAGACAGAGAAAAAGGAGGTAGTGAATGAGAAGAAGAAGGAGGAGAAGAAGGAGAAGAAGGAGGATAAGAAGGAGAAGTAGGAGGAGAAGCTGAAGTAGAAGTAGCTGGAGGAGAAGAATTGGGAGAAGCAGGAAGTAGTGAGCAGGAGGTAGTGGATATGGAGCAGGATGAGGAGGAAGAGGAGGCGGATGAGGAAGACGCGGAGGAGGAAGAGAAGGAGGAGAAGTAGGAAAAGGAAAAGCTAGAGTAAACGTAGTTGGAGAAGAATAGGAAGAAACAGGAGGTGATGGAAGGGGAGAAGAAAAAGGAGGAGGAGGAGACGGAGGAGAAAGAGGAGGAGGAGAGGGAAGAGGAAAAGCTAGAGTAGAAGTAGGAGGAGGAGAATAATGTGAAAGAGAAACAGGAGGAGGTAGTGGAGGAGGAAAAGAAAAAGGAAGAGGAGGAGGAGACGGAGGAGGAAGAGGAGGAGGAGGAGAAGTGGGAAGAGGTAAAGCCGGATTTGAAGTATGAGGAGGAGAAAAACGAGAAAGAGAAACAGGGGGAGAAGTAGTGGAGGGAAAGAAGCAGGACGACGACGACGACGAGGAGAAGGAGGAGGAGGAGGAGGAGGAGGAGGAGGAGGCAGCGGTGCCGGAAACTGTATGACGTCATGGAATCAGCTGAGAGGAGGCGGGAGGACACAGCACTTCTTGCTTGGAGTGAGTGAAGGAGTTCCCTTCCAGATGACTAAAGTCGCCATGGTCGTGGTACCATCAACAAGGAAGATTGTCTAAAAAAATTATATGGTAGTGGTGGAACCTCTTTCTCCCCCCCCCTCTCTCTCCTCTCTCTTTCTCTCCCTCTCTTCTCTCTCTCCTTTCTCTCTCTTCTTTCCCTTACTCTTCTTTCCCTCTCTCTTTCTCTCCCTCTCTTCTCTCTCTCCTTTCTCCCTCTCTTCTTTCCCTCTCTCTCTTCCTCTCTCTTATATTTTACATGGTCACAAGGTAGATATCAAATTTCTTAAAAGTGCGCATAAAAAATGGAGATACGATTTCCATAGAAAGGGTGTAGCTGACAGTAAAACATTACGATTTGAGATTATAAACTTCGTTTTGTTAGAAAATACTGCTGGAACAAGTCACTGATGAATGTGCAAATATGGACTTACTACGCATCGACGATGTACGAAGAAGAGAATTGAACTGTAGGTCACTGAATCTTCAGCCAAGCGCTGTGATCATTTGGCTATCACTCTCCTAATGATTCTAAACATTTTCCTTTAATTTGTTTCTTTACTAATTCATTTATAATCTCGTTTACTTCTTTATGCATTTGTTTTTCTATTTATTTGTTTATTTGTTTGATGTTTTTTTATTTTTTTTATTTATAACTTTCGAAATGAAAGCGATCATCCTCCCCGATGACGTCACAAGTCTGTTGATGATTGAGTTCTCAAAGAAACATCCGATTCTTATGTTGTGCTGTCGCTCATTGACTGTTAGGTAGCTAATAAGCCGGGACACATATTTTCCGAATTTCAATTGGGTCATCATGTTTATGTGTGGGTTAGGTCTCAGAACAAAGGAAATGGAACGTGTCGATTGATCCTTTTAGAATAGATCTCTGATTGAGTTATTCAGTCCAGTCTAATGCCGAACGCCTATATCATGAATTGGCAACCTCCGGCACGCGTGCCAAAAATGGCACGTGACAGGTATAACCCTGGCACGCCAGCTGGTTTTGAAAATTTGTCACAGTATCGAAAAATAACATGAAAGTTTCATATCAACAAAATGTGACAAGAGATCAAGCTAAAACCAAATCGTCTAGAAGTTCACGTTTACTGGCATCCCAACTGCAGTAAAACAGTGCATATGAATTGACATTAAGTAGAACACTAAAAAGCATTGTTGGCATGCAAGGTTCTACAAATAAAAGAAACTGGCATTACCTCTCTCAGAAGTTGCCGATCCCTGGCATATATGTATGCATATATGTGTATATATATATATATATGTGTGTGTGTGCATATATATATATTATATATATATATATCATATATGTATATATGTATATATTATATATATATATATCATATATGTATATATGTATATATATATGATATATATATATATCACATATATGCATGAGAAATACATATAAACTCATGATTGTAAATATGCGGAAAAAACACCACGGAAAATGATAAACTGATGACCAAGCGCTTGCGTCTATTCAGACATCCTTAGGGTACCCTGAGGATGTCTGAATAGACGAAAGCGCTTGGCCATCAGTTTATCTTTTTTCTTGGTGTTTTTTCCGCATATATATATATATATATATATATATATATATATATATATGTATATATATATATACATATATATATATATATATATATGTGTGTGTGTGTGTGTGTGTGTGTGTGTGTGTGTGTGTGTGTGTGTGTGTGTGTGTGTGTGTGTGTGTGTGTGTGTGTGTGTGTGTGTGTGTGTGTGTGTGTGTGTGTATGTGTGTGTGTGTGCGTATATGTGTGTGTGTGTGTGTGTGTGTGTGTGTGTGTGTGTGTGTGTGTGTGTGTGTGTGTGTGTGTGTGTGTGTGTGTGTGTGTGTGTGTGTGTGTGTGTGTGTGTGTGTGTGTGTGACAGGTGGTCCTAGGCTCTGAAGGTATTTAGAATGTCTAAATGAATGACAATTTTGTTTAGCTAAGAGCTGGCTTGCATAAAAGTAGAAGAATCTAGAGAGACCTCAGAGAGAAGCCGTGGATATTGGAGAGAGAGATACAAACCCATGATGAAAGACTGACGAACTAATGAAAGAGATGAAGAGAAACCACAAGAAAGGAGCTTATGGAGTTTGTGGAGAGAGACACAGGCCAAGACAAAAGCTTAAGGTACTAGAGAAAGAGGTAGCTACTAATCTAAGATAGAAACTTCGTGGTCTAGAGAAATTGGTGGACACGAATCCAAGACAGACCCTTGGGGTACTAAGCGTACACGTCGGTTGCGACATAAAAGTCCAACTGAGGTAAACGAAAAAAAAAAAAAAAAAATTACACCAACTTGTGAACGTACCTCGGACATTTGAGAAAGTCCAAGGCATTAGGTGATTTCATTCGGCTTAGTAACGACACTACCTCGAAGCAACGTGGGTTAATTACTACCTCGCTCGACCAAACGAGCATCGCATCAGATCCTACCGTTTCCGCTCCTTAATTGCATCGTTCCGCCTACTCAACTCCTCATCCATTCGCCCAATCACCCCTACTCACTCCCCTGCGACACCTACTCATCCTATCACCCACTCATCTATGTCCAGTCACTTGCCTATACTCACCTACTTATACTCAATTGTGTATATTCATTTTCATATACTCAATTGCATATACGCACTCGCTTGTATTTACTCACCTATACTCAACCGCCTGTGGTCATTCACCTATACACACAACCATGTTAGCGTGTCCACTTTCTCACTCATCTACGAGCTAGCACACCCAGTCATCAAACTCGCACGCCCACTAACATGTATTCTCACTAGGTTAAACGCCCACGTGTTGTCCTCTCCCCACACACACCCGTGACCTCACCCTCCCGCTCACCCCCTCCTATACACAAATAATCACAGTTTATTCATCAACACCAATGCATACACTCATCTTTATACCCCCCCCCAACACACACACAGCCGTCCTTACTGGATGCCATTTCTATTCTTTATAATGGCTGCCGCAAGCTTCGTATATCAATATCCATGTTAACACTTCACAAGGCAAAAAGCGTTATAGTCTTGTCATTGACACAAACGCATGATTTTAATCTGTCTCCTACCAAGGCTATTTCATTCATTTCTGTGGGACTCTTTGCTACTTTATCCACCGACTTTGACAACTCACCCATCCTCCCAAGCACCTAAACTCACGCCCCCATACACCCACTTCCTCACTCACCCATCCCCCATTTCTTGATTCAAACAATCACCCATACATCCCACAAACAACTTCCCAACCACCCACACGTCCCCTCACCCATTCACCCATCCTCTCGTTTATTTGCACGTCCATCCCAAATTGATTTACTTCCCTGGGCACCCAAACACCAGTTACCCACCCAGAACTCTCACACCTCTCACCCACCCACTCACCCTCTCACCCACACAACCACACACCCACGCCACTACGCATACCTTACCCACGTGCCGCTTCAGCTGCATCCCTCACGCCCACTTGCTCTCACGCCCACAAACGAGCAAGGAGGCGTGCGGCCTCACCGTCCGTGGACCCTCCCTTGGGGGGAACAAAAATTCATCGTTTCCGGTTATGGTAAGCTTCGAATACCGCTTCAAATGTGACAGTTCTCAAGCTTGATTGCGGCCGCGTGATGTTTCTTCCACCTCCTCCTCCTCCACCGCCTCCTCTTCCTCCTCCTCCTCCTCCTCCATTTCTTCCTCTGACGCTCTCTTTTCATTCTCCTACATCTGGTCCTCTTTATTTTTTCTTTCTTCGCATCGTATATTTCCTTTGGTATTCCCTCCGCTTCTTTCCCTTTCTACCACACTACATCCTCCTCTTCCTCCTTTTACTTTTCCTATTCATTTTATTCCACCTCCTTCCTTTTCTTCTCTATTTTCATCTTCTCTATATCATAGATCCTTCTCTTATTCTTCCCTTTTCTTTTCTTCTACATTTCTCTTCTTCTTCATTTTTTTCCTTTTCCTAATATTTTTTATCTCCTCCTCTTCCTCCACTTCTCCTAATCCTCCTATTCCTCAAACTACCCCTCTTTGAATTCCACCTCCTCTTTCTCCCCCTCCATACAGTCCTCCTTTTCATCCTCTTCCTTACCGCCCTCCTCCTCCTCCTCCTCCTCCTCCTTTTCCCTCTCCTCCTACACTTCAGTTCTCAACTCTTTACTAATACCATCATCACCATAACTGCCAGCAACTCTTCCTCTAATTTTTAATTCTAATCCTTTTGGAGTCCTACTGAGTTTTTCTTCCAATCTGTTGTAGACATGATCATCATCACTATCAATACTATTTTGATTAGCATCTTCATTATCACCACCAGAATCATCAGCATCTAAATATAGTATCTCTATCCCTCCACCCCATCACCATAACCACTACCATCAAGAACAATAACAATAACAAGAACAAGAACAATAATAAGGATAAGGACAGAGAAAAAGACAAGAACAATAATAAGAACATAAGCAGCAGCAACAACAAGTGCTTTCCACCTTACTCCTCCTCCTCCTCCTCCTCCTCCTCCTCCTCCTCCACTTTTCCATCCTCCTCGTTCGGCTCATTCATTCACATCATCATTGATATCAGTGGAAGAATCAACTCAGACCTTGATGTTGCCAGTGTGGTATTGTATTTATATTTATCATCAAAAAAGGGCATTCAAACGTGCATAAATACACAGGTGCGAAAATTCACACACACACACACACACACACACACACACACACACACACACACACACACACACACACACACACATTACACACATATACATAAGAACACACACACATACACACGCACACACACACATACACAAGCACACACACACACACACACACACACACACACATACACACGCACACACACACATACACAAGCACACACACACACACACACACACACACACACACACACACACACACACACACACACACACACACACACACACACACACACACACACACACACACACACACACACACACACACACACACACACACACACACACACACACACACACACATACACAAGCACACACACACACACACACACACACACACACACACACACACACACACACACACACACACACACACACACACACACACACACACACAAACACACACGCACACACACAAACACACACGCACACACACACACGCACACACGACTCGGTGGCGCGGTTGATAGAGTACTGGACTGTCAGCACGGAGGTGGGTCAGCACCTGGTTCGAATCCTGCCCAGGGCCGAAATTATTTCGGTATCACTGCGCTTCAGGTCGTTACTCCGACTCTCGTGGGCGGGGAGTTGGGTGTGTGTGTATGTGTGCAAGGTCATAGCATTACCCATAGATCGGTCATACGAGCTCTGAGCTCTCTCCCGGGAGGGAAGTAGCTGTCGATCACAAGTCCAACACGTGATCCAAAGACCAAGGTGAACACACACACACACACACACACACACACACACACACACACACACACACACACACACACACACACACACACACACACACACACACACACACGTGATCCAAGACCATGGTGAATCACACATATACGCATGCACATAGTTAAATTAAGATAGACCAGGTCAAGTTAGATCAGGTCAGGTGAAGTCAGGTCATTTGAAATTACGTTAGGTTACATTAATGTAGCTTAGGTTTATCTATATCAAATCACGACTACAGCTAATTTGCTTTATTTAATTTACATAATAATACGACAAGTATCTTCATCTTCATATTTCTTTCATTTGCAATCACAGGGAAGTAAAAAATCAAAGTCTTAAACAGAAAACTCCTTATATGGTTTGTTAAGCGTCCTCTGACTGGTGACAATTATTTCATGGTAGTTAACGTTCGTTCATACTAGATTTACTTGTCCGAGAAAAAACAAATTGAAGAAAGCGCTTAAATCCAGTTGAGATTTCTTTGCTTTTGTTTATCACTCTTTATAAGATGTAAGAAAAATTAAGTGGATAAGGATAGATAGATAGATGGATAGATCGATAGATAGATACAGATAGGCAGGTAGATACACTGATAGAAAGATAGATGAATAGACAGGTAGGTAGGTATAGATATATAGGTAGATAGATATATAAAGAGGTAGATAAAAGTATAAATTCATAAACAAATAGATAAATGAATAGATAGATAAATAGATGAATAATTCATGATAAATTAATCAACCAAAAATTGGATAAATGAAAGATAAGTACAAGTTGAATGAAAAGGTAAGCTAATCAATATATACCTTAATAAATACGTAGATCAATAAACAAATAAACAATTCAACAATTAAGTAATTAAATAAAGAGTCAACAATACACAAATAGAAAAACAGATAAGTATACGAACAACGGCATAAAGAAACGAAGGAATTGAAAAAAATAGAACAAAGAAATACAAAAAAATAAAAATAAATAAATAAAATAAAACTACTCATCACCATATTCTACTCTAAACACAAATATTCCCTAAAATTCCGTTTGGTTCTATTCAGTCTACATCTCCTCCCCCATTCCCACAGTCAGGATCTCTCATCTGATTCCTGAAGAACAAAAGAGTCAAGATCCTGAGAAAGATACAAGAGGTAAATGAACACTTAGTAAGGTATCGGTCTGGATTCGAACCAGGGCTTTCGGGGCACCAGTCTGTCACGTTTCCCGTGGCTTCAGCCACTTCCTCCCAGAGGGATGATGAGGTGGCACAGTGCCTGGCGAGCACAACTACGCATTGAAGTGGTCTTAAAGTTGAGGTAGCGGAAGAACCAATCCACCTCGACTTCACAAGTTTTGAGTGGAGGTGGGGGGAGGGGAGAGAGGAGGGAGAGGAGGTGGGGGGGAGGAGAGACAGGAGGGGGAGAGGAGGTGGGGGATAGACGTTTGGATAGGGGTGTAGTGGGGAGGATGGGCGTGGGGGATGGCGGTGGGGATGGGGGTAGGGGGGTGACGGAGGAGGAGGAGGAGATGGTGGGGACGATGAATGGGGTTGGAGGAAGTGGGGGAGGAAGGAGAGGGGATGGGGAGAGGTGATAGTGGTGAGGTGAGAATAGGGGGAGGTATGGAGAGGAGGTGGGGGTAGAGGTAGGGATAGGGGTGGAAGAGTGGGGGAGGATTTTGGTGAGAGATAGGAATAGGGGATAGGGTGGGGGATGGGGGTTTGGTAGAGGTGGGGATGGGGCTAGAGGAGTGAGGGAGGATGGTGGGGGATTAGGGTAGGGGATGGGGTGGGGAGAGGTTGAGGGAGAGGAGGTGGGGAGAGGAAGTAGGGAATAGAAATTGAGGGAATAGAGGTGGAGGAGAGATAAGGAAAAAGAGGAGAGAGAGAGAGATAATGGGAATGAAGAGTTGGGGAGAGGGGATGTGGAAGAAGGGGTGTAGGAGAGGGGTAGTCAAGAGGGGGTGGAGATGGGGGTGGAGAAAAGGGGGTGGAGGAGAGGAGGTAGAGGAGAGGGGTGGGGAGGAGAAGGAGGGGGAGAGGAGGTGAAGGGAAGGACGTGGAGGAGAGGAGAGGAAAGAAGGCGAAGTAAGAAGAATAGAAATATGAAACCAATGAAGATGACCCATGATGTCGAAACGTTTGGTACTGAATAAAACTCCACACTCAAGCCTTAAAGTTTCATTTGCCACCTCGCCTCCATAGTCTATCATTCATTGTGTACATGGGGAGAAACGTAGGATGATGTGGGGAGGTGGAGGAGGGAGTGGGGAGATAGGGAAGTGATTGGTTGGTTTGAGAGTGAGGGTGCAGGAATAAATATAATACGATGGAAGAGGGTTTGGATGAGGATAAGTGTGATGGGGATGATAAGGGTGATGTTGACGGTAGGAGTGAGACAAAGGTTGAAGTTGAATATGAGTGTGCAAGTGAGGGTGAGAGGTGAGGATAAGGGTGAGGATAAGGGTGAGAGTGAGGGTGTGGGTGAAGTTCAGGGGAGGGGTGAAGATATGGGTGAGGATAAGGGTGAGGCTAAGGGTGAAGATAAGGGTGAGGATAAGGGTGAGAGTGCGGGTGTGGGTGAGTCTCAGGGGAGGGGTGAGGATAAGGGTGAGAGTGAGAGTGAGGGTGAGGGTGAAATTGAGGGTGAGGATAAGCGTACGGTTGAGGATGTGGCTGAGAGAATGTTGGTAAAGGTGAGGATGTGGGTGAGGGTGAGGATGAGGTAAGAGTAAGGTTGAGAGCGCATAGTGAGGGTAAGCGTGATTTGTGGATGAGGCTAAGGAATATAATGAACGAAAGTCTGGGTAAGTAAAAGGGTGAGATTAAGTTTGATTGAGGGTGTGGGTGAAGGGAGAGGATGAGGAGCATAAGGGTGACAAGAAGGAGGTGAAGGTGTGGGTGTGGGTGTGGGTGAGAATGTGAGTGAGTACAGAAACGAGGCTAAGAACAAAACGGAGATGAGGATAAGGGTAAGGATAATGGTTGTGAGGGTAACGAGGGAGAGGGTGAGGATGGATGGATGAGGATGAGGCTAAGGGTGAGGTTTTGGGTGAGGACGAGGGTAAAAGTGAGGGTCATGGGTTAACAATACAATATTTTATTCAGTTTTACAAAACTCATAGATTGATTGAGGTTTCAAGATACGTTACACTGACATAGTGATCTTGCAGTGACCTGACTCTCATGGAGAAAGTGACCTCAGTTATTCAAGACATCTTGGCCTTCAGGAGTGACACTCAAGAATGAGGTGCTCCTTGACTTTTGGTAACCTCTTCCTCAGATGCCAAGAGTTACCTGTCCCTAGGCAGAATCGAATATCTGAAGTGTGCCACTATGATTGTCTTTTGACTACAACGAGGCATATTTTTAAAAATTTATTCTGGTTACGTTAAGTGATTTTATTCATCTTAGGGGGAAGAACTCGAACGGGCAGAGCGAAGTAAAGAGAGAGAGAGAGAGAGAGAGAGAGAGAGAGAGAGAGAGAGAGAGAGAGAGAGAGAGAGAGAGAGAGAGAGAGAGAGAGAGAGATAGAGAGAGAGATAGATAGAGAGAGAGAGAGAGAGAGAGAGAGAGAGAGAGAGAGATAGAGAGAGAGAGAGAGAGAGAGAGAGAGAGAGAGAGAGAGAGAGAGAAACTTGTCAAGGAAGAATTTTATTCTTTTTGGGAACCGGAGAGAGGAGGGGGACAGGAACGGGGACAAGAGGAGGGGAGAGGAAGAGGAGGGGAAGAGGGGGAGGAGGAATAGTGGGAGATGGCAAGTAGGCCTACAACTGTAACTTAGTTAATAAACATTTAAATTCAAATAGGGACAGACGATTTTAGTCGGTCGGGGAAGACCATTACATACTCGTACAAGTTCTGTTAAAAACAACCCAAATCACTCTGGGTTTATTAGTCTTGACGTCTGAATTGAAGCAAAATGCAGTTGCTGGCAACTACCAGACGATTTCCTTCGGTTTGTTGTGGTGGTGAGGTGACTACGCTAGGAGGAGCTAAGTAGCCGCGTTCGAAGCCGTCACCTTTGCACAATGCGGCTCAGGGACAATTAGGGTAGGTAACCGTCATTGCTGGGTATTGGAGAAAAGTGCGGGATTCGAACCCGCAATTAAACGAATGCGACACCAGCAAGCTTCCTATTACGCCACCAAAGCATATGGATTGTGTTATGGAGTACAGTGGTCTACTATGGCAAAATATGTCGACAGGACGAAATGAATGAATAAAATTGAATAAACGAATGAATACATAAATGAGAAAATAAAAGGTGGGAAATTAGATAAATGAATGAGCACCAGTAGAAAAGTGAATAGATAAATGGATAAATAAAAAATGAATGAATGAATGAAAGAATAGATGAATACACAAATAAACGAATAAATATACAAATGAATATCATAGATAGATTTATTAACAAATGCACACTGATGACTGAAAAAAAAAAACCGATGTGAAAAAAACTAATAAAATAATATTTTTTTTGCAGATAATGTAGCATGTTCCTTGTGCGTTTATGCAACTGTATCATAAACTAATTTTTTTTACATGCAACCGCTTCTGCGGAAAGCTTATTCCGTTCCTTACGCAAAGGACAAAAATAATTTTATCTATATTCAACTTATGTCCTAATAGCTTTTTTTTTTTTTTTTTTTTTTTTTTTTTTTGTGGTTGGCATCTTCGTATGAGGGAAGGAGAGTCACCAGATAAATGAAGTGGCCCTACCACGGACGTGCTGTGTCTTCCTGCATTGCTTCTGACCCGGACGTTGGTTAGGAAACAGTGATGACTCTTCATCCACAAGGAGCTAAGATAAGAGGGAAAGAAGGGTGGTGGATGAGAGTGGAATGGGTGGAACTAAGTACGTGCCTTGACTCGGCTACCCCTCTTACAAGGTGGAAAAAAAACCTTGGTGTATAAATAGATGATATTTAGAGTGAAAATGTTATTCATAACGATGTTATCAAATACTTTTTAAAATAATGAAAAACTGTATGCCCATTTGTGTCCAATTTCACAGCCAGCACGTTTGTATTGGCACAACCCTAAACACAAATTCGAAGTTCTGTGCAGCTAAACAAGTCTATGTAACGCACCGAACCTCTCTTCAGTCTTGCACCGGTTCACGATTCTGAAAACTAAAGCATATAAACATTTAAAGACGCATTTACACTTTGAAGAAGCATTTCCTTGTTCACCCTTCCCGTACCTCGTGGCAATTTTCTTTTTACTCTGGTTGTCGCTAGGGAATTCCATTCGTATAAATTACACTCCTAGATAGTTAAGGGGGCCTTAGGTCAAGGCAATTCTCATCTTTCATACCCCGACGCCAATTTGAATACGAATTTACTGACGCCAGAATACTTCATTCATCTGCATGGCAACCTCTCGGCGACAAAGGGATCTGGCACCGCTAAGTTCGGCTTTAAGGCAACAAGCGGCCCCGCCCCTGCACGGGCTCAGCCCCGCCATCCAGGATCCTTAATGAATGAACCTCAAGCTGAGAAGCTGGCTTATCCACGGTCACACTGCCTGCACGTAGGCGTGGGCTCATATTCCCGGGAATGGCCTGGGATTTTGAATAGCTTGTTTCATAAGATATATATATTTTTTTTTTATGTGTGTGTGTGTGTGTGTGTGTGTGTGTGTGTGTGTGTGTGTGTGTGTGTGTGTACGTGTGTTGTGTTTTTTTTTTTTTTTGTGTGTGTGTGTGTGTGTGTGTGTGTGTGTGTGTGTGTGTGTGTGTGTGTGTGTGTGTGTGTGTGTGTGTGTGTGTGTGTGTGTGTGATCATGCATTTCATTTAATCTACTGAAGAGACCACATCTGCCGTAATATATTAAAAAAATTATTAAATGGAGTTCATACTAATTTCGAGTACTGTAACCACAGCTATGGATGGTAGAAACCATCAATGGTTAAGATCAGCCTAAGTCATTTCTAGCAAAACTAAATAAGAATAAAATAAAAATTCTAAGCATCATGATAAAATATACGTAATCTTTCAAAAGACCAATCAAAGTCTCTAAACCACATTCCGAGTTAATCAAAATAAATTATGAAATTATCTGGTATGAGAGGAATATTCCTTTTGGTATATGTATGTATATGATTTGTAAAAAACAAGGGTATAGTTATAAATCTAAGATTAAGAAGGAAATAAGCAAGAACCGGTTTACCATCTGAGTGGTAAACGAAGGGAATAGACTTAGTAACCATATATTGAACGCTAAAACAATTGGCTGCTTTAAAAGAAGATTAAATAATTTTAAGGATAGGGATGACAGATGGTGAGGGACCTGGAACTGCCTAGTGTAGGCCTTGTGATCCCTTGCAGTCTCTTCCATTCTTATCCTCTTATTATAACTTAAACTTCTTAGAAATGGGCCATTATCTGAATCAAATATCCTGATGCTAGCCAGAACAAAATGAATGAAGTATATCATCGGAATGGATGAATTAAGAATGGACTAGAAAATATAAAAAAAAAAAATTATAAGATTTTTTTTTCTTTAAGTTTGGGTCACTGTTATGTAGCAGAGGTGGGACTGTGGATGAGATCTGTGGATTCATGTGGATAAGGGAAATGCGACTCGGTAGCAGAGGTGGAACTGTGGACAAGACCTGTGGGTTCATGTGGATAAGGGGAATGTGGATGAGACCTGTGGATTCACGTGGATAAGGGAAATGTGGAGGAGACCTGTGGATTCACGTGGATAAGGGAAATGTGGATGAGACCTGTGGATTCATGTGGATAAGGGGAATGTGGATGGGACCTGTGAATTCATGTGGATAAGGGAAATGTGGATGAGACCTGTGGATTCATGTGGATAAGGGGAATGTGGATGAGACCTGTGAATTCATGTGGATAAGTGAAATGTGGATGAGACCTGTGAATTCATGTGGATAAGGGGAATGTGGATGAGACCTGAAGATTCATGTGGATAAGTGAAATGTGGATGAGACCTGTGGATTCACGTGGATAAGGGAAATGTGGATGAGATCTGTAGATTTATGTGGATAAGGGAAATGTGGATGAGACCTGTGGATTCATGTGGATAAGGGAAATGTGGATAAGAGAAATGTGGATGAGATCTGTGGATTTATGTGAATAAGGAGAAAGTGGATGAGACCTGTGAATTCATGTGGACAAGGAAAATGTGGATGAGACCTATGGATTTATGTGAATAAAGAGAATGTGGATGAGACCTCTGGATTCATGTGGACAAGGAAAATGTGTATGATATCTGTGGATTCACGTGGATAAGGAGAATGTGGACGAGACCAATGTATTCATGTGGACAAGGGAAATGTGGATGAGACCTGTGGATTCATGTGGATAAGGGAAATGTGGATGAGACCTGTGAATTCATGTGGATAAGGGAAATGTGGATGAGACCTGTGGATTCATGTGGATAAGGGAAATGTGGATACCAACGAGGATCTTGGGAGCAGAAAGCGGGTGGCAGCATGAGAAATACAGGCCGCGGGTGAGGACGGTTGGAAGGAGGTCGGGGCTGGCCAGCGTATGTATCGATGTTGGAACAAGAGCCCGACGAACATACGGGGAGTAAGGAGGTGGGTATTCCTCAGGTCCAAGGGACCTTGAAGGCGAATTCTTGAAATCCAGGGACCTTCTGGGAAAGTTTCCTAAGGTGTTTGAGACCTTTTTTGAGATTAAGAAGCTCTTAATTTTTTTTTCTATTTTCTATTTTCTATTTTATCATCATCATCATCATCATCATCATCATCATCATCATCATCATCATCATCATCATCATCATCATCATCATCATCATCATCATCATCATTATTATTATTATTATTATTATCATTATTATTATTATTATTATTATTAGGAATCCTTTGGGAGTGTGATATGAATTTTTAAGGAATCTAAGAATTCTGGGGGATTCACTTATACAATCTGAGATACATTTTTTATATATTTTCTTTTCTTGTTTTCATCTTTATATTATTCTATACATTTACCTCGTTTTATATTCTATTCATTTTCATTCCTATTATTCAGATAATTAGATTTATCTACTTATTTATTTACATTTTTAATCACTAATTCATTCATCTATTCATTTTGTCTGCCTCGTTTTTTATAATTGGATGAGGAGGTGAGGGTCACCATATAATGAATCGGTGGGGATAAACCATCTTCAGCTGTCAGGTTTTGTTACGTAGAAGCGCTGTGGCTTGCTGCATTGCTTCTGACCTAGGAAGTGGGCGGGAGGCTGAGGTAGCCCTTCACCCACAGAGTTGATATAATAATAACAGCAAATGGGCCGTGGATGGGTGGTGGATGGGGGTGGGATGAGCGTATGTCATGGCAGGTTGTCCCCGTTATAGATAAAAAGGGACTTTCTGATGTGTACACACACACACACACACATATATATATATATATATATATATATATATATATATACTATAATAAAGTAGTAGCCTCTATCTGGCTGTCTGTTTGTTTGTTTGTTTGATCACGAACTCCTAGGGTTTTGCAGATAGACCCCCATAACCATACATATTCTGATACCCTATCCCTCCACTACTTGGGTAACTATATTTCATTAAAAAATTTTTTTATTTTAGTTAGGGTTAAGGGTTAAAGTTAGGTGGGTTATGGCTAGGTGACTGATTAATCACGAGCCACTCCTAGGTTTTTGTAGATAGACCCCTATAATCATATATATTCTGAAACCTTATAATCCAAGGTACTTGGAAAACTATCTTTCATTTGTCTGTCTGTCTGTCTGTCTGTTTATTTGTTTGATTGTTCAGGAACTTCCCCTAGGGTTTTGCATATAGACCCCCATAACCCTATCATTCCAGATACTTGGATAACTATATTTCATTTTCATAAAAATATATATTTTGGTTATGATTAAGGGTTAATGTTAGGTGGGGTATGGTTAGTTTAGAGATTATTCACGAACTCCTAGGTTTTTGCAGATAGACCCCTATGACCATATATATTCTGAAACCTTATAACCCAAGGTACTTGGATTACTATTTTTTATTTGTCTGTCAATTTGTTTGTTTGTTTGTATGTTCATGAACTCCTCCTAGGGTTTTGCAGGTAGGCCCCCATAACCATATATATTCTGATACCCTATCACTCCAGGTACTTGGATAACTATGTTTCATTTGAAAAATATACTTTGGTTAGGGTTAAGGGTTAATTTGTCTAGTATATATATATATATATATATATATACATATATGTATATATATATATATATATATATATGTATATAATTTATTAATTCATTTATTATCATATCTTTATTTATGAGTGGTATATTTCTTTTTCTTATTGATCTTTTCATTTCTTCATTTTCATATATCTATTTATCTACTGTATCCTCATCTATGGCTACGGAAATCATTCATATTTTTCTTTGGTCCAGAATATCTCTTCAGAAATAATTTTGGAAAAAGAAAAAAATCTGGAGATGTCTTCGGAGAAATTTAGCAAAATACATGAACCCCTTTGGACATCCTTCCAGAACCCTTTTGGACATCCCAGTAGCTTCTCCAGAACCTTTCCAGAACCCAGAACCAAGTATTCTTCCTGAAATTTCTCAAAACTCTCAGTACCGGAACTTATTTGGCGGTTTTCTAAGGTCCCGGAAGGTAAAGAGAGATGAAGAAGGAAGGAAGTGGAGGAGACAGCTGGGATGGAGATGATCGGGGAATAGAGAGGGGAAGTTAGAGAGAGGAGGAAAAAGAGTAGAGGAAAAGAGGAGAGGAAATAGAAGGAAAAGACAAAAGGGAAGAGAGGAGAAGAGAGAGAGGCCAGAGTAGAGATTGGAGAGAAGAGAGAAAAATGGATGGGAAGAGAGAGAAGTGGAGATGTAAAGAGAAGACCGGAGGGGAGGAAAAGAGAGAAGAGAGCAAAGGAAAGAAAGGAAAAGAGAATGAGAGAGGTAAGTGATTGTAAGGCAAAAATAGAATGGTAGTTATTAGGAAAAGATAATAGGAAGAAAAAGAGGGAAAATGGGAGATGAGGGGAAGAGAGCGGTGTCTTGTGAGGGCACAGAAGTAAAAGAGGGACGAGGAGGGGAACATGATGAAATGAAAAAAGAGGAGAGAGGAGAAGGTAAGGAGGGAGGCCGGGAGAGGGAAAGAGTACGGGAGGGAGGGAGGAAGGAAGGAAGGTAGGAAGAGATAGAAGGGGAAGAAAATTAAAGAGAGAGAGAGAGAGAGAGAGAGAGAGAGAGAGAGAGAGAGAGAGAGAGAGAGAGAGAGAGAGAGAGAGAGAGAGAGAGAGAGAGAGAGAGAGAGAGAGAGAGAGAGAGAGAGAGAGAGAGAGAGAGAGAGAGAGAGAAGAGGCGAGGGAAAGGGAAAGGGAAAGAGGGAAAGGGAAAGATGGAGAGAGAGAGAGAGAGAGAGAGAGAGAGAGAGAGAGAGAGAGAGAGAGAGAGAGAGAGAGAGAGAGAGAGAGAGAGAGAGAGAGAGAGAGAGAGAGAGAGAGAGAGAGAAGAGAGAAGCGAGAGAGAAAGAGAGAGAGAGAGAGAGAGAGAGAGAGGGGAGAGAGAGAGAGAGAGGAGATAGAGATAGAGATAGAGAGAGATAGAGAGAGAGAGAGAGTGAGAGAGAGAGAGAAGAGGCGATGGAGAGGGAAAGGGAAAGAGGGAAAGGGAAAGATGGAGAGAGAGAGAGAGAGAGAGAGAGAGAGAGAGAGAGAGAGAGAAAGAGAGAGAGAAAGAGAGAGGAGAGAGAGAGAGAGAGAGGAGGAGAGAGATGAGAGAGCGAGAGAGAAAGAGCGAGAGAGAGAAGAGAGGAGAGAGAGAGAGAGAGAGAGAGCGAGACGAGAGAGAGAGAGAGAGAGAGAGAGAGAGAGAGAGAGCGAGAGAGAGAGAGAGGGGAGAGAGAGAGAGAGAGAGAGAAGAGAGAGAGAGAGAGAGATAGGTAGATAGATAGAGAAAAATAGGTAGATAGATAGATAGATAGATAGAGAGAGAGAGAGAGAGAGAGAGAGAGAGAGAGAGAGAGAGAGAGAGAGAGAGAGAGAGAGAGGAGGAAAGAGGAAGAGAAAGGAATGTGTTAAGTGAGATTTTTTTTTTTTGGGGGGGAAGAGGGGAAATATGTTTGGTAGAAAGAGGAAGGGAGGGGAACGGATGCTATGAAGAGAGGGGAGAAGGGGGGGGGAGAGGGGAAAGGAAAAGAGCCAGAAATGAACGAAATGGTTAAGAAGAGAAATAAAGTATTGAAAGGGGGAAGAATGTAAGATTAGAATAAGATGGATGGAGGGTGATGGTATGCAGAGAAGAAGGGAAGAGGAAAGGGGGGGGGAGGGAGGAGGAAGGGAAAGGAGGGGGAAAAGGGGGGAAGAAGGGAGAAGAGAGAGACGGGGGAAGAGAAAATACTTGTTCTGATAGGCAGAGGGAAGGAAACCTTAAGAAACTTTGGGGAAGGAAAGGAAGGGAAGGGAAGGGAAGGAAGGGAGAAAGGAGAGGAGAAAGGAAGAGCGAAGGGGAAGGGAGAGTATGGGAGTGGGAGGTGAGGGAGTGGGAGGGAAGGGAATGGGAGGGAAAGGGACGGAAGGACAGGAGAAGGGATTGGAAAAAATGGAAGAAGATGAGAGGAGAGAGGAGAGAGGAGAGAGGAGAGAGGAGAGAGGAGAAGAGAGGTGGGCGGGCGAGCTGGGGAAGCGAGTCGGGCGAGAGGGGCGAGAGGGGCGAAAGGGGTGATGGGGCGCGGGGCAGAGAGAGTGGGCAAGAAGAAGAGAGAGAAGGAGAAGTGAGGTTGGGGAGAGAAAAGAGAGACTGTTTCCCTCTTTTCTGTCGAGGGATGGGGAGGGGAAGACTCTGAGAGTAGGACCAGACCTGAGTGGGGGGGGGAGAAAGTGGGGAGAAGCGGGAAGGAAAGAGGGGAAGAAGAGAGGAAGAAGGGGTATGGAGGGGGTGAAGGAGGGGAGGCATAAATGAAGGCATAAGGAGAGAAACAGGGGAGGAAGGAGGGGAGGATAGAGGGGAGATAGGACGGGAGAGACGAGAGGAGGATGGAGGGGAGGTGGTAGGGGTGGAAGCAGGGGAGGAAGTAGAGGAGGAAGGAGGGGAGTATGGAGGGGTGGAAGTAGGGGGGGAAGAAGGGGAAGGTAGAGGGGAAGGTGGAGGGGAGGAAGGAGGGGAGGAAGGAGGGGAGGAGGGGAGGAAGGGAGGAAGGAGAGGAGAAAATAGGGGAGAAAGTAGGTGAGGAAGAAGAAGAGGAAGGAGGGGAGGAGGAGGGGAGGAAGGAGGGGAGAAAGGAGGTGACAATGGAAGGGGGACAGAAGGAGAGAAAGGAGGGGAGGAAGGAGGGGAGGAAAGAGGGGGATGGAGAGGTGATGAAGGGGAATATTTAGGGGAGGAAGACGGGGAGAGGAGAGAGGATGATGGAGGGGAGGAAGGAGGGGGCATGGAGGGGAGGTAAAATGGGAGGAAGTAGGGGAGGCAGAAGGGGAGGAAATAGAGGAGGAAAAGGGGAAGGGAGGCTAGGAAACGGATGTATTAAAGATAAAAGAAAAGAATGTCGAGATGACGAATCAAATGTTACAGAA
>NC_134810.1:21254161-21256984 GCF_046742065.1 Oratosquilla oratoria | reverse complement strand
TGGAGGACGAGGAGGAGGAGGAAGAGAAGGAAGAGAAGAAGAGGAGGAGGAGGAGGAGGAGGAAGAGAAGGAAGAGAAGAAGAAGGAGGAGGAGGAAGAAGAGGAAGAGGAGAACGATGAGAAGAGAAGGAGGAGGAGAAAGAGGAGAAGGACAAGGACAAGGACAAGGCGAAAGAAAAGGAGAAGGAGAAGGAGGAGGAGAAGGAGGAGGAGAAGGAGGAGGAGGAGGAGGAGGAGGAGGAGGAGGAGAAAAAGAAGAAGAGAAAGATGGTTGTAGTGAGATGCATATATATGTGTGTGTGTGTGTGTGTGTGTGTGTGTGTGTGTGTGTGTGTGTGTGTGTGTGTGTGTGTGTGTGTGTGTGTGTGTGTGTGTGTATGTGTGCATATGTGTGTGTGTGTGTGTGTGTGTGTGTGTGTGTGTGTGTGTGTGTGTGTGTGTGTGTGTGTGTGTGTGTGTGTGTGTGTGTGTGTGTGTGTGTGTGTGTGTATTTGTGTGTGTGTGTGTGTATGTGTGTGTGCGCGCGCGCGTGTATGTACACTTAGACATGCGTATGAATTATTTTTCGCGAACGAATGTGGACTCGACTTATTAAGCAAGAATTTGTAAACCTTTTCAAAAACGCCCAGAACCACAAACAGCGTATTTTACCAAATGCTCCTCACCACCCTAATTGCTTTCCTACCTTCCCCCTCCTCTCTTTCTCTCTCTCCCTCTCTCTCTCTATCCCTCCTCTTTCTCTGTATCACCCATTCTCTCTCTATCCCTCTCTCTCTATCACCCTCTCTTTCTCTATCACCCTCTCTTTCTATGTATCCCCCCTCTCTCCCTCTCCTCCTCTCTCTCTTTTTTATCCCCCCCTCTCTCTCTATCCCCCCTCTCTCTCTATCACCCTCTCTCTCTATCAACCTCTCTTTCTCTATCACCCTCTCTTTCTCTCTCTACCCCCATCTCTCTCTATCCCCCTCTCTCTCTATCACCCTCTCTCTTTATCACCCTCTCTCTCTCTATCACCCTTTCTCCCTCTTTCTATCCCCCCTCTATCTCTATCACCCTCTCTCTCTTTCTACCACCCCTTTCTCTCTATCTCCCTCTCTCCCTCTCCTCCTCTCTCTCTTTTTATCCCCCTCTCTCTCTATATATATATATCACTCTCTCTCTATCCCCTCTCTCTCTATTCCCGCTCTCTCTCTTTCACCCTCTCTTTCTCTATCACCCTCTCTTTCTCTCTCTACCACCCTCTCTCTCTGTCCCCCTCTCTCTCTATCACCCTCTCTCTTTATCACCCTCTCTCTCTCTCTATCACCCTCTCTCCCTCTAACTTTCCCCCCTCTATCTCTATCACCCTCTCTCTCTTTATACCACCCCTCTCTCTCTATCTCCCATCTCTTTCTCTATTCCCACCTCTCTCCCTCTATCCTCCCTCTCTCTCTCTCCCCCCTCTCTCTCTATCCCCCTCCCTCCCTCTCTTTCTCTATTCCCACCTCTCTCCCTCTATCCTCACTCTCTCTCTCTCCCCTCTCTCTCTATCCCCCTTCCCTCCCTCTCTTTCTCTATTCCCATCTCTCTCCCTCTATCCTCCTCTCTAGTACCCTCTTTCTTTTTCTATACACCCCTCTCTCTCTAATCCTCCTCTCTCTCTATCTCCCCTCTCTTTCTCTATCCCCACCTCTCTCCCTCTATTCTCCTTCTCTCTCTATGCGCTCCTCTCTCTCTATCCCCCTCTCTTTCTATCCCCCTCCCTTCCTCCCTCCCCCCCCTCTCTCTCTCTCTCTCTCTCTCTCTCTCTCTCTCTCTCTCTCTCCTTTATCTATTTATTTTTCTATACCTTTCTCTATATTTTTCTCCCACTCCTATCCCTATCTCTCTCGATCTGTCCGCGTATCTGTCTGTCTGTTTATCTCTCTTTTTATCCCTCTCTCCTCTTTATTTTTCTATTCCTTTCCTCCTCTCTCTCTATTTCTTTCTCCTCCGCCTCTCTTTTACCTTACTATCTTTCTTCAGTCCTCTTTCTTCTCTACATTCTCCTTACCTCCCTTTTCCACAAATTCCATTCCAATTATTTTCGTTATTACCTCTCACTACTTCCCATTCCATCCACTCCTATTGTCTTTTCCATTCTTCTTTTCTTTTGGTCCTTCCCTTTCCTCCATTCCTCCATCTCTCATCAGATTTATCTTTATTTCTCTCTTTCTTTGCTCTTTTTCTCCTGCCCGTCTCGGACGTCACTGCTCTTTTCCTTATTTCATTCTTTCATTTTCTCTTCTTTATTCATCAACACCTTCGATTTTAACTTTGTTTCTCTTCCGATTCACCCAACTCTCCTCCTCATCCTCTTCCTCCTCCTCCTCCTCCTCCTCTTTTTTTTACTCTCTTCCTCATTGTCCTAATCCTTCTTCTGTTACTCTTCTTTTCATCCTCGTCCTGCTTTCTGTCTCTCTTTTCCCCCTCATCATAATTCTCCTTTTCTCTTCTTGCTCCTTCTCCCTTTTTTTTCTCCTACTCCTCCTCCTCCTCCTCCTTCTCCTCCTCCTCCTCTTCCTCCTTCTCCTCCTCCTCCTACTACTTCCAAGCTTTTCTTCTTTTTGCTCTCTCGCTCTTTTTTCTTCATCCCTTTCTCCATTCCCTCACGCCAAAAGCCATCTCTTCCCTTTATTCCCTCATATCTACAATAATTTCTCTCCACTTTCTCTTTACTCTTCTCCTCTTCCTTTACCACATCCTATGTTTTACCGTTTGCCTTTCTCTTCCCCTCGCACATCTCTCACCTCCCACTCCCATCCACTCCCTCCCACCGAATCACGTCGAAGGTCGTGTTTTCCA
>NC_134810.1:21231661-21246661 GCF_046742065.1 Oratosquilla oratoria | reverse complement strand
TCGCGGACACAGATAGACATCATACAACAGGTGGCTTTTGGTGTGTTTATCTTACCATCGTAGATTTCGCCAGAATCTCTACAGTAAAAGAAGATGACTAGGCGTCAAAGAAAAATATTAGAAGACCTCCAGTAAAACGTTCATTCTAGAATTCATACTAGAAATCAATGGGAAACGTTTAAGTATAAAAACGTTTCGTAATTCGAAAACTTTAGATAGAGGGCTGAGGGTAGTCGCTCTTCTGAGAGACAAATTGAGCGTTGGCTTATTCTCAGCGTTAGAGTCAAGACAAAACAAGCTAATACACTGAGACAGAGCATTGTATATAGACAGAACTTGCCCCTTGCAGAGGACTTTATAGCATGAAATTTAATGAACTATGGCATTGGTCCAACTCGCTGGAGGCAGGATTTGAACTTCCGTCACATGTATCGGCGCTCCAACCCGCTCGGCCAGCGACAATCTATATTAGATAGATACTAGAAAATTCTATTCACGCCTGGGGACACCTTGCCCCCCCCCTTGATTGCAAGATTAGCTGATGTTGGGTATGGCTTTACTAAGTCAAATTGTCTAGGTTTTTGAAGATCTAGAAAAAGGATGAGCTAAGAACTTGGAATTTCAGTTCGCAGAATTTTATTGTTTCTTTGAATTTCCTACTTCTTTATTTGTTTGCTTGTTTGTTTTGATTCGTTATATATTGTTAATTAACTAAGGAAATGAGTTTATGTTGCAAGTAATATAATGTTTTTATTGTCTCTGTAGTTATCCCCTTTCTACTTGTTATTATTCATTTATTTATTAATTTATTTAGTTATGCTTATTTATCTTATTTACTCAAAATATTTTGTCTATTAATTTGTCTTTTTTTCCTTTGATTTTATTTATAGACATGTATCTATACATTTATTTAATTCATTATGTTTTTATCTACTTATTTGCTTATTTATTTAATTAATTCATTTATTTTTATTTTTCCGCCGTCATTATACTATTTTAGCCTGCAGAGGGAGACCCGCCCAGCCAACCATTTATCTTCCTCGCAAACAGCACAAGGATCTTTATCGAATTCTCTTCTCGATTTATTGAAAGGATTTTGCCTTAACGAGGAACCGTCTGAGTATATCCTCGTTGGGTCATTACGACGTGATTACCATGACCTTCCCTCCCTCACTCCCTCTCTCTCTCTCTCTCTCTCTCTCTCTCTCTCTCTCTCTCTCTCTCTCTCTCTCTCTCTCTCTCTCTCTCTCTCTCTCTCCCTCCCTCTCTCTCTCTCTCTTTCTCTCTCTCTATAAAAACTCAGTTGTCGTATACACTAGATGATTCCATTCAACTGTAGCTCAGATCCTACGCAAGGGGTCCATGGCCCACTAAGAAGGTCAGAGACTTTCAAAATTGGGACCACAAGCCAAAATCTAGTGGTAGTGGATGTTAATGATTTAGTTCACCGTTGATTTCCTCCCCAAGTGGTTCAAGAACAGTAATATATAAGTTTGGTATACGTGATGAAAGGCGGGTTAAAGAAATATTCCCTTACGCAAATCTGATCATCATTTGACCCTTGTATTTGTTGAGGGCGGATACAGAGCTGAATAAAATTGTCTGGAGACTGTGCTCCATGGAAATGAGAGGGTTAATGACCAATTGCCTCCCTGGTTAACCGACCCTCACGAAGCAACAGGCGATTTCATTCAGTTTAACGAGGGGTTGTCAGAGTATATCCAAGCAGGATCATTAACCCTTGGGCAAACGTCCGTAGCGCGCTGGAGGCATTTTGTTGTTGTTGCAGGACTCAGCCATTTTCTTTGAGTAGAACTCAGATTAGATGTCGTCGCAAATGAGTAGAATTCCGCTCAGACTTTGGACCATAAACTCTTGAAGCAATTTATCTGTTTCTTTTATTTATTTTTTTTAGCAATTTTTTTCTATTGCTTTTTCTACGTTTATTCTTATCTTTAATTGCAGTATACTTACTTTCTTATTTCTATTCTAATTTTATTTGATCTTATTTTTGTCTTTTCATATTTTTTTTTATTTAGTTTCTTTCAAGAAGGTTTTCTATTGTGGAATAATGCTCTACACAGTTTGACAGCTACGCTTCAATCCATTTAACAAAGCAACAATTTAATTTAGCTTAACGAGCAAGCATTTGAAAGTTATCAACTAATAATGACTCGTCCGGTTTAAGTTAGTTTGAAATAAAACGTTTTTCTTAGGCAGTAATCGACTTCATAGTTGCTTAGGCACCCCCACATCTATCTCTCGTCCTTAGACATACACAAACTAACAAACAAGTTAAATAAATATACTAATAAATTAAATAAACAAGCAAATAAATATATAGATCAATTCCTTAATAGATTAATAAACAAAAAGTATACAAATAAACAAAACATATGAATAAATTTATAAATAAATAAGTAAAATGTATCGAGTTCATAAAATGAATAAATTTCTAAATAAATAAGTAAAATGTACTGAACCGATAAAATGGCTCAGCACTATTTTTTCATTAGTGCGCTTCGAAGTCCACTTTTATTTAGATTTACACAATAATGTATGTCACATGAACATACACATACACACGCATGCGTTTGAATACATACATGCAACATACATACATGTATACTTACATATATACATGCACACATATATGCATACATACATGCATACACACATATATACGTATGCACATACATACATACATACATACATATGTACATATATATATACACACATACATGCATACATACATAGATACATACATACATACATATATATATGCATGTATACATACACACACACACATATAGTAAGACGGACACTAGACCGACACTTCCGTTTGGAAATCGTCTCGCTGCCTCATATTCAGTCCTGAAGCTGAGCAGGGCTCTCCCTTCTTCCTCTTCCTCCCCCTTCCCCTCTCCTCCCTCCTCTCCCCTCTCGAGCGAACCCTTCAGACGTTGTAGATGCGGCAGTGAATAGAATTCTTAATATAACTGTAGAACTTGAAGCGTTAAAGAGCGGCCGTGGGCTTTGTGTCCGCGCGCGACAATGGGGCCGTGATCAGCGGCGAGTAGAGTGCTTCATCGCGGTGACCTGTGTTCTTCATGATGTTCTCACTCGCTCAGAGTTGATGGTTTTTGTTCATCCGTGAAGAGGTAAGGGCCGGGGGGGGGGGTCTTTGTGTGCGGAAGGCTTGTTTCGACTTCCCCATCCGGTGGGTTTTTTCTTTCTTTCTTTCTTTCTTTCTTTCTTTCTTTCTTCTTTTCTTATCAATGCTCTTGATGTTGATTAGCTTTGCCATATGTTTTGTGGATTCTATTTGTTTAGTTCTAAGAAAGAGTAAAGGGTTGAAAAGTAGTTCGAGCCTACTTCCATTAGCCCTTTCTCTAAGTTCTACGGGTTTAGTTGTTTATTCTAGCTGCCGCCATGTGATTTTATTTCGTACTTAGAAATGTCAGACCGGAATCTGTTCGTATTAACATAAAAATATAATAGAACGTAAGAATGGAGGTGACCGCAAGATACCATAAGGCCTACAGTAGCCAGTTCCACGTACCTTACTACATAAGAATGTAGGAACAAAACAATGAAGGAGACTGTAAGAGACCATATGGCGCACACTAAGCAGTTCCATGTTCCTTACCACCTGCCATACCTATCCAAATGTTTCAACGCTCACTACATGGTTACTAAGTCTATTCCATTCATTAATCACTATTGGTAAATCAGTTTTAGCTTATTCCATGTTAAACTTAAATTTGCATAACTTACCACAATTATCCTTCTACTTCTCCATGTAAACCCATTCCATTGGAGAAAAATTAAATCTAGGTAGAGAGATAATCTGAATTTGGCGCTGAGGGCGAATAGATAAAAAGAATGAATTCATCAGTTCGAAATAGTTCTATTGCCTTAATTGAACCCATAGCAAAAACACCAATGTGATTGATGTTCCGTGCAAACCATAGTTTGCTACAATAAAAAAAAAAAAAAAAAAAAAAAAAAAAAAAATGGGGGTGGGGGACACAGACGCCAACTACCTAAATTGAACGCATTTTCCTCTGTTGCAATGAATGGGAAACATAAAACATATTGTATTTCACACATAAAAATATATTAAAGTAAAAAAAATGTTGTTTAATACTTTTTGATTTTATCATTGCTGTTGATGTTATTATCATGATCATCATCATAATTTTTATTTACATTTTTTTATTTGTTGTTGTTGTTGTTGTTGTCGTTGTCGTTGTCGTTGTTGTTGTTGTTGTTGTTGTTGTCGTCGTCGTCGTCGTCGTCCCCCCAAAGGATTTGTGTATTACGTAACATTTTTTTTTTTTCTGAAGAGAGGTTGCATTTGGCAACATTACAACCGTATTTGGCAAATACAACCCATAGATACATTAGCCAAGCAATAAGTGAACATGAATAGAAAATAAATAAATTAATAGATAAATAGATAAAAATAAATCAAGATAAAAACAAACAGAAGATAAACAAGTGAATATATAAACAATTAATGTACAATAAATAAATAAATGAATAATAGATAAGTATATAGATTAATTCAATAAATTATTAATCAATAGATAAATAGAATAATGAGAAAAATAAACAATAAATAAATCGATAAATAGATAAATGAGTAAATAAAACACAGAAATAAATAACCAAAAGAAACCACTATTCCACAAGATGAAAACACAGGAAAGAAACGAAGAAAAAAAAAATTCTAGGGGCAGAGAGCAACGCTTAATTTGTTTCCAAATGACATTACTTTGTTCATATAACGAAGCAAGTAAGCGCAATCACGATAACCTTGTTGTTTACGTTCATAGATAATCACGTTCAATTCAGAGGTAATTATTTTTGGCACAGTCCCATTAAACCCTCAAACACTGTGGTCTGCATGAGGAGCGACTTGATGTTACCCCTACGGACCAGAGGCATGTAGAACTATTTTATGGTTCGAGATTCCAGCCAGTTACCCTTTTTTTTCCCTCTTCTTCATCTCCATGATTCCACTTCTTTGGTATATCATCTCCTAGGAAAGAAGCGCTAGTTTTTGACGACACAGTATAAATGTACATTTCAATGAGGCAAAGTGGAAGGGACTTCTGGAGTATTTGTAATAAAAAAAAAAACGCTCACTAAATACCACATTACCTAGATTGTTTAGTGAATAACCAATACTAAAACACTAGGATGTCATTAAGTTATATACCTGAAGAGACTATTCTAACAAAGGTTATAACTAATTTCATTACCTTTGATCATGTCGTATGATTTTTATAAGTTTTAGATAAGTTACCACGAGTAGAGACAGGTCTACTAACTTAAGCGGCTCTGATTTGATCTTCAGTCATTTTCATACATACAAAAATTTACACGCACACACACGTACACACACACACACACACACACACACACACACACACACACACACACACACACACACACAACATCCTTACCAAGCTGAGTGAAGATCCCGGTAATCAAAGATCCATTCTACTGGGGGAAGTTAATCCAACCATGAAAGGCAGACAAACTAAATCAAGGACAGTAAAAAAATTATTTTTACGATCATTGGTTCAATCGTCACATCACAATGTCAAAAAAAAAAGTCTAGAATAGTGTCATACAGGTACAAGACAACCGGGATGTCTGGGGTCTACGATTTAAATTCACCATTCCACTCCCATACAATGGGAAGTGAGAAACCTATGGTAAGACAAAGCCCTGCCATTTGCGACAATCCCTTTTTTTTTTTTTTTTTTTTTTTTTTTTTTTTTTTTTTTTTTTTTTTTTTTTTTTTTTTTTTTTTTTTTTTTTTTTTTTTTTTTTTTTTTTTTTTTTTTTTTTTTAAGGCCAGTGTTGAGTAACCTCGCCCCTTGGCCATGGCTGTCGGAAGCCAACGCGACATAACCCGCAGTGGATCTAGAGAACTGAGCTCGAATTCGACACGGTCAATCCGGAGCTTAGGGTCAACGTGTACAGTTGCGGACACGTGACACGAAAGTTGCTAATCAAACCCAGACTAACTCGATTGTCTCTCTCCCGGTAACCGAAGCAGCGTACTCCACGCATGCGCGTCTGTGTTTATTTATCTCCAAAACAAAAGCACTGAAATTAGCCGTTACAGCGTAGTCTGCTACTTCAGTGCGTGTGGCGCTCTTGATAATGGAATTTTTATTTAGCTTATATTCAGTGGTTATGAATTATACAGGGGGTTTGTGTAAATGGGGATGCCTGACAATAGGGCTTCTGCACTCCTAACATCGGGGCATTTATTCTTTTGTGTTTGCACATTGATAAAGTGGGATTATATATACATATATATATATATATATATATATATATATGTATATATATATATATATAATATATATATATATATATAATATATATATATGTGTGTGTGTGTGTGTGTGTGTGTGTGTGTGTGTGTGAGTGTGTTTGTGTGTGTTTGTGTGTGTATGTATATAATGAACTAAAATACAATGAAATACACCAAGAGTGAGACAAAAGAATAACATAAAATAACAGTGAAACAAAAAGATACATAAGAACATAAGAATGAAGGAAATTACAAGAGACCATGTGGCCTACGCTAGGGACTTCTATGTCTATTACCACCTGTCATCCCCACCCATAAAGTTGTCTAACCCTTTCTCAAAACAACCAATAGTGTCAGCGCCAACTACAAGGTTGCTGAGTCTATTCAACTCGTTGACCACACTATTAGTAAACCAATTCTTTACTACTTGGTTATTAAATCTAAATTTGTCTAATTCAAATCTATTACTGCGAGTCCTGTCCTGTTGCCTTAATATGATGACCTTGCTTGTATCACCTTTCTAAAACCTTTGGTCCACTTAAACACCTCTATTAGATTACCCCGCACTCTGCGTCTTTCCAGAGAGTGTAAGTTAAGGTGCATACCCTCTCTTCGTAAGGTAAATTTCTGAGTCCATGAATCATTTTGATCATTCTTCTCTACACTGAATCTTCTGAATTGATGTCCGTTCTAAAGGAATGAGACCAAAACTGTACCGCATAGTCAAGGATGGGTCTAACTAATGCTAGCTAGAGTTTCATAATTACCTCTGCATTTCTATTCGTTACCGTCCCAGCAATGAAACCTAGTGCTCTGTTAGCTTTATTCCTGGAGCTAATGCACTGTTTCTTGGATTTTAGGTTAGGACTCACTAAAACTTCCAAGTCCCTCTCGCACTCAGATTTCTCTAAAAACTTATTATCTATGCTACATCTATTTTCGGGGTAGTGTCGTCCGCAAACTTACTAACATCACTATTAGTCCCAATAAAAGTGAAACAAAAGGTAACATCATTACTAATTCCAATAAAAGTGAAACAAAAAAATAACACGAGACATAATCAATAACATACAATAACAATGGAACCACCATATGTAATATATATATATATATATATATATATATATATATATATATGTGTGTGTGTATGTATGTATGGATGTATGTGTGTGTGTGTGTATGTGTGTGTGTGTGTATGTGTGTTTGTATGTGTGTGTGTGTGTGTGTGTGTGTGTGTGTGTGTGTGTGTGTGTGTGTGTGTGTGTGTGTGTGTGTGTGTGTGTGTGTGTGTGTGTGTGTGTGTGTGTGTGTGTGTGTGTGTGTGTGTGTGTGTGTGTGTGTGTGTGTGTGTGTGTGTGTGTGTGTGTGTGTGGCTGTGTGTTTGTGTTTGTATATAGGCACTGTTTATAGCCTAGTTCACTTATATAAATGTGATCTAGTTAGTTGCATATAACTAATATCGCACTCAGTTCATATATACTTTTCTTTCACATTTCATTCCACTGCTATTACAGTACATTCCTCTTTTCCCCTTTCCTCGTTTTCCTTCCTCCTTCCATCTCTTCGCCACTCTTTCATAAATTTTGCTTTCCTCCTTTCCTTTCACCTTTTCCTTCCTACTCCCTTCCTCCCTCCGTCCTTCACCTGACATCGTCATTTATCTCCATTTTTCTCAAAACTACGACCGGGAAGGTAAGAGAGTCCGGTAGCCTCCGTTGGGGGAATCAAATTCATTGCGTTACGCCTGGTTCACAAACCCAGTAATCGTACAAGATTCAGATTCATACGGTCAAGATGCAAGAATGGAGATAAGTGTAATTGTCCGAACTATAGCCTAAAACAAAAGCTATTATATTGCTTTTACTGTCTGCCTTTATCGTTTTATGCATGTGTTCTTTTTGTGAATAGATCAATTTGAGCTGCACAAGAAAACTCCAGCAAGAGTTAGATCTATCTGGACTGATTCTTCTATTTCTTTTAAGCTTGTTTTCTCCCACCCGGTTATCTATTTATCTATTTTAACGTAAGGAAACCCTTGCTTGTGGTTTAGAATGTCCATATTCGGAGTGGAAAAAATTCCGTTTTAAATGTCTAAAGTCTTGAGATTCTGCCACCATATCCAAATGAATTATTTCTTCATAAGGATAACGCTGCCACATCTCTCAACGTAAATAAACACAACGCTGCCACATATCTTAATGTAAATTTGCTAAGCAGAAGTGTGGGTAGTAGTACATACAGACTGCGTCATACCAATTCACTACATTATATAAATGTCTAAGTACCTAAGATAATATACTTACCTGGGTATAGGTAATTCTTGTTTTAACTCAACCTGCAAGACTAGCAACGCGTTTGTGTATTCAGCAACCGAAATAACACACGAGAAAATTTATAATTCCATTAGTTTCGGCAATGAACAGACCTGTGTATATTATATTGTGACATGATTTTATATGGTTTAAAGAAATTAAACTGAAAAAAGAAACGTTAGATTAATGGACAGAAAATAAAAAGAGAGGAAGAAGATTGAAGGACCGATTTAACAATAGAGTGGTCAACAAATGGATTAGACTCAGTAACCATGTAGTGAGCACTGAAACAATTGGTTGTTCTTCAAGAGAAGATTAGGTAACTCTATGAATAGAAATGATAGCTGTTAATGGACATGGAACTGCTTGGTGTAGGCCTTATGGTCTCTTCAGTCTTCCCCATTCTTAAGTTATGCTAATTCAAGAGAAATAGAAAAATAATACAAATAGAAGGAGTGAATGAAAAATGATTAATATAGCAAAGGTATATAGAAAGAAAAAAGAGGAGGAAACAAAGGAAGAAGAAGATATGGTAAAGATTAAGTGACGCGAGTTAATAAAGAGGAGAAAGGGAGAAGAGGGGAAGTGGTTGAAGTAATAAAAAGGTAAGAGAAAGACAAAGATATGGGGAGATCAAGTTATTTGAGTTGTAGAAGACGAAGAAGAGAGAAGGAAAGAGGATAGTAATGAAAGGAGGTAAAAGAAAAAAAGGTAAATATGGAGGACAAAATACAAGAATTATGAAGAAATGAAAGTGAAGGAGAATATATGAAATGGAAAGGGGAGAAGGAAGGACAGCCATTTTTTTTTTTTTTTTTTATTGAAGCCAAATTTCAACTATTATGGTTTTGTCGTGAATACTAATATAAGTGTTTTGTAGATCTTTAAGGTAATTCTGGGCTTAGAATGTTAAGACAATGTTGAAAAGGCAGAACAAAGGAAGAAGGGTAATAAGACTAGTTTGGAATAAAAGAGAAAAGGTTAGAGGCAAATAAAGAAAGATTAAGAAGGAGAGAGGATAAGTAATAAGGAAAGAAAGAGAAACGAAAAAAGATAAGAAAATGGATAGGTCAGTGGGAAAGGGAAGGGGAGAAATCAGAAAGGGGAAGAAAGGAAGGAGAGAAGAATGAGGTAAGAGGAAGTATGAGGAATGAAGGAAAAGGAGGAAGGGAAAAGGAAAATTGTAGGGGAAGAAAGCAGAAAGGGAAAGGGAAGGAAGGTAGGGAGGCAGGTGGTAATAGAAAATGTGAGGATGTATTAAGTAACGAAAAGGTACGAGTAGAGAGAAAAGGATAGAGCGAAGAAAGCAAAAGGGAAACAGAAGGACGAGAAGGCAAGAAGAGGAAGGAAAGGAAGGAGAAGAGGAAGGAAAGGAAGGAAAAGGGAAAGGAAGGAAGAAAGGCACGGGGTAAGAGGAAGGAAAAAATTAGGATGGACAAAGAGGATGGAGCGCATAGACGGAAGGAAATTAGATGCGAGAAGTCGGGTCAGCGCTTCTGACGGGCAAGTCTTGCCGATTCCATTTAGGACTCCGCTGTTGGTCTTCAAGAATGGGAAAGACGGTTCCAAAGAGCTGTCATGCAGACTGACTTCTCCAGGCAGCTTCCTGTCGCTTCTCCAACCTTAGAAAAGGCCACACTCAAGGCGCCTAAACATATTCTTCTCCCCTTCCTCCACCTCCTTTCTCACCACCTGTTCAACATCATCCTCTTCCTCGTTCTTCTTGTCTTCTTACTCATCTTCTTCCTCTTGTTTCTCCTCTTTCTTCTCCTGCACTAAATTCTCAAGTTAGTTCTCATTATCATCTCGCCTTCCTCCTCCTCCTCCTCATTTTTTGTGTTTATTTTTCTTTTTCCTCTTCTTCCTCTAGTTTCTCTTCTTTCCTATCTCTCAACTTCATCCTTACTACCATCTCACCTTCCTCCTTCTCTCCTTCTCCTCCTTTTTTTTTTGTATTTATTTTTCTTTCTTGCTCTTCTTTTTCCTCTTGTTTCTCTTTCTTCCTCTTCTGCTCTAATTTCCCAACTTCGTCCTCATTACCATCACACCTTTCTCCTCCTCCCCTCCTCCTCCTCCTCCTCCTCCTCCACCTCCTCCTCTTCTTCCTCCTCCTCCTCCTCCTCCACCTTCATCTCTTCCTACACGCCTCCTCCTCTCCTTACTGCATAAGTCTTTTTTTCCTTTCCTTTATTCGTCTCGTGTGTCTGCATGGACTCCTTTTTCATACACCTCCATTACTTCGTGTTCCCGACCTGCATTTCTTTCGGCCTTCTTCTCGAAAGACCAAAACGGATACCTGCATGCAATGATCTTGTGAGACGGACGTCTGAAAGAATCGTCCTCCTACAACCCATTTTCAGAACCTGGCCGAGCAAGTTAGAGCGTCGCTACTTGCGGCAGAGGTCAGGTGACGACACTTTGAATTCTGTCGCCAGCGAGTTGGACCAAGAGCATGGTTTATATAATTTCATTCTAAAAATCCCTATGTAAAGGTGCAGTCCCGCGGGGCTGGCACTCAGTCTCTGGACAAAGACCTCTTTTTATCAACTTTAATTATATTTTTTCCACTTTCTATTTGTCTGTTTACCTCCTTATATCTGTCCTTAATCAGTTCTTTGATGTCACCACCCAAAAGATAATTGTGTTTTTGATAAAAAAAAAACACGAAAATTTACCTTTCCGTATATGATCACCTGACAAGTTGTGTCTACTCATCTTGAGCATCTACTATAAAGCAGTTCCATAGAAACAATCACACACGAATGCAACGCAGACAAAAGAAAGCTTGATAGAGGAGCTGGGGACAGTTGCCAGTCAATGTGGGGTTCCAGGTTTCTAATTACCAAGATTGAAGTTAACAATTCCTATTGTTTCTTTAACATATTTCAGAGATTTTTTTTTTTTTTTTTTTTTTTTTAGCTCAAAGATTCTTCTTCAAATATTAGTTTACCTCCTTTAGGATAGTACTGCCGTGTATTTTTTAATGATCCCTGATGATTATATTCTTTTAAATAAGATTTGTGGTAAAATGAGATTTTGATTGACACACAATAGGTTCCAAGTCTTCCCACCAACTGCATAGAATCGTCTGACATGGGACGCAAATGGCCTACTGGTACCAAGTCAGCTCACTCCGACTCCACAAATCGTACCGGCTGGCGTGGGGAGCGGAGCATGAGGATTCTGACGTCATCTGGCACGAAACCCGTCTTAGTACCAGGTCATGGCTGTGTCTGAAAGTCTACCTGACTAACTTCACGACTTGACCAGGAACCAAACAACCACTAGTTCAAATTACTTTCACCGTTTTTACAGGTTATCTGTTATCTATAACTAATAACGTTTCACGGAATCTACGCCTTTCTACACGTGAACTGACTTCGTATCAAAAGACTTTGATGACAAGATTTTGTGAAGTGAATTGCGTTAATGGAAGATTGACACAAAGAAAAAAATTATAGAGGTGCTATACCATGTAACGACGTCTGATCTCTTAAATCATAAATGTATGAAAATGGTTGTGAAAATGGAAATGTGACAAAGACTTTGCTAAGCATCTGTGCAAGAACTAGAGTAAACAGAAATAGAAACGTTGACTTTCGTACAGGAATGTCTGCGTATTTCGGGTTCATTTTGATCATGTCAGACAAGAGCACCACCGTTCCCCAGGGAATAACGTGTCCAGTGGATGTTGCCTAGTCATATTTCATTTTACAATATAAGAATGAAGAAGACTCCAAGAGAACATAAGGCCTACGCTATGGTAGTTCCATGTCCATTACCACCTATCATCTCCACCCATAAAGATTTCTAACCTTCCATTAAAACAACCAATTGCTTCAGCGTTCACTACAGTGCTATTAAATGTATTCCATGCACTTACTCATTTGGTAGGCCATTTCTTGCCTATATCCTTTTTAAACCTAAATTCTTTGTACAATGAGATTAAAGCCGGAAAGGTGCATCTCTATCAGCATGAGATTGCGCGCGTGTGTATGTGTGTACTAAGTGCCTGATGTCCAACACAATTAACATGTGTACCGGAGAAACTCTAAAGGCCCTACTAAATTGTGGGACTGGAGAAACATACCCTGATGTCGATTGATTTTCTTTTTCACTTATCGGTCTCCATTTTATTTCATTATATTCTATTCTTTGAAGGATGAATGGCTTAACCAACATGTATGTATATGCATAAACACACACACAATATATATATATATATATATATATATATATATATATACATATATACATATATACATATATATACATACATATATATATATACATATAATATAATATATATATGTACATATATACATATATACACTTATACACATATATATACACATATATATACATATACACATACATATATACATATATACATACATATATACATACATATATATATATTATATATATATACATACATATATATATATTATATTATATATATACAAAGGATTACAAAGGCAAAGCATGCCGACAGGAGACCTTTTGATCCATATCTAGGTCGGATGCAAAAAAAAAAAAAAAAAAAAAAAAAAAAAAATCATATTAATAATAAATTAAAACTATAACAATGTAAATAACAATTAAAATACATAAATAAATGCATTGGTATAGTTGAATAACAAACAAACAGGTAAATAGTAAATGATAATAAATTGACATATAACTAATAATAAATGAAAATCAGACAGACAAATTATAACAAAACAAAAACAAATAATATAACATAAATTATAATAATTACAGCATCTTACTTAGGTATTTATCTAAATGATTCTTAAAGCTTCGAACTGAACTACATTGCACTACCTGTGCAGGAAGTTTATTCCATTCATTAACTACACGGTTGGCAAAGTTGTTTCTACCTACTTCCAAATTGAATCTATTTCCGGACAGTTTGAGACCATTGTTTCTTGTCTGATTCTCATTCAATGTGAAAATTTGGTCACTTTTGATGTTGTCAATTCCCTTTAAAATCTTAAAGACCTGTATCAAGTCACCTCTGAGTCTACGCTTTTTTAGGGAAAACAGATTCATGTGCTTAAGTCGATTTTCGTATGATTTATTTTTGATATTTGGAATCAGTTTTGTGGCTCGCCGTTGTACTTTTTCCAGTCTGTCAATGTCTTTAATGAGATTCGGTGACCATACGGAAACAGCATATTCCAAATGTGGACGAACTAACGATTTATATAGCTTGTTAATGAGTGATGGACTTTTGAAATCAAAAGATCGCGCAATCAATCCCAGAATCTTATTTGCTTTCTCAGAGGCTGAAATACACTGCTTGGATGATTTGAGGTCGTTACTGATAATTACGCCGAGATCTTTTTCACTATCCACTTTTGTTAACGAATTTCCAAATAACTTGTAATCGTACTTGCTGTTATTTTTACCTATGTGCATTACCTTGCATTTACTTGTGTTAAATTTCATTAGCCACTTTTCAGACCATTGCTGTAATTTATCTAAATCTTCTTGAATATCTAATTGGTTTGAGTGATCATTTGCCACTCCGCACAGTTTTGTATCATCAGCAAATTTGGAAACAGTAGATTTTAGTCCATGGTCTATATCATTTATATATACTATGAATAGAAGTGGCCCAAGAACGGAACCCTGAGGAACTCCACTTGCAACACTTTTCCATCCAGAAGTTTTTCCATTTAAAACAACTCTCTGTTTTCGACCTTTCAACCAATTACTAGTCCAACCTAATAGGCTACCACTTATTCCATGCAAAGCTAATTTAGTAAGTAGTCTTTCGTGTGGGACGGTATCAAAAGCTTTTGCAAAGTCTAAATATATTAAATCTATATTGTTTCTTTTGTCATAATTCGAGACAACTGTGTTGTAGAATTCGAGTAAGTTAGTCACGCAAGAACGTTTCCGTCTGAAACCATGTTGGCTATCATTTATCAAATGGTTACTTTCTAAATGATATTCGATAGCATCTCTGATGATAGTTTCCATTATTTTTCCTACGATCGAAGTCAAACTAATAGGCCTATAGTTATTTGGTTTCTTTTTGTCACCTTGTTTGAATATGGGAGTAACGTTAGCTAGCTTCCATTCTCTTGGGACATCTCCGGATATGATGGATTTCTTGAAAATAATTTCTAATGGAACAACAATCTCATTTTTCATTTCCTTTAAGATTCTTGGATGCCAACCGTCCGGCCCTGGTGTTTTATTAACTTTGAGTTTGTCTATACACCTTTTAATTTTTTCTTTTGTTATATTTACCGTAGTGAGTAAGTTTACCCCAGACTTTTCACAGGTTTCAGTTTGGAATTCACTTTGAGGTGTTTCGTTTACGAATACCGAGCT
>NC_134810.1:21214161-21226661 GCF_046742065.1 Oratosquilla oratoria | reverse complement strand
GTACAAAAATTCATTCTATGTTGACCAGAATAAAGTTTATGAAGTACACCAGTGTACTGAAAGCATTCATTGATAGACCTTTTTTCGAATATCAGTGCCCCATTTAATTCGGAACATAAATCTCCCATACACGTGGTTATTTATCTATATATTCTATATATTCATTTTACTTTATATACTGGTTGGTCTATCAATTCACTCATGCATTTATTTCTATCAATTTATTCGTGAATTTAGATCTATAATTTTTATATATGTATATATATATATACGCATATTTTAACTTATCTTCCTCTTTATTCATTGATGCCCAGCCTATTGGAAGACTATTTTCTAATCTATCTTTATCTAATTGTCGATCAATTTCTTTATAAGTTTCTTTCAATCCATTTATTCATGCATTACTTCTTTTTATTTGTCTACGCAACAATTAATTTTTCACAGCCTATTAAAAGACAGATACGGCCTTCTACTGGACTTCCCTTCTCTTGTAACCTATTGTGGATTCAGGAAATAGTGGAAGAGTGGAGAGGGAGGGAGGTGGCTGAGAACAGTATGAGCAAGGGGGGTCGTATCAAGCAATGGGTCCCACAAATCCTCTCCAACAATGGATTGGGCCGGATGAAACAAATACGATCGGATTCAGAATTGCATATCGGGGTCAAGGTTATACGCGGTCGGTATAGGTCAGGCGAGGTCACGTGATGAAAAAGGAAAATGGGTGACCCAGATCTTCTTTGTATTGAAGTGTACAAGACCCATGAATTTTTAAAAAGTAGTGCTGGCTTCAGTAGGGCGTAGTCAGCTGACATAAATAGAAATAAAACAAAAAAAGAATAATTTAAAAGAACAGATGAATATACAAAGCAGGAGTAAAATAGATATATACAAATAAAGATATAATGTATAGACAAAATAACTGATGAGAAAGATTATATAAAGTAACTCTAAAACAGAAATATACAAAATAAAAAAATTATATGAAGTGTATAACATACTAAACTAGTAAGAAATACCTACTGATAAAGCTGAGATAGGAAGAGATCAAACAGGAGAGGAGGTTTCATACCAAAATCTATTAAGAAAAAAATTATACTCAAAAAGGTAGAATGAAAAAAAAAAATGAAAAAATCTTTGGGCATCAAACAGGAGAGAAATGACTTCACCAATCATTATAATGTATTAAGAAAAAAATACAAAAAAAAAAAAAAAAAAAAGGAGTCTTCGGTGTGTTGTGGTTGGACTCTGAGAAACAAGTAAATTACTCCCGAAGAAGAAGGTCAATCCTGAGACAGTTGGACATCTTGACGGTTATCCTCAGACCTCTCCTAATTAGAACCGAGATCCTACAACCTTGATTTTCTCATTAACTTTATATAATTTCTAGAGGTTCCCATGGTCAAACATCTTAAGATAGAGGAAGATCCTGTAAGTTATCTCGATATAGAATCCATTGAGGCCAAAAATTACTTTAGGTGCTATAAAAAAAATAAAACATATAGTAAATAATATACGTAAATAGATTAACAAATGCATAAATCATTCAATGAATAAGTAAATGAATAACCAAATATATAATTACATAATCAAATAAATAGATAAATAAAAAAAATAATAAAAAAATAAATTATAGATAAATAAAAAACAAATATATAGATAAATTAATGGATGATTGAATGAAATACTGAACGAATGAATGAATATATGAATGAATGAATGAATAATCGAAAAGATAATTCCATTACATCCTTATTACTGAAATCATTACCTCCTTCGGTGCATGGGAACCCCCTTACTCAACTAACTTGTCTTTTTCTGGGACCTGATAAATAATAAATCAATTTGGTACTAAATTGAACGGAAAAAGCAAGGTCTTTTTCAATCTCTTCATTGGAACAAAGTTATCTCTTGGTAGCTAAATGAAGACCTGTAAAGTATATCATTATCAAACGATATATTAAAGAACACATCCAATACCGCCAAAAATGTGACAGAAACAAGAATCTTACCTTCCTTTTAAGCTCTCCTCCATCTTACACCAACTACGTATCCCAGCTTACACAAACCCTTCCACAGCCCCTCCACAGCCCCTCCACATCCCCCTCCACTCCCCACACACCCACTCTACCCCCACTTTAACCTCGCGACACCCTAACCCCACCACCTCACTCTAAACCCCCTAACCCACCGCGCTCTCAACAAATCTAATTCCTGCCGTCATTGCAAGTCTTCCCGGAAAATGTTTTAACGTTCCACCATCCCTACTTGTGTTGTGAAAGCAAATATCCTAATGTCAACTTCGGTGTCACATTACAGATTATGCTTGCGTATGAGGATCTTCATATATCTTTATTTCAGATTCTGTACACACACACACACACACACACACACACACACACACACACACACACACACACACACACACACACACACACACACACACACACACACACACACATATATATATATACATATATATATATATATACATACATACATGCATACATACATACATACATACATACATGTACCAACGGCTTTTTTCCCTTTGCGAGGGAGGTAGCCTAAGTCAAAGATATAGATCCACTCCCACCTATTTCATCCCCACATACTCCACTCCCGTTCACCACCCGTCTCTCCCTCCTGGATAACGAGACACCCCTGCATTTCCCCTACTACTCTAGGTCAGAAGCAACGTAGCAAAACACAGCACATTCACAGCAAGGCCAACTCCGTCTAATCGGTGACCCCCTCCCCCCTCTCCGTCCCCTCATGTAGAAAAAGAAATGACGGGGAAAAATCCCTTCGGGCTGCGTCAAAATATCATTCACACATACTACCTCACCCCCCATCCCCCACCCACTCACTTCAGGATCAGAGGAGGGAGGGAGTTTGGGAAGGCGTGCGAAAGAAGGAAGTTGAAGATAAATGTGGGTAAAAGTAAGGTGATGAGATGTACAAGGAAACAGGACGGCAGCAAATTGAAAGTGAGTATTAAGGTAGAGAGACAGGAGAAAGTGGATAGCTTTAAATACTTGGAGGATAAATGTGGCGGGAAAGGGAAGAGTGGAGGTGGAGGTAGAATGTAGATTGAGAGAAGCAGGTAAATGCCTTGGAGAATTAAAAGGTGTAATGAGAAACAGATAACTGGGAATGAATGCTAAGATGAGATTGTATGAAGGGGTGATTGTACCGACAGCACTGTATACATACACACACACACACACATACACGCACACACACACACACACACACACACATACACACACACACACACACACACACACACATATATATATATATATATATATATATATATATATATGTGTGTGGGTGTGTGTGTGTGTGTGTGTGTGTGTGTGTGTGTGTGTGTGTGTGTGTGCGTGTGTGTGCGTGTGTGTCTGTGTGAGTGTAAATACATCATATATATATATATATACACACATATATGTATATATATATATATATATATGTATATATATAAATGTATATAAAGATATACGCTACAAGAAATATGCGCTCATCTATGCATATAGACATATAAACACACAGACATATACATACCCATATGCATATAATTACATATATAGTATACATGCACACAGCACTTTTATGTTTACATGCATATTGTATATGAATACAAAACTAACGTACGTATATACGAACGTGTATGTACATATAACAATGTACGAACGTACACGTGCATATATTAAATTTTCTTTTTATGTTATGATTTTTTTTATTTTATATAAAATGACAATCCTAAACCAGAGGAAATCTTTCGAAGAGATCCACTAAGGATTTAATCCTTCAATATCGTTTCAAACACCTTATAGTTTGTTTGACAAACCCAAGCGATTCTATGGACTTTGGCATCGGCAAGTTATCTATTAATCGATATTCCACCGAAGTAAAATGAAGTAAATGAAAATAGATAAGATATTAAATTATTTAAAATCAAATCAACTAAATAGATAAAAATAAATAAATAGATAAAATGAATAAATAGATGAATGGATAAGTGAAATAGTGAATATAAACATATATAAATAAATATAAAAAAGAATAACAGGTAAATAAATGAAATTGAATAAAATAAAGTAATATAAGATAGAATAAATTGGCTGTTGCCAAAACAAAAGCCAAGCAATGGAATACTCTATCGGAGGGAAAGGAAAGGCCAATCACAGGTTTTGGCCGATCAAATCCTGTTTCACGCTACTGGATTTCAGGATTTCGGAATTTATGAAAAAAGAAAATCGAATCCCACTTGTCCTTTCTACAGCAACCGCAATTTAACTTTCCCATATTGGTCAAAGTACGATGTACGTTTATGTCCTTTGAAAGATAGTTTTCCATTATTTTGAGAGAACATACCAAATCTTCAGCCCATAAGAGAACTTGGTATGAATCTCTCGTCGCAAGGGAAATTACACCATGAATTACGAGACTTATGTCTTAGGGGAGATTTCATCTTATGGAGGAAGCAATGTCCACAATGGAGGGAGGTAGGTAGGGGTTGGTGGGTTGGTGGGTTGGTAGGAGAACACTACATTCTGCATGTGGTATAAAGCCAAAAAGTCTTTATCTTTATAGATTTTAATTCTTGTAATACCCTGCATCGATAGCCTTGAAGCTACAGGTCATATGACCTGAGTCTCTGAACTCTGGAGTTTATTCAAAATTTCTTGAGGAACGAAGCGTAGTATTACTATGAAACCATTCGATACACTTGCGGCTACAGGTCATATGACCCGAGCCTCTGAACTCTGGATTTATTATAAAATTTCTTGAAGAATGAACCGTAGTATTCCCGCGGAACCTTATCTTGATACCCTTGGGGCTACACGTCACTACCACATGACCTGGGTCTCTGGACTCTCTACACTTCATTCGAGTTTTCTTTAAGAATGAAGTGTAGTATTCTCGCGGAACCTTAACTCGATACCCTTGGGGCTACGGGTCCCATGACCCGATTTTCTGGACTCTCTGAAATTCATTCAAAATTTCTTTAAGAATTTGGCGTAGTATTCTCGCGGAACCTTAACTCGATACCCTTGGGGCTACGGGTCCCATGACCTGATTTTCTGGACTCTCTGAAATTCATTCAAAATTTCTTTAAGAATGAAGCGTAGTATTCTCGAGGAACCTTAACTCGATACCCTTGGGGCTACTGGTCCCATGACCTGAGTTTCTGGACTCTCTGGAATTCATTCAAAATTTCTTTAAGAATGAAGCGTAGTATTCCCGCGGAACCTTAACTCGATACCCTTGGGGCTACGGGTCCCATGACCTGAGTTTCTGGACTCTCTGGAATTCATTCAAAATTTCTTTAAGAATGAAGCGCAGTATTCCCGCGGAACCTTAACTCGATACCCTTGGGGCTACGGGTCCCATGACCTGAGTTTCTGGACTCTCTGGACTTCATTCAAAATTTCTTTAAGAATGAAGCGTAGTATTCTCGAGGAACTTTAACTCGATACCCTTGGGGCTACTGGTCCCATGACCTGAGTCTCTAGACTCTCTGGAATTCATTCAAAATTTCTTTAAGAATTTGGCGTAGTATTCTCGCGGAACCTTAACTCGATACCCTAGGGGCTACGGGTCCCATGACCTGAGTTTCTGGACTCTCTGGAATTCATTCAAAATTTCTTTAAGAATGAAGCGTAGTATTCCCGCGGAACCTTAACTCGATACCCTTGGGGCTACGGGTCCCATGACCTGAGTTTCTGGACTCTCTGGAATTCATTCAAAATTTCTTTAAAAATGAAGCGTAGTATTCTCGAGGAACCTTAACTCGATACCCTTGGGGCTACGGGTCCCATGACCTGAGTCTCTAGACTCTCTGGAATTCATTCAAAATTTCTCGAAGAATGAAGAGTAGAATTCTTGTGGAACCTTAGCTAGATACACTTGGGGCTTAATATCACAACCACATGACCTGGGTCTCTGAACTCTTTGGACTTCATTCAAAATTTCTTGAAGAATGAAGCGTAGTATTCCCGTGGGACTACATGTCATTACCACATCACCTGAGACTCTGGGCTCTTTGGTCTTTATTCGAAATTTCTAGAGCATTGGTTCTTAACCTTTGGTCCATGGAACCCTATTGGCCCTCGGGGTTTCAAAAGTGGGGCCAACAATCGAAAGCCACTAGCAGTTAGTGAATGCAAAACCATTAAATTTAGTGTTGAAGTCATCACCAGGAGGTTAAACAATAGCAATTCATAGGTACGGGGTACCCGCGAAAATAGGTTAAGAACCTCTGCTGTAGAGGAATAAAGCATAGTATTCCCGTGGAACCTTAGCTAGGTACACTTAGAGTTACATGTCAGTGTCACATGATCTAGGTCTCTGGCCTCTCTAGAAATAATTTGAAATTTCTTGAAGAATTAATCCCATTATCATGGTGGCAAACCATATAAATTTAATGTTTGTTTTAGCCAGAGTATGTTACACAGTGCAGAAAAGGTCTCACGTCTCTTTACGGGTTATAAATCTAGATCGAACACCAGATAATATTAATTAATTGATGAACTCCCCGAGTTGAATAGACCAAGCAGAGTTGGGAGTACACACAGTGCAAAGATATGTAAGGGCTTTCCAGAATGGAGGATGAAGGTGGGAGGGGGCTGGTGTTGGAGGAGGATGAAGTGGAGAAGGTGGTGGAGACGAAAGAAATTGAGGTGCTGAAGGTGGAGGGAGTGGTAGGTATGTTGGGTTAGGTCATGTCTGGGCGAGACTCCCGGATACGCCGGAGGAGATCATTCCGGAAAGGCCGTTTCCTTGCGTGTCCAGACGTTTCCAGATTTCCAGATCCCCTTTGTACTTGACCCCATCGACCCGGAGGCAAATTTCTGAACTGGACGAAGAATTGGATTTTTTTTTTTTTTTTTTTAAACATAAAATTGAAAACAGATAAGTGTTAGTTGGTGGTGGGATGGGTGCCTCCCTTGGCTGGCCATTTTACTTACAAGAAGATTTTAGTAAATGTATGTATGTTTGTATGTTTATATATATATATATATATATATATATATATATATGTGTGTGTGTGTGTGTGTACAGTGCTTATGTATGATCATATGTATGTATGTATGTAGCGCATTTGTATGCGTGTACTTATGTATCTATGCATGTATGTATGTATGTATGTATGTATGTATGTATGTATGTATGTATGTATGTATGTATGCATGTATGCATGCATGTATCTATGTATGATGTATGTATGTAGGTAGATAGGTATCTTACGTATGTGTATATTATTGTCTTTTCTCAAAAGAGACCGGGATCTCGAAGCTAAAGACTTCTCCTTCTATAGTAATTATTTTACCTAACACTAAATGCTGTTGTTCAATACGGATGAACACCTTAATATGTACTCCAGGGCCATCATTACCTTAACCCATTAAACTAGACAACTTACTTTATCTTACTTTCAGCTGGGCGACTTTAAACCAGCTGAAGTTGTCAAATCTTGCCCGAAGAGAATCTTTATTACGCGTCTCCTCCACTCTATATAAATGTGTCTTGCCTCTTTGTTGAAGAATTTGCTCAATGTACATGAGATATTACCAAAGGTGTCAATATGACCTGACCTGATGACCTGAACTCTCAGTACGAGATGACCTAGGATGTCAGTTCTAGACATGACTTGTTGACCCGAGATGTCAGTATTGCATGACCTGATGACCCAACTTATCAGTATTATACCTATTCATGACCTCAGCTCTCAGTACTAAATAACCTAAGCTACCAGTATCATTTGACCTAATGAACTAAGCTCTAGGTAACCTGATGACCTATGTTATTAGTAGTTATTGACCTGGCCTGATGACCTAATCTGTCAGCATGAGTACACTAATGAGATTTCGTGACGGAGAAAGAATAAATGAAGTACTCATCTAAAGTTTCGTTGTTCTTCAGTTTCATCCTAAGCCTCGGACACTTTTTTTTCTTTCACCAACTTAATTTCATCTATACATGACCTGACCTGAGCTCTCAGTACGAGATGACCTAGGATGTCAGTTCTAGAAATGACTTGATGACCTGAGATGTCAGTATTACATGACCTGATGACCCAACTTATCAGTATTATACCTATTCATGATCTCAGCTCTCAGTACTAAATAATCGGGTATATGCGTGTCTGACCAATATACCCGTGCTTGTAAACAAACCTATGCTTATCTACCAACAGATGAATAAAAAAAACAGACAAGTAATAAATATATAGAAAATTACCAAAATTTGAAGGTGAGAGTATATGTGTTTGGGGCATTTACATGAAAATATTTTCTACTTTAGTAAGAGTGCACTGGTGGCATAATCGGAAGCGTGCTGGTCTCGCATTTGCTTAGTTGTGGGTTCGAATCCCGCACTTCTCTCCGACTCCAAACACTGACTGTCACCTGTCCCAACAATCCAAGTACATAAAGCAAAGGTGACGGCTTCGGCCGCAGCTACTCACCGCCTCCTGGTGTAGGCTGGCTCCTTAACATCACCTACAGGTGTGCAAAATCTGTAAGTAAACAATGACGAAGAGTGATCGATTCAACATTTGTTTTTACATAACTGCTTTGTTATATACTGTTAATCACACACACACACAAATATTCTCTCAGGATAATATTGCACTGCAATTTTGAAAACAATGGTTCACTAATACAGTATTACAATATTACCAAAACCAAGCGAATCTTGCAGCACATAATAAGCACCAGATGAGCGCCACAGACATAAATAAAATAGCTTGACATCAGCCATGCTAAAATAGAAGCGTCCATAAATAAAGAAAAAGCTAATCATATAGACCCATCTTTGTCCTCACTGAGGGATTGCTACTGTCCAGTACGCAAAGGATTAAGCACTTAAACGGTACTACACACCAATGCCAGACTCCTCCTCATCCTCCTCCTCCTCCTCCCTCCCCTTCCCCCTTGACCCCCTCCCTCCCCTCTTCAGGAGGTCTCTGGTGCTCCGGAGTGGGGGGGAGGGGGAGGGGGGTGGGGGGGACCCGGCATTGGACGTAAGGTCGTGAGCCGGTTTCCCTTCACTTGCCGGCTGAGAACGGCAGGCAACGGACGTTGCCTTGGATGCTCTCAGCTTCGTAGGAAACCGACAACGCCCCCCCCCCTCCCCTCCCCTCCCCCCCGGGGCGAGCAAGAGCGAGCGTATTGATTCGGTGCCGCCAGCCACCATTCATCCCCTCGTCACGCGCTCCTCTCCCTCACTCTCTCCCCCCCCCACCTCCTCCACATCCTCCTCCTCCTCCCTCACTCTTTGCTTTTCTCTCATATTTTATCGAGCGGATTTCATATTTCCCATTATCCTCACCGGTCGTTTATTTCTTATCACCGGTCCCATCGATCGCTCCTTTCCACCTCCCCCCCCACCACCACCCCCTTCCTTACCTCCCCCACCCTCACCTCTCTCCCTCCCCCCTCCCACCCCCCGTCCCCCGAAGTACATCTCGTGCTCTTCTTTCCGTGTCCCTTCGACTGCTCGTGGTGCTGGCTTGGGCTTTAGCGCTGCATGATGGCGAAGGATTCCCCTCCCCCTCCCCCTCCCCCCTTCCCACCCACCACCCCTCTCCCTCCCTTCCCCCCTACCCCCTCACTACCTCGTCACCCACCTCTCTCTCTCCACGTTCGAACTTGTGGACACGGCGTGGGCTTTGGTTTAGCGTACGTAGACGTTCTCGTTTTCTTTAGCCACAGGAAGGGTTACGGACGCGTGATTCTTCAACGGCGTTAGTCTGCGGTCATGCCCATTAGGGAATGAGAGATCGCGACGACGAAGGCGACGACGGCGGCGGCTGCGGCGCTATCTGGCACTCCGGATTCAGTTCCTCTCCTACAGGACAACACCTCGAGGCACCGGTTCCGTGGCGAGTCTCTTGTCAAAGGTTCCGGCTCTTCTTATCCGGACGTCGGGGCCAGAGATTCAGACTAATAATAAATACCAGATAATCCTCAGACGGACCATAATTATCTTTTTATATGGAAGTCCGTGAAGGGGATATTTATTAGCGCGCAGACATGCACGTCCGCACACACACACACACACACACACACACACACACACACACACACACACACACACACACACACACACACACACACACACACACACACACACACACACACACACACACACACGCAAACACACACACACACACACACACACACACACACACACACACACACACACACACACACACACACACACACACACACACACACACAAAGAAAAAAGACACACACACATGCGCGCGCACGCTATTCCGACTGAATTGCTGACTATCACTCACCTTTCCTACATCAAATATGGCAGATTTAAATATTTTGGTCGAGTTGAAGTCAGACAATTTTATTCAGTTTGATGAAACCCTTGGGTGTTAATAGGGTACTAGCCGAGAGGTGCTTGTGTGTGTGTGTGTGTGTGTGTGTGTGTGTGTGTGTGTGTGTGTGTGTGTGTGTGTGTGTGTGTGTGTGTGTGTGTGTGTTTGTGGACTTCAATGGTTGTCTTATCCAGAGATGAACCATCATGAATAAACACCATACTACTGCAAAAATGTCATGAGGTTTATAAGTCCAATTGTAACAGAGCAAACTGTAAATCCCTCCCATCAATAAAAAGAGTATGTCACGACCCCAAAGGCTATCCATATAGAGAAAAAAGAGAAAAATGCAGAAAGTGAAAGAGAGAGAAGGAGAGAGAAAGAGAAAAACAGAGAGAGAGAGAGATTCTAAAATAACTACGATGAAAATTTCTCTCGCTGTTAAAGGCACTGATTATATATTAGAAAACATATCCTCAAAATTGAAAATCAAAACGAATGACTTCCAGGCTCTACCAATCAAACCACGAGCGAAAGCTGACGGGCCGGAAGTCATACAGGGGTATATATTCATAAGCTCTATATGAACATATATATATATTATATATTATGTATATTATATATATATATATATATATTATATATATATATATACATATATTATATATATATATTATATATATATTGTATATATATATATATCATATATATATATACATATATATATATACATATATATATATATATATATATAAGAATAAAATAAACATAGATACACATATATACATAACCCGTAAAACTAAATATAGAGGAATAAATAGATAAAAAAAAGAAGAGACAAAATAGTCCAATAGTGTAAATGACCAATCACATAGAAAAGAGAAACAGCGTATAACTATCAGTAAATAAACCGAGGAGACAAAATCCCCCCAGAGTGTGCATTGTAGGATATTGTCCGCCTAATAGACAAAAATAAGGGACGTGGTCCGGAGACAAGCAAAAAGACAATTATTAAGCCCAGGAATGACACCATCACGAGGAGGGGTGGGGGGGAAGGACAAAATGTTGCACCACCACTAGGAGAGGCAACCCATCATTGCCGGGTCGGGTGCCTTCTATCCAGCCTAATTACAAGAACATTAAAAATAAGAAATAAATAATGATAAACCTTATTATGACTTGCAGTAGAGAAGATTTTTAGTCCATAGAAAAGTAAATGATATCAAAAATTCCCTTTATTGTGAAATAGAGGTATTGTTGTTCTTACTATTTCACTCTTTTTGTAAATGTTGATTTCTTTTTTCTTAATGACAAAATGAGCTTGAACATTTTAATCTAATGAGGAATTAGAGATCTGTGACCATTTGTTGTGGTTCTGGATTATATTGAGATTTACAGTACTTCAGAAATACAAGATATAGAACTGTAATATCCTTTAAGCATGTACAAAATAGTGGTATACTTTTAACATGTATTTCACAAATGTATTAAAGACATAATGTACATATATATCCTTATGCCTTTATATACACAACTATTTTTCAATTTATTCACATAGGTCATGGTTGACATATTTCAATATATTACGCAAACATATATAATTACATATTTATATTTGTATATTTACATATCGGCATATTTGTATATATGCATGTTTATAAGTTTTTCTATTTATATTTTAGGGTGATATGGGTTTTTGAATAATTTAATATTTGGTTAATTGGATATTTAGGCATTTGATTATAAGAATACACAGCTATACGGACATATGGATATTTCTACATATGTACAATTGTACATTTGCTGGTTTTGTATATCTACACAAAACTACATTTATACATTTCAAATTTATACAGTCATGTCAACGCCTCATCTATATACATTTGAAAAAAATTATATTTTCAAAGTTGTACAAATACACATATGTTAATTTTGTACATTCACACAAAACTACATTTCTATATTAATAATTTATAAATTTCTACGATTATATGTTGGTATGTATTTGCACATTTACATATTTAACATTTGTACAATTATGCAACTCTTAGATTTTGACATTTCCACAATATTACATTTGGACATTTCAGAATGGTACATTTCTACGCTTATATGTTTGAATGCATTAATGTTTGTACATATAAATATACATATT
>NC_134810.1:21191661-21194161 GCF_046742065.1 Oratosquilla oratoria | reverse complement strand
ACTTGTGTGAATCGGAGAGGAGTGTGGGAATTCGAACCCACAACTAAGGAAATGCAAGAACAGCACGCTTCCAATTGCGCCACCACGAACATAGGAATGTAGTAACTAGGAAGTATTTATTCCCAAAGATCTACAGTTCTAGGTTACAGACAGCGTAAGGAGAGTGAAGGGAGAATTCAAATGTCTTTAATTACTCATTAGACTTGCTACAGAAGGCTTAACTTCTTCCAAGAAACGTTAATCTTCGAAACTCTAACTTCATGGAACAACTTATAGATAATGAGAGCAGGCAACTACGGCACGAATACGAGACACTCAGAAATATACGAAAGCTTTTTGAAAACTGTGGCTTTGAAAGGATCCGGTGTCTAGTGTATGGAATTACTAAAGAATTGTTTTTTTTATCCCATTCAGAAACTTTCGTCTAGTTTTTATTTCCTTTGGGATTTTGTTCAGACAAATGTCAGATGATTTCATTCAGTTTGGGCCACCTTTGGGCAATTCAGGTGAGACCAAAGTAATTCAATGAATATCCAGATAACTATCAATGACACTAACCCAACGTAACACAATGTAGGTGATGTAATTCTTCGTCATCTGTATTTTTTGTAGTCTTACAGTTCATATATTTGCTGACCGAGCGGTTTAGAGCTTCGCTACTTGTGGCGGAGCTTGAGGTGATGGCAATCCAAACACTGCCACCAGTGAGTTGGACCAAGGGCATGGTTGACTAAATTTTTCGCTACAAAGTCCTCAGTAAGGGACACCATTCCAGCTTCCTAATAGGGGGAGTTCTCGACGTTAAGCTATATCAACAATTCAATTGCACCCTTGTAGTAATTGCCAAGAACGTTGAAATCACATGGTATATTCGTACTAGAAACGCTCTATCTCTTGATGAAAAAACCGACGATAGACACATGCTGGCGGTGGTACTGAAGGAGAAAGATCAGTTCTTCGCCAATTGTTCTTAAATCTCATTAACTTTAACATCCGTCTCGAGGTACAGCCCTGAGGGGCTGGCACTCAGTCTCCTGGCCGAATCTAAGTATTGAGCACTGAAACCATTGGTTGTTTTAAAAGGTTTGATAACTTTATGGATGGGGATGACAGTTGGTAAAGGGCATGCATTTGCCTAGTGAAGGCCTTATGGTCCATTGCAGTCTTCACCATTATGCATGGGGGGACGGAGAGGGGGGTCGCCGATTTAATGAAGCGGCCTTGCTGTGGATGTGCTGTGTCTTGCGACACTGCTTCTGACCCAGGGCAGTGGACAAGGTGCAGGGATGACCCGTCATCCAGGAGGTGCTAAGATGAGAGGGAGGGTGGAGGGGTGTGGAGTGTATTCAGGGATGGAATGGGTGGAAATGATTTTATGCCTTTTCCTTTTTGGCTACCTCCCTTGTGAGGGGGAAAAAGCCTTGGTATATGTATGTATATGTATGTATCTATATATATACTTTAGCTATTTTTACTATATCCATTTTAGTTGAAAACTCACAATCGAATAATGCTTCCCTCTCCTACTTATCTGTACTATACACATTAATACAACACAGACTACAGGCCAACGTTTCTTCCCAGAGAGATTTACGGAGAGGCTTGTAGAGTCTTCCCTGATGCTATGGAACTGCAGGTTTCGGGTTAGCAAATTTAATAGCAATATTGAATTCCTTTTAACCCTTTACATATTTTCCTTTTATGGCTTCTCTAAGATCTTTCCTATGAATCTTGTGAGAAACCCTGCTCAGTGACATGGTAACGACTCCTGGTTACTCTTCCTGCACATAGGAACACTGTGTCACAAATTCCATTAAATAAAAAAAAAAAAATCCTTTTTTTCACCTGAAGTCTGAGGAAATTCCCGTGAGCGGGTCACCGAGAATCCAATCACATTCTTTCAGTGTCAATCCCACTAACTCATCAGAGCCTTATCAGTTCTTTGGTCTAAATTGGGTTTCTAGTAGTACCACTTAACGATTTAAATCGATATATTTTTTCTAATGCTAATAATCTTTTTGTCACTTTTCTTTTCTATTTTTTCATATTTTTCTTTAACCTTTGTGCATGAATTTAAGTATGTGTGTGGTGTGTGTGTGGTGTGTGTGTGTGTGTGTGTGTGTGTGTGTGTGTGTGTGTGTGTGTGTGTGTGTGTGTGTGTGTGTGTGTGTGTGTGTGTGTGTGTGTGTGTGTGTGTGTGTGTGTGTGTGTGTGTGTGTGTGTGTGTGCGTGTGTACGTGTGTTAGCGTGTGTGTATGAGATCATGTATGTTATCGTATAGGTGTAAGTACCAATGTGCGAGTTCATTCAGGTAAGCGTATGTGTATGAGCATATGTGTGCAAGTGTGTATGCTAGTAAGTACACGCCTGCCTATATGGGTACTCGCGTGTATACATAGTATACTAGCCTATGTAAACCCGAGTACGCACACGTATATACATGTAGTTTTACTTACATGTATGTCCTCGTACGCTGAATATCAGAGCCGTGGTAGGACGA
>NC_134810.1:21159161-21179161 GCF_046742065.1 Oratosquilla oratoria | reverse complement strand
TATACTCAGAACTGATCATGTTGGTAAATGATTAATAAAACAATAGATAGTTCGCATGTTCACATATCTAAGTGCTATATCAAACACATTTCTATTTGCAAAGACTCAGTTAAAGTTAGAACTGGTGGTTAGCACAGTAGAGCCAATGATTCTGTATAGGAGTAGGTCGGTCACGTTTGGGTTTGCAAGTTGGAGAAAGATACGAGAAAATGAACTCAACTCCCGAAGAGTGCAAGTGGCGCGAAAGAGGAAATTGAAAAGAAATCAGAGACAAAGATAAGAAATATATATCGAAAAACGATGAATTTTGGAGAGAAGCTGAACAGGGCTCTCCTGAAGTGATGTAAGGGAATGCAGGGAGAGGAGGGGGATGGACACGGAAGAGGCAGAAATGGCGTTGCATGAAGGAGGAGGCAAAGCGAGAGAATAATACAAGAGAGAAGAAGGACTGGACGAAGGCGGGAAGAGGCGAAGGAAAGAAGAGGTTTGGAGTCTTTCGAAATAGAGGAATATTATAGAGGACGAATAAGAAAATATATGATAACTAAAAATGGTGGGACGCGAGTGTAGTTTGTGTATAGTTTCCGGTGTATTTTATGTTTCTTTGACCTAAAATAAATAGATGGATGAATATATAAACAAAAGATGATAATAAAAAAGCAAACATAAATAATTTAATCATTTGATATATAGATAATAGAAACAAAATAAACAAAATAATAAACAAGATATGAATAAAATTATAATAAAGACAAGCTTATGTACAGATCTTGTATAAAAAACCCATGCTCTCACACAATACCTATCGAGAAAATATATAAATACAAACTAACTCAGTATCAAACTCCGATGTACAAATTGCAAGATTTCAGCAGTGATGCTTACAAATGGCTTATTTGCACTTTTTATAGCCCCTCAAATGTGCATATTTTATATTTCAATTGTAAACCAACTTCTTTAGCCTTAAAGATCTCTTTTCAGATTACCCTGGACAGAGTGATAGATCAAACAATTCATTTAAAATTTCTTGCTTGATATGAATATTACTAAAGAGATTTTTGAACAAACTATGATCATACTTCAACTTGGAACTCTGATTGTATTAACAATTATATGTTCCCTTAGGCTAGACCTCTACAAACCGTCCAGTCTAATTCAATGTCTGGCCAGATTTTACTGAATCTCGTATGGGGATGAAATTGGAGTTAGGAATAAGAAAGAGTAATAAAATCACAAGCAAGTTTACTCAATTAATCTCTTTTATACAGAATGATTTAACACTTTTCCTTATACATTAATATATATATATATATATGTATAAAATGTATAAGGAAAAGTGTCGAATCATTCTGTATAAAAGAGATTAATCGAGTAAATTCGCTTGTGGTTTTATATTTTATTATTATTTCTTATTCCTAACTCCAATTTCATCCCCATACGAGTTTCAGTAAAATCAAGCTAAACATTGAATTAGACTGGATGGTTTGTAGAAGTCTAGCCAAAGGGGACATAATTGTTAATGCAAGAAAAGTTCCAAGTTGAAGTATGACCATAGTTTGTTAAGAAATATATTTATTAACATTCATATAAAGCAAGAAATGTTATATGTATTATTTGATCTATAACTATATATATACATATATATACATATGCATATATATATATTAGAAAGTGTTATATCAAAAAGGTGACGGCTCACAGCTTAGACTGTAAGTTTTGTCTACTTTCACTAAAACTAAAACATCCTTCCAATTTAAGTCTGCCAATATATATATATATATATATATGTATATATATATATATATATATATATATATATATATATATACAATTGTGTGTGTGTCTGTGTGTGTGTGTGTGTGTGTGTATGTGTGTGTGTGTACACACACACACACACACACACACACACACACACACATATATATATATATATATATATATACATATATATATACATATATATATATACATATATATACATATATATATATATACATATATACATATATATATATATATATATATAAATATATATATACCTATATATATACATATATATATGTATATATATGCCTGCATATATATACATATATATACATATATATATATATGAATATATATATTTATTTATATATATATATATACATTATATACATATATACATATATATATATACATATATATATATACATATATACACATTATATATATGTATATACACACATATATATATATATATATATATGTATATATATGTATATATAAATATATATTTTGGTTGAAATCAACTGCACTAGTTGCTTTAACAATCTTCAAGACTGTATTCTTTAATCTGGAGAATACTTTCCTATTAGCAACTGAGAGGGACTGGAAGTAGTCATTCATGACTCTCAAAAGAATATACGCAGTGTATGCCAACTGGTGTATTTTTGCATAGTAATAGTATTGAACAACTATTGACTCCACCGAAACTATAGTTTTTCGCCTCGTCGTGAGGCGTCTTCAGGGTGAGGACTGCTTTGTAGGATGCTCTGCTATATTGAAGGTCTTCCAACGAATAATGACCGCTGGTTGGATGGGCTGGCTTATAAGGCTCAGCCTGCCTAGCTCAGACGGAATACTGGCCTCTCATTGGCTGAGAGGGGCAGTATGAGATTTTGTCCCGGAGCCAAGGGGGTGGGATTTTGTCTGGGAGCCAAGGGGGTGGGATTTTGTCTGGGAGCCAAGAGGATGGGATTTTGTCTGGGAGTCAAGAGGGTGGGAGTTTGTCTGGGAGCCAAGAGGGTGGGATTTTGTCCGGGAGCCAAGGGGGTGGGATTTTGTCTAGAAGCTCTGGCCTCAGTTGCTGCTGCTCTGGTTACTGGTCCTAGGCACTGATTAACTAGCTGGACATGTTTCATTTGTTCGCGGGGCTGCTGCTGTCTAAGGGCTTGTTGTTCCTGGAGGGGGTTATTCTTTACAGGGCGCGCGGAAGGGAGAATAAAATCGGCAGCTTGCTGTATGTTGATGGTAGGGCGCTGGCAAGTAATAGATAGTGCTTCTGCAATCTGCAGCTTCCTGAAGGCAGACTCCTTGTGAAGAATTTCCGTTTGGTCTAGCAGTTTCTGTAGAGGAGGCTTCATGTTGTGTGTTTCAGTGAAATGCTGGAAAATTGATCCCTGGTTTCTATGGGATTGTAGGCGACGTCGCAACGGCTATGCAGACCATCTCATTGAGAAAGTCATACAGAACAAACTGGACCAGTTTGCAGACCCGACCCAGTTGCCCACCCCTCCCAAGGAGAAAATCACCGTTTACCACCATAATTCTTTTCATGATCGGTACCGCGAGGAGTGTGATGCCCTTAGGAATATCATCAAGAGAGGAGTCACCCCAACTAACAGAAATGCCATCATAGACTTGAAAATATTCTGCAAACCTAACCTCATTAGTTCCCTGATAATGAGGAATAGCACGGCGCCCAGGGCCCCGAGTGAGGCTACCACCAATGTTGTATACAAATTTTCATGTCAGGAGGGCCGCTGCGACGGCTCCAGCACATACATTGGCAGGACCTCCTCTACACTGCGACGTCGCCTACAATCCCATAGAAACCAGGGATCAATTTTCCAGCATTTCACTGAAACACACAACATGAAGCCTCCTCTACAGAAACTGCTAGACCAAACGGAAATTCTTCACAAGGAGTCTGCCTTCAGGAAGCTGCAGATTGCAGAAGCACTATCTATTACTTGCCAGCGCCCTACCATCAACATACAGCAAGCTGCCGATTTTATTCTCCCTTCCGCGCGCCCTGTAAAGAATAACCCCCTCCAGGAACAACAAGCCCTTAGACAGCAGCAGCCCCGCGAACAAATGAAACATGTCCAGCTAGTTAATCAGTGCCTAGGACCAGTAACCAGAGCAGCAGCAACTGAGGCCAGAGCTTCTAGACAAAATCCCACCCCCTTGGCTCCCGGACAAAATCCCACCCTCTTGGCTCCCAGACAAACTCCCACCCTCTTGACTCCCAGACAAAATCCCATCCTCTTGGCTCCCAAACAAAATCCCACCCCCTTGGCTCCCAGACAAAATCCCACCCCCTTGGCTCCCAGACAAAATCCCACCCCCTTGGCTCCGGGACAAAATCTCATACTGCCCCTCGCAGCCAATGAGAGGCCAGTATTCCGTCTGAGCTAGGCAGGCTGAGCCTTATAAGCCAGCCCATCCAACCAGCGGTCATTATTCGTTGGAAGACCTTCAATATAGCAGAGCATCCTACAAAGCAGTCCTCACCCTGAAGACGCCTCACGACGAGGCGAAAAACTATAGTTTCGGTGGAGTCAATAGTTGTTCAATACTATTACTATGCAAAAATACACCAGTTGGCATACACTGCGTATATTCTTTTGAGAGTCATGAATGACTACTTCCAGTCCCTCTCAGTTGCTAATAGGAAAGTATTCTCCAGATTAAAGAATACAGTCTTGAAGATTGTTAAAGCAACTAGTGCAGTTGATTTCAACCAGAATTGCCTTAGAGAAAACCTGTGACAAAATATATATATATATAATATATATATATATATATATATATATATATACATATATATACATATATATAAATATATATATATATACATATATATAAATATATATATACATACATATATATAAATATATATACATATATATAAATATATATATACATACATATATATATATATACACACACACACACATATATATACACACACACACACATATATATACACACACACACACATATATATATATATATATATATATATATATATATATATATATATCATATGAATGAAAATAAGTAAAACATAGTATAGTGCATAAAACACATCACCATGTTGTAGTGATTATGTGCATCATATATAAAGCCTTTTACCAATAGAGATTATTACAAATAAAAATATATCCCAGGATTAGGTAATTGTCCATCTCCTGTGCTAGCTAATTTATTCATGGGATATTTTGAAACTAATTTGCCTACCCAAATATCAGTCAGGGGATAGGTTTCATGTACATAATGAGAACTCTAACACATTTTACCTGGACTGGCCCTAAACGGCTACTGATGACTGTAACTTAACCTGTCTATCCTAATACCTAGGGCAAGGGTGACGCCATTGCCGAGACTAAAAGCCTTTTGGTTAAACCCTTTCTCTCTTTTTTTTTTGTAGTTTTTCATTGTGTTTTCAAAAGCCAGTATTTGTGATTTAATCTAATCTGAATCTATATGTAGAGCTGAAAAAGAGAATCTGCTACTGTGATACCATAGTTCTTTTTCATTATGCTACTGTAAAATTGTCAAATTTGCTATACTTTGCTCCCTAACTAAGGCTTGGTCATTAACCAAGGGCTTAGAAAAGGTGAACTGATTATTGGCGAAGAAAAACATAAGTCAGAAACTTGCAAATGGTGACTTGTGTTCATTCAGAGAAAAATCCTGATCACTTGTAATATCTCACATTCTTTATCACACAAGAACATAAGAATGGAGAAGGCTGCAAGAGAGCATAAGGCCTACACTAGGCAGTTCCATATCCCTTACCAATAATTATTTCAACGTTCGATACATGATTACAAAGTCTATTCCATTCGTTAGCCAATCTGTTGGTAAACTATTTCTCACCTATTTCCTTCTTAAACCTAAATTTGTCCATTTTATGATCATTATTACGAGTTCTCTCCTCCTGTTTTAATACGATGAATGACTTTACCAGCACTAGGAAAGAAACGCTGGTTATTGACAACGAAATAAGATCAATTTGGACGCGTTCCACCGATCAGCCGAATAAATTCAGTTGTTTGGATTAAGACATTCTATACACATTGTTATATATTCTTTTTCCTTTTAAAAAGGTTCAAGACATTAAGAAAAATATGTATGACCTCTTTCTAGAAGAAACGACATTCTAATAAATCCAACCTCTTCCCTTTTCTAAAGTTCCTGGTTAAGAAACACATCACTTCATCAATGTTCTCACTTTTTAAGTTTTGAACATATTTTTCGTAGATAAGATTTTCCAGGAATGTTCGAGTTAAAAACTGAAGCTCCTTATACGTTGATTCCTTTTTTTTATGAAGCATAGTTTTGAAATTCACAATTATCTCGATGTTATTAGTCCGGTTCTTTTAAACGTCCCTTTTTTTCTAAATAAAACTCCTCGAGTTATTTTCGATTAGAAGTTTTGTTTTTTGCATTTGAAAGTATTTGTGCTGAAAAGATATGAGTTATAATCCCAAGAGAAGCCATTATTTTGGTGCATCAAGAGATTCTTTGAGTTCTAAAACCAATAATTTTTTATTCGAAAAAGAACTACATCGGTTTCCCAAGGAACTCTTCGTGTATTAAAAAAAATATCCAAAAACTACTTAAAGACTCTTCAAGAACCTTTTAAACTAAGTGGCCTTGTAAAGGTCTTTTTATGTTTTTTTTTTTTTTGTTTTTTTTTTTTGTTTTTTCCCAAGAGGACTTCTTGTTCATCCATACATCAGAACCGTCGTGTACGGGGCTCCTCGAGTACTAAAACCAAATAATTTACTCGAAGAACAGCTGTAGACTCGCTCCAAGGGAACCTATTAGAGAAGTTTTGCTCGGGTTTTTTTGGTTAATAAAACCAAAATTTTGACTATAAGAATATTTGAAGACCTTAAAAAAAGTTTTTTTAGAGCCACAATCCTTTCAACATAGTTGGGTGCTATGTTTTACTAAAAAAATCTCGCTCAAGAATTTATTCAATTAATAACATAAGAACACAAGAATGGAAGGGAATGCAAGAGACCATAAAGCCTACACTAGGCATTTCCATGTTCCTTATTACCTGTCATCCCTATCCATGATTACTAAAGTTATTCTATTCGTTAACCACTCTGCTGGTAATCCAGTTCTTGTCTATTTCCTTTTTAAACCTAAAGTTTTCTAATTTAAACATATTACTACGAGTCCTACCCTGCTATCTTAATACGATGACTATTTTCCGCATGAACTACTAAAGAATTAGACATAAAAGCACATAGGACATCTAATTCTTTAGTAGTTCATGCGGAAAAATTCGATCATTTACCAAACTGGAGAGAAGCTGAAGTGCTACATAAAGGTTTTGATAAATTCACTAGAATTGTTGAATCAGCATATATTTCAACTAATAATTCATCTAATCATCGAGGAGGGTTTATCAATTTAGCTAAACAAACTAGTATTTTAATTCTAAAACACGCCAGAAAAACGACCTTTCCCAAGTGTCCGAAAAGGTAATTAGATTTAGTACATAAACTTCAATTGCAGTTCTACATACACTCTCTGAAGAAGTTCTACGCGAACGAAACGTTAGAGTGTTTAGGGTTCCGAGCCTTCCCTGTGTTTATGTTCTCCATCATTCAAATAATATATATATATATATATAAATATATATATATATATATATACATATATATATATATATTATATATATACATACATATATATACATATATATTATATATAAACATATATATATACAAATATATATATGTATATATATACAAATATATACACATACACACACACACACATATACTATATATATATATAATGTATATATATATATATATGTATATATATATATATATATATATATATACACGCATACACGAAAGTTTGCGTTCAACCCATCTCCACCATGATAGTACAATTGGTAAGTATACGAACGCGGGAATGTATTTGTACAACACTGAATGGGTCCCATTGACTAGAGATACATTTTTATCAACCACAATGCACTATAATTCTAAACCATCAACATTGGAAGAACCGTGGAGGCACATGCAGAAATTCATAAGTGGTACACCCGAGGACTGGAACCAACGGCTAGTACGTGACCAGTGCTTGTGGTGACTTAACCACTACACCATCAAGAGATACACACACACACACACACACACACACACACACACACACACACACACACACACACACACACACACACACACACACACACAATCTATATATAATTTTTTTTGTGACAGTTGCATGCAGGATTCGAACCCGCTGTACTCGGCCATCCGTAAATCACCTTCCGTACAGCGGGTTCGAATCCTGCAACTGTCACAAAAAAATTATCGGTTTGATGTCGCTGCTATTAGCGAATTACTCTCATATATATATATATATATATATATATATATATATATATATATATATATAAACACGCAAATGTGTGTGTGTGTGTGTGTGTGTGTGTGTGTGTGTTTCATCGACGAGAGTAATTCTTTAATCTGGCAAATGTCAACTCATTTCCAAATTAAATTCATATATCAAAGATTTGTTGATCCGAAATGTGGTATGTTCATCAAATTTCAGTTTGCTTAATGGTGATTTTTCCTTTGAAATTTTTATCTGCGGGTAAATCAGTTTAGCATAATATCCCTCACATACTGCCAGGGCACACACATACATAAACATACACATACACACACACACACACACACACACACACACACACACACACACACACACACACACACACACACACACCTGAGTTTTCCGTACACTTCAGACCTACTGTTATGGGTAGGGGGAGAGGGGGGGTGTCGCTTAGGGCGGGGTGCCCTAAGTTTTCGACTCATTGTGTTCCCACAATTGAGGTCAACTTGGGTTGGATGGAAGGTCAACACGACCCTGGCCGCGATACAATAGCCACGTTTCAACCAACGGAGTGGTACAATGCGGCGGATCGGGATTCAATATGCCTCCATCGCGACTTGTGTCTTTAGGCTGCTGTCCGGTCGACCCTGAAGGCTGGATGGGAGCTGGTTTCTTCGACTCTCGGCCCCCGGCCCACGGCTCCGGGGAAAAGGCGGGGAGGCTTGTAAAGAGGGCGTGGGGAACAGGGAAAGGTCCCCGGACGATGTTCAGATATTCATTCATATGGATGCCTTTGGGGGGTTTGTGCTAGTACTCTGTTTTGAGGATTTTATTCTAGTGTACTAGTTCTGTACATTATTATTTCATCTTAGGTTATTTGTTTGTTTATACATATATATCATTCATTCGTTCACTCGTTTATTTATTACATTTTTATTTATCTCATTTATGTATGTTATTTTTATCTACTTGTTTATTCATTTATATTTACTTATTTATTTACTTAAATATCTATTTATTTGTCTACCTGTTTATATATTTATCTATCACTTATCTGTCTATTCGTTTACTTATCTATTTATTTCATATTCTGAGGAGGTAGATCATTGGTCTGGTTAGCTTTGAAAATCATTTGGAAGCTTGAAAGGACATTAGAAAAAACTTAATGATGAAGAAAACGTGACTTTGCGTAGCATGTGTTGTTAGTCTTCTATGTTATTGCTATTCATTTATGTTTAAAATTTTCTACATCACACTCATTATCACTATTAGAGTTATAATCACCATCATACCATCACTATTCCTACATTACCATTGTTACTGTGTCACTATCATTATTATTGATCTAAATGCCTTGTACTGTCCGTGGCTATTTTTTTTTTTTTTTTTTTTTTGTATCATTAGCCTATTTCAGTATCGAGGAGAATGTGGTTATGTCTTGATGCATTGCTTCCGACCCTAGTAGTAGGCAAGGTCCATATAGTATACTATTTGGACCTTGGTAGTAGGTAGGAAACAGGAATGACCCTATATCCACGAGTTGAGAGGGAAACAATGGATGGGTGGTGGATGAGAGTGGAATGGGTGGGAGTGGATGAGTGGATGCATGACTTGATTGACTACTTCCTTTGTAATTGAGAAGAAGCCCTTGGTATACAGATAGGGAGATGTGGACCTTCCTGTACAGTAAAATACTAAGTCATTCATTGGGGTGGCTCCAGCTTACCCCGGCTGTCATAGGACATTGGGCAAAGGTGACACAAATTAACGCCTAATGAATATCATCATATCCTTACTACATACTAAAACGACCATCACCGCCATCACTCCCGTTAGGGATAGAAGCGCCGGTGAACTACAGCCCATGTCCATCACACACCCATCTTAACCATATTCTATCCCTGTCTCAGCTGATCTTACTCAATACTTACTCAAATCTAGCCTAAAGCTTCGTTAACACGGGACTAGTTTAGTAGTCAATAGTGTTAGATGCTGGAAGTTAACTTACCCAGCAAGTAACTGTCGACACTAGGATAGTTTGGAGGCAATTTTACTAACTTTTCGTTGACTATGGGCAAATAGAGGGGTAATTTACAAGTCGCTAGTACTAGTGGATACTAAACTACCACTGTGGCAACGAGACTTAATCTAACCTAACCTTACCTACTTTATCTTCACCCTAGATTCATCTTCACTATATACTGGCATCTCTTTCAGTATCTCCAGTATCATCTCCACCATGGACTCATTTTTCCCAAAGCATTTTCATCACAGCCTCATCTCCAACATAATCTAACCCCCACCACAGTTTCCTCGCCACAGCCATTTCCAGGACTCGTCTACCACAGCATTTTCATCACAGCCTCATCTCCAACATAATCTAACCCCCACCACAGTTTCCTCGCCACAGCCAGGACTCGTCTACCACAGCACTTTTATCACAGCATCTTCCTTAGCATGTACTTGTCTCTACCACTGAATTATAACCATACTTTCATTTCCATCCGTTGGCTAGGTTCTACTGCATTTTTTACTACAGTAAATTAATATTGACCTCTACTAACACCACAGGTTTATATTTAATACCATCATTTCAGCAGACGGTTAGCCCCACTATTCATATCCTCATTTCCACTTGATCACGGAGGTCTTGCTGTGACCTCCCCTCACTCACTCACTCACTCCCAGAGCTCTCTCAACAAAACTCTCATCTGGTAATCTTACAACGTGTAACGATTTAATCAACCTGACCTGACACAACACAACACGAAACAGCACAAACAACATAGCATTATATAACATCACGTAATATAACCTTACATAACCTTACCTGACCTTACCTAACCAAAGCTGACCTAACCGAACCCTACGTTACGTTACTCTAATGTAATGTAACGTAACGTAACATAACCCTACCTTACGTTACCTTCCCTAAAATAACGTAACTAGTCTCGAGGATATGCTTCACATTTTGTTTTGGCTGACAGCAGATGATTTTATTCGGCCAAGGGCGCGTTGAGTCATGTGGCTAAGACATATTCAGGAGAATTTTTCATAGTCATTTCAGCAAAATTCAGATTATTGGTCACTTGTCTCAGTCACCACCATGGTTACGAGTTTGACGCACACCTTTCTCAGTTTGATGATTTTAAGAAAATATTTCTCCATACTCTATCCTTAATTCTCATATTGCTTGTTTGTTTGTTTTACTTTGGGATTTGTTATGATTGCCAACAAACAATTTTTTTAGGTGAAGGAAGACCTACAGTGTACTCCACACCAAAGTGGCTCATTTTGTCTCAAACTTGTTACAACGAACACCTTTCCCTATGTTTATGACTTTAGCAATTATGATGATATGGTTTAACGTCACAAACTCCCTTGTATCGGAAGGCTAGGACGGTACGCCTTACAGAGGTCTTTGTAGTGTGGAATTTAATGAACCATGCCCTTGGTTCAACTTCGCCGGTGGCAGGATTCGAACCGCCATCCCCTCGACCTTTGCCGCAAGTAACGACGGCCTAACCCGCTCAGCCAGCGAGCTTTCTTAAGTAAGAAAGATACATCAACCCCTTCAATAATGGGTGACGCTTGTACTCTTGTGAAGGCTGTTCCCATGCTATTCCATTCATTTCCGTGGCGCTCCTTTAGATGTCGAAGGAATTATATTTTAACGCAATGAATATAACTCTTCCCCTTTTATTTTATTCATTTATTTATTCATTTCGTCTGGTTTGTATTTGTTGTGAAAATTTCATCACTTTTGATGTTAAAGGATTACAAAGAAAGAGCATACCAACAGGAGACATGTTGGTCCGTAACGGGGTCAAATGCTAAGAATAGAGAGACGAAGAAGTGAATAAACAACGGAATCATATAATTGTTTTGTTTAGTTTTGTTTGCTTGTTTTAACTACTTTCCGATTTTTTCCTCTTATATTTATTTTCACTCCTATTTTCTTATTCAATTTTGTGTTATTGTCTGAATACAAAAAAAAATATATATATAGAAATAAGATCCTGAAAATACTTTATCACCAAATACCTAGTTGTTTATCATCTATCATTTTCAAGCCAGCAAAAACATGGGAAAAATTATCATAAAATAAATAAAAAATGTCATGGTTAGGTTAAAATTCTTTATGAAATACATATACCTTACGAGAAAAATAGGACATTATGAAAAGATATATAATTGAGACCTACAAAACAAGAAAATCCGCAACACTCTAATGAACCTCACGTTTCTGCCTTATCCCTTTTCGTACTTGTTTCTTTATTTTGTACTTTGCCAGACTATTCTATTTATCTTTATTTTGCTCTCATGGAAACAAAAATTATCTATTTACTTGTTTAGTCACATGTTTGTGTGCTTGTTATATTCCTTATTTGTTTGTTATTCTTTTTATTCGTTCACTTATGTGTTTCTTCATTTATCTGTTTATTTACTTGTTTAATTATCTTATCTAGTTATTATGCATTTATTTATTCACTTGTTCATTTACTAATTTATTTACTTAATTGTTTATTCTTTATTAAGTCATATATTTGTATCCCACATCGTTATGGACTGAAAAATTTCCTGTCACCATGCTTTGTTGTTTTAATCCTACTAAAATCCATTGTCTGCTACACTACCTAGCCCCCTCAACGTTGCCCCGTCCTCATTGCATTTCCTCCCTCAATATACCGATAAAATCCTAATTTTAACATGGTTCCCTCCTGAAATTTTCTTCATATTGTACTTCCTCAATGTAAACCATTTCCCAGCCTAATAAATTGTCAGAAACTACACTGTTATCAATATAGTACCATCACCGAAACATTATTTTTTCATTGGTACCACAACTTTTTTTCTCAAAATAACTACACCCTTAACACAGCATCATACACAATGTCTCCTTCCTCAATACACTATTTTTCTCATTCTCGTCCCTTCTTTAGCCCACCCTCACCATCAAGCTAACCTTACAATCCATCTTCCTTTTCTTTAATTAAATCTTTTCCTTAACACGCCCTCCTTTTGTGTCACCTTTCTCTTTTCCTCTCTCTTTACCTTCTCATCTCTCTCCTGCATCTTCTCTGTCTATGTCTGTCTCTTTCTGCCCGTCTGTCTGTCTCTGTCCGTCTGTCTGTCTGTCTCTGTGTTTGACTCTCTCTCTCTCCCTCTCCTCCTCTACTTTTTCTCTCATGTCTCTCTGCCTCTCCATATCTTCTCTCTTTCTCTATCTTAATTTTCAGCTCTTTTCTTCGTCTTTCATTTTCCCCTCTCTATATCATATATTCCTCTTGCTGTCTGCCTCTCTTTTTTCTCTCTGTTTATGGACCTCTTACCCATCACTCTCGTCCTTTCCTTTTCGTTTTATCTCCTTATTCTTGTCCTTGCTTCTCAACATCTAATTCTCTCTTTACCCCCACCTCTTTACACCTCCTTCACTCTTTTCTCTCTCTTTCCCCCTAGTTTTTGCCTCTCTCTACACTGCCTACTTCTTTCTCTGCCCTTCCTTTTACTCTCTTTTTGGCTCTCCTTCTCTCTTCGTCCTTCCTGTGAGGTTGGAGAGGTACCGCTCCCAGAGCCTCGGTCAATAGCCGCCCCTGCTTTCTGCTCATTCGCAAACTTTATACAAATTTGCACATTTTCCCGGAATCTTTATATATTCATTCTTTGCGCTCTACGTGGGGTCTTGTACAAACGGTCTCTTGTAGGGGAACCTCCCACTGTGATAGCTGTGCACTACGTTGTGGTGGTGCTTAAGTACGAGTTCAAGAGGGGAGTATCTATTTCGTTCGATGGAAATATTGTAATCATATTCACTCTTGTTTAGATACGTGGCACACAGAAGAAAACAAGGAGTCTACGCCAGGAGACGATGTGTAGCTACTTCTGTTGGGGCAGTTAACAGTCATTGATGGGAAGTGGATAAGAGTGCGGGATTCAAACCCACAACTAAGCGAATACGAGACCAGCACGCTTCCGATTATGTCACTCGACTTACGAATACGTCCCTTGTGTACCAAAGTTATGGGAAGATTTGTGATTTAATTGGCTTGTTTGAGGAATGTTGCTGACATATGTAAGTGACGTCATGTTAGGTTTAGAATACTGGCTCTGTATTCTCAGAACTGGAGAATACATGTTATTCGTCATGGGATCGTCTATGGAATACTATTACAGGAGAACTTTATTTGGTGAATCCAAATGTGTAGGCTTGTTTTTAGGACTAACAGTTCCTTGCGGTGCTGTTTATACATGTGCTATGTCCGGCATGTCTTAGGAGAAACAGGAGCGTGTTTTCTTCTTCACTTTCTTTTTTCTCTTTTTTATTTTGTTGTTGTTCTTCTTCTTCTCTTTCTTTTTTCCCTCCATTTTCTCGTTCCCATTCTTCTTGTATATCTTCTCTTTCCTCTCCTCCTTTTTCATTGGGTAAATGCATTTCTTGGTTACAGTAGTCTCCGTGAAATGTTATCATCGCAATGCAATTTTTGGTCTTATACTCAGTTCTCCACCAGGTTTTTTTATGTATCCCATATACTTGTGTATTAATGTTCTTTATCCTCCTGGAAACAAATAACATCACCACTAACTCTGACTAGTTTCTGGCTTGTGACTCAACTTGTGAGGCTTTGCGTGTCCCTAGAGGTCCACAAGTGCTTCACACCTTGAGGCCCACAGACCTCTTGTGAGCTGTAGCTTCACATATTGAACATGAAAACATAAAAATGAAGGAGGCTGCAAGAGACCACAAGACCTACACTATGCAGCTCCTTGTCTATTGCCACCTATCATTCCTATCCATAAAGTTATCTAATCTTCTCTCACTACATCAGTGGTTCCCAAACTGTGGGTAAATTACCCCCTGGGGGGGGAGATAACAAATTTCGGGGGTAATGGAGGGCTGACAAAAAAAGATAAAAATAAAATAGAATAAAATAAATCAAGAAAACATCATGGTACCCGGCATTAGGATTAAGGTTAACTTAGTACGTATAATTGTAAAACTGAAAAAAAAAAGGTTGGGAACCACTGCACTACATGATTACTAAGTCTATTACAATCATTGACCACTATTTTGGTAAACCAATTCTTGCCTATTTCCTTCTTCTTGGTCCACAAACGGAGATTTTGTGGAAGATAGTAGATGTATGGCGATTTTATTGATCATGGAATAGATCTTCAAGAGACTGTAGAACAGTAATACATAAATATAGGCTACACGGGAGGATAGATTTAGACTCCATGTCCTAATGAGTACTTGCATTCTCTATAGCTTTTGCTAAGTACACTAGTACCGTTGTTCATTATCTTCATGGCGAGTCTATTTTAATAAAGATAATCCTATGTATCACCTGCAGATAAAATCACCTGTGCAGGGCTCGTGTGAGAATACTGGCTTTTTAACAAAGATGTACATCATTGACTAGAAACCCTTATTTATATCTGGTTTAGACAATGTAAAACCTACTGAACGAATCATAATATATTTACTTCTTTGTATACTTGGATTCGAGAACACGTCAAGGATGCCGATACATTATAGTGAGAGAAGGAAAGCCCTGAGACTACGAACAAAGTTTAGAAATTTGAGCGAATGCAGGATGTGCTACCTTATGAAGGATTCTGGATATGGAAAGTCCTGGATGATGATGTGAGGATGCAAGAGAGTCGAGAACAATGTATAGAATCGGGTAGGTTGGGCCTTTACTATATCCTGCAAAACAGAATCCTTACAACAGAAAAGTAGCAACTTGCAGGATTATTCTTCGTCATTGTAGTCATCATTGGTACGTGTCTCCTCTTCTCCCTCCTCTTCTTCCTCCTCCTCCTCCTTCTCCTCCCCCTCCCCCTCCTCTTTCTTTTTCTCATCATTCTTTTATTAAACTTTTTCACTTTTCCTCCTCCTCGTTGTCATATTCGTCCTTCCCTTTCTCATCCTCCTCCTCTTCAATTTTCTCTTCAACTTCCTCTTCTTTTTCCTCATCCTCCTCGTTGTTATCGTCGTCCTCCTCTTTCTCCTCATCTTTCTCTTCCTCGTCCTCTTCCTTTTCAACATGGTCTTCCTCCTCCTCCTCCTCCTCCTCCTACTCTTCCTCCACCTCCCCGTTGTGTTGTCATCCTCGTCGTTTTCTTCCTCGTCGTTGTCACTGTCGATTTCATTGTCCTCCTCACTATTATCATTCTCATTATCATTGTCTTTATCTTCGTCTTCATCTTCGTCTTCAATCTCACCTTCGTCTTCGTATTTGTCCTATTCTTATTGTCTCCAACTCTTCTTCTTCTTCTTCTTCTTCTTCTTCTTGAATTTCCTCTTTTGTCTGAACGTCTTCCTCCTATTGTTCTTCCTTTCCGCCTTTCTGCTTCCTCTCATCATCGTCGTAATCATTGTCATCGTCTCTGCCACCAAGACGGCCCCAACCTTAGTTATATTACTTGCAGGATCCATGAAAATTCCACATTTCACATTTTGCTCTACAAATATTTTTTTACACAGCATTATATTTTCTTTTTGCTGAGGTAAGAAGGTAACCATCCGTCCAAGAGATTGGAGAAGTTCCAGGAAGACACCATAGGGACTGGATACACGAGTCTTGTCTGGAATGTCGAGGTCATCCGACCCATTCTAACCACCTCCTGTTCTGAAGCACATCGACACATCACCTGGCAATACTTAACTAATTTTATAATTACTTATGATATAGCAAGTACATTATATTGCTCTGTATTTTCTTAGCCATGGCCTATAATGTCGTTTAGACTTCCCGCCAAGCTTGAAGAGATCTTTGGAAAGGAAAATCGTCGAAGATTGGGAAAGGATTGCCGGAGACTTGACAGACTCCGACAGATTCAGTCAGACTCCGTGAAACTCCTAATGACTCCTGCTGACTTTGACGGACTCCTACAGATTCCTGCAGACACCGACAAACTCCGAAACCTGATCAAATTCAACAACAGACCACGACATATCTCGGCAGATCCATGACAGACTATATTGTGAAAGTAATTCTGCAACATGTAACATGCAACATGGATCATGGAACGTGCAAAAACCAACATCAAGATATGAGCAAAAGATATGCAACACAAACTAAGCAACATGCAACTCATAACATGCAATTCGCAACGTCCAAATCACAACTCACAACATGCAACATATGAGTCCCAACATGCAACATAAAACTCGCAACATGCAAATCACAAATTGCAACTCGCTTTATGCAGCTTGCAACATACATTCGCAACTTGCAACATGTAACTCGTAGCATACAACATAAAACTCGCAACATACAACATGCAACTCGCAACATACAACATGCAACTCGCAACATACAACATGCAGCTCGCAACATACAACATACAACTCGCAACATACAAGAGAGTCGTTATCGTCACCATTGTCATCATATGTCTTTGTCGCCATTACATACATAAATACATACATACATACATACATACATACATACATACATACATACATACATACATACATACACGTAAAATATACTCCTTAGATATAGTTTGATCCCAGCTGTCCAAGTAATATGAAGCAAGACCTGAACAACGTCTTCACCGGACCTCGACGCAGTCCCAGACAAATACCCAGAACCGGACGCGAATCAGTACTCGAACAACACTCGGACCTTTGACCCTAAACCCGGATCTTGACCAAGGATCCGGGGTGGGCCAGGTTCCAGGGACCCCTCCAGACCCTCGGGGTCCAGGACCTGAACCCGGAACCTCGCCCGGAACTCTTACTAGGGACATGGAACCAACCTTTCATGTGCCGAGCGAATCCTAACATATGCAGACACACCAATTGGCTCATGCAGCCCAAAAGCCACCTCCTCCTCCTCCTCTTCCTCTTCTTCCTCCTCCTCTTCTACTCTTCCTCCTCATCTTCTACTCCTCTTCCTTCTCCTTCTCTTCTACTCATTTTCTACTCTTCTTCTACCAAACCTCCACCTTTCCTACCACTCCTTCTCATCTATTAGTTCTCCTTACCTTCTACTTCTCATTATCTTCCTCCTCCTCCTCCTCCTCCTCCTCCAGTTCTTCTTCCTTTTCACCTTCCTGTTCAGCCTCCTCCTCCTGTTCTACCTACTATTCCTCCTACTCCTCCTTTTCCTCCTCCTCCTCTTCCTCTTCCTCCCTTTCTTTCTCTTCCTCTTCCCTTCTCCCTGATATATGATCCCGATCAAAATAAAATACACCCTTCGCCCAGTCTCAAACACAGTACCCACTCAATACCTTCTCTTTAATACACGTCCTACATACAGTGCCCAACGTAGAACACACCTTCTTATTTATTACATTATATTTCTTTAGGATACAAGATCCGGAGTAGAATAAAATACCATCTTATTGATAAGCAATCCACTCTATAATACAAATGTTATAGATACAGTCAAATATACGTTGATACAAGGTCACAGTACAATAGCCTCCTCTAAATATGCAGTCTGGTGTAGAATTCAATATATTCTAACAAACACACTGTTGCAGACTACAATACTCTACCTTTGATGTGCGACTCAATCTACAATAGAACAAAATTAGAAATGTTCTTAACACCAGGATATATTATCGACTACAATATACTGTACATTGTCTCCCTGATGTATAATTCAATGAAGAATACCCTTCGTCTAATACATGATCATGATGAGAATACATTAATCCTTCCTAATAAATTCACTACAATTACCTAGATATCAAGAATATAGTATCTACTCCCGGATACAGTATCTGGTCCGGGGTAAGTTATGGGCTTTTAGATATAGGATGAGGTCAAGACTTTTACTGGACGGAGGAAGCTAACCGGATACACGATCTGGGGCCCTACTCTGAAATGTTACCTAATCTTTTCGTTTCTGTTTTTGAGTATGTATGTATGTATGTATGTATCTATGTATGTATGTATGTATGTATGTATGTATGTATGTGTGTACGTATGTATGTACGTATGTATGTATGTACGTATGTATGTATGTATATATGTATGTATTTATGTATGTGTGTGTGTGTGTGTATGTATTTGTGTGTATGTGTATGTGTGTATGTATGTATGTATGTATGTATGTATTTGTGTGCATGTGTGTGTATGTGTGTATGTATGTATCTATATATGTATGTATGTATGTATGTATGTATGTATGTATGTATGTATTTGTGTGCATGTGTGTGTATGTGTGTATGTATCTATATATGTATGTATGTATGTATGTATGTATGTATGTATGTATGTATGTATGTGTGTGCGTATGTATTTGTGTGTATGTGTGTGTGTATGCATGTATGTATGTATGTATGTATGTATGTATGTATGTATGTATTATAAGTTTACCTGGCTTACTGGGTCATCTATAAAACCTACCAGTGATCATCATAGATATAGCTAATGAAGTTAGCTAACCTCTACTTTCTAATGGAACCCCTTTCTAGAATTAAAAGCTAGGATTTTGTTTTTATAGCTAGAGTTGTTTGGTATGCTGGTTTATTTATCAAATCTGCCAGTGATTTTCTTTGGCATAGGAAAAGAAGTTGGTAAGATACTATTTTCTGGTGGTATAAAACATCTACCAAGATTGGCAAAACATTTCATAAACTAGGCCTCCAACTATCAAAATTGGGTCGTCTTGTTGTTTAAAGGGCCGAAATTCTAACCTCAGGTATTATTTTTTTTTATAAAGAATGAATAAAGAAATAAAAGATAAATTAATAAAAAAAAAACAATGAATGCCGTTCATATTTGTCAGCTTAGGCTCAAACATATTTTCGTGAATTTATGGTACAAGACAATATGCTCTGGGAATATTTGATAATAGTCTTTTGGTTTGAAGTACGACTTTTTCCAAATGGAGCTATAA
>NC_134810.1:21149161-21156661 GCF_046742065.1 Oratosquilla oratoria | reverse complement strand
TTGTGTTGAAGGGACTACTTTTATCTATGTATTTATCTGTTTTATCTATTTATTTTAGTCAAGACTGATGGGGCTACCAAATTTTGCCATTACTTCTTTCGATTTAACAAAAAATAAAGCACATAAGGTGTACAATTTTTTTTTTTTTTTTTTTTTTTTTGACTCGTATGGACTCTTAGGAAGAACAGTCGTTTAACAGAATCCGTTGGCTTTCTCTGTCAGACAAGTCACCACAACCCTGTATGGTCCCTTGAATGGATTTTCAATGCAATCAGCATCTTGCGGACTTTAGTGACGAAGTCGTTCAGCAGTCTTTTAGGATGCGATATTGTTCCTGGGGACAGTAGCATTAAATATTACAAAAAAAGAAAAAAAAAAAAAAAAAGGAAAAAAAAATATATATATATATATATATATATATATATATATAGAGAGAGAGAGAGAGAGAGAGAGAGAGAGAGAGAGAGAGAGAGAGAGAGAGAGAGAGAGAAATAAAAATGAAACTAAATAAATAAAAAAAAATAGAAGTCACGTAATCTAGAAGTGTTCTTGAAAAATAGATGGAGTCCCACAATAGTAACTCTCGTTCTAGATTCTCAACTCGACACCTTCCGGTAGAAAGGCTGGGACAACGAAGATGAACAGTCATCATCCAACTAACCACAATCGGAATACCAAAGACCCCAGGTACACAACCATTCCCGGATAGGCCTGATTTTGGGCGCCCGTTTAACCACTACATTGTTGGGGGCAAATGTTCACCATTAGAGCCCGGTGCCAGACCGGATACATCAACAGTCCGGGCGATACCACGAAGGGCCGGGAGTGTTGTCCTTCTTTTGGTTTCCTCTTTGCGGAACAAAAAGCGAGACACACTTCCCTGAGGCTGGTTTTGTGAGATCGGACGAAGGGACTGGAAGGGGGTAAAAAGAAATGATTGGAGGAAAAAGAGAGAGAAACAAGGGTAAGGTATGGAAGGATAGGAGTAGGAAGAGAGAAAAAAGAGAAGATATAGGAGGGAAAGGTGGAGAACATGGAAGAGGCAGAGGAAGTGGAAAAGGGAGAAAGAGAAGGAAATAGAGGAGGAGGGAAGAAGGTATTGGAGAAGAAAGAGGAGGAAGAAAGAAGACTTAAAAGAGTAGGAGGAGGAGGAGGAGGAGGAGGAGGAGGAGGGTGAAGAGAGGTAGAGGGAAGAGAAGAGGAGGAAGAAGAGGGAGAGTAATAGGAGAAGTTTGTAGAAGAGGTGGCAGAGAAGGGAGAGGAAGAAGTGGATGAGGAGATGGTGGGAGAAGGGAAAGAAGGAAAAAGATGAGAAAATGTAGGGTAACGATGATGGGGCAAAAAGCGAAAAAAGTAGACGAAAGGAGGAGGGAGAGGGGCAATGGAAGAAATAGATGTTTGATGGAAAAATGGGAATCGAAACAAATAGGGGGGAAGTAGGAGAACAAAAAGGGGAAGGAAAAGGGGAAGGAAAAGGGGAAGGAAAAGGGGAAGGAAAAGGGGAAGGAAAAGGGGAAGGAAAAGGGGAAGGAAAAGGGGAAGGAAAAGGGGAAGGAAAAGGGGAAGGAAAAGGGGAAGGAAAAGGGGAAGGAAAAGGGGAAGGAAAAGGGGAAGGAAAAGGGGAAGGAAAAGGGGAAGGAAAAGGGGAAGGAAAAGAGGAAGGAAGAAAAAGAAAACAAAGGGGAGGAAGAAAAAAAAAGAAAAGAAGGAAGGAATGGGATATTTCAAGGAGAAATAAAGAAGAAATGAAGGAAGGAAATAAAGGTGAAAGGAGAGGGGAAAGGGAGTTAAAAGAGGAAATAAAGAGGGTTAAAGAGTTAAAAAGTTAATGACCTAAAGAGCTAAAGGAGGATGTAAAAAGAATATAAAGAGTACAAGAAAAGAGAAAAAAAATACAGAAGGAAAAGATGAAGATAAGAAGAAAAAGAAAGAGAGGAAGGAGATCAAGAAAAAGAGAAAAGGAAAAGGGAAGAGGGAAGGGAGGAGGGAAGGGAAGAGTGAAGGGAAGAGGGAAGGGAAAGGGAATGGAAGGGGGATAGAGGAGGAGGAAAAAGGATAAGAAAAGGAATGAGAAAAATAAGATGAATAGAAGAAGAGTAAGGGAAATAAAAAGAGCAAGGAAGGGAAGGGGAGAGAAGAAGGAGGGGAGAGGAGGGGGTAGTTGGTTGAGGGAGTGAAGAGGAGTGGGATTGAAGAGGAGTGGGAGTGAAGAGGAGTGGGAGGAGGGGTAAGAAAAAAAATTGAGGAAAAATAAGATGACCAGAAGAAGGTTAAGGAGAGTGGTGTGGGGAAGGGGAAGGGAAGGAAGACGGAGGGGTGAGGATGGGGAGAGGGAGGAGAGGGGGAAGGGAGTGGGAGAGGGGGAAGGGAGTGGAAGGAAGGGAGGGGGAGGGAGGGGGAGGGAGAGGGGGAGGTTCGAAGGTGATTACTGGAGACAAAGAGCAACGAAGCCGAAAAAGGTTGCACGCAGGCAAAGAACCACAACCTTCCTTGGACCCCGGACTTTGGACCCCGGACATTGGACCCCGGACTTTGGACCCCGGAGTTTGGGCACCAGACTATGGACCCCGAACTTTAGACCCCGGGCCTTGGACCCCGGGCCTTGGACCCCGGACCTTGGACCCCGGACTTTGAACCCCGGACTTTGGACCCCGAACTTTGGACCCCGGTCTTTGAACCCCAGATTTTGGACCCCGGGCCTTGGACCCCGGGCCTTGGACCCCGGGCCTTGGACCCCGGGCCTTGGACCCCGGGCCTTGGACCCCGGGCCTTGGACCCCGGGCCTTAGACCCCGGCCTTGGACCCCGAACTTTAGACCCCGGGCCTTGGACCCCGGGCCTTGGACCCCGGGCCTTGGACCCCGGGCCTTGGATCCCCCGGACTTTGAACCCCGGACTTTGGACCCCGAACTTTGGACCCCGGACTTTGAACCCCGGACTTTGGACCCCGAACTTTGGACCCCGGTCTTTGAACCCCAGATTTTGGACCCCGGAGTTTGGGCACCAGACTTTGGGCACCGGACTTTGGGCACCGGACTGTGGACCCCTGACCTTAGACCTCGGACTTTGGACCCCGGAGTTTGGACCCCGGACTTTGGACACTTGACTTTGGACCACGGTCTTTGGACACTTGACTTTGGAGACCGGACTTTGGAAACTGGACTTTGGAAACCGGAATTTGGACCCCGAACTTTGGACACCGGATTTTAGACACCGGTCCTCGAACCTCAAACCTCGAAATCCCAGACCTTGAGCCTCAAACCCCGGACCTCGAACGCCTTAACCAAGTCTTACTCTCTTCCAATCCCCAAAACTCCTTGAACACGCACCATTCTCCTTTATATATTATAAAACACGAAAACAGAACACTTAATGAAACACCTTAAAGAGATTCAATATTAGGGAAACATACATACACACACACACACACACACACACACACATACGCACACACACACACACACACACACACACACACACACACACACACACACACACACACACACACACACACACACACACACACACACACACACACACACACACACACACACACACTAGAACCAACTCCTACTCACTCCCGAAGTTACTGTTCCGTTTTTTTTGTTTTTTTTTTTTTGTTTTTTTTTAACCTACATAACTCTTCATCTCTCCCAATCCATTCCCTCACTGTCAGACCCAGTTTTCCGGTCCCGCGTCCCCCTTCCAAAGCGGACAAAACTTCTCTCTGGATTCTTTCCCCTCTCACGTACTGTATATTACCGCCTGCCCCGGATATCCACCGGACCCACAAATCTTACTTAGAGTACGGAGCCTCCTTCTACCTTCACCCCCGTTCCGGGGATTTTTTCCGGCATCTGTCCGGGCGGTCTTCGACCTGGAAGTCCTCCTCCTCCTCTACTCCCTGAAGAATGCAACTCCCGGATGTATATATTTCGTCTGGTATTGACTCTTTCAACAAGACTTCTTCCCTCTTAGTTGAATAAAGTCATTTGGTATAAAAAAGGAAAAAGTATTTAGAATGTGTCGTGGCAGCAAGTTGGTAGATTGAGATGGCATTCTACATATTGTAACCTAAAGTGAAACAAAATTAAATAAATTGAATACAATAAGATGTAATAAGATCAAACTAAATAAAACAAAACAAAAATAAGTGACATAAGATAAAGTAAAATAAAGTTAAATCAAACAAAATAATCAAATATATAACATGTAGATAAATGAATATATAAATAAACAAATAAATACACAAGTAAATGAATAGAGAAATAAATAGAAATAGATAAAGGTAATAATATCAAGCATAACAAAAATACATATAGGATAAAATAGATCAATAAACGAATAAATAAATACATGAATAAAAAAAAACTCTAAAACAAAATCACTAAAGTGAATAGCCATAAGGTTAACCTCTTTTTTCATTCATCTCTGTTCCTTTCAACCTCTTCCATCCTGTTCCGTTCAGTCCAGCCGACGTGTTTCATTATTTCATCCCTTCCTGACCCTTCTTGTCGTTCTCTTCAGACCCGTTCTCTCTCTCTCACGTTCGTCCCATTTCACCCAGTTAACGAAATATTTCTTGTTTCATCGTTCAGGTCTATTCCACCACAACGTTGATTTTTTTTTTTTTTTTCACCAATTTTGGCCGAAGTCAAAACTTTTGGTTCATTCTTCTCCATGTCCCGTATTCCCAGACCAAACTCTGTGTAGGGGACTCTATTTCTCTTCTCCAACCTCCTCCTCCAACCCCTCCTCCTCCAACTCCTTCTCCTCCTCCCAAGTCTCTCTTAGGCCTTCCGCTCTCCACCTTACCCACCTTCGGCCTTACCCGTCTTCCGCCTTCCTAACATTTCTCTTACCTTACAACATCGCCTACCCAGCTTCACCACTTCATCCTCCTACCATCCAATAGATCATTTTTTCTTTTCCATCTATATCATATCTTCTTTACTTCACTCCTGATATATTTCTTCTTTCCTCCTATTCTTCTCCAGTGATATAAGACCACAAGGAGAAACAAATGCACCAGCTAGAATATTTAACATTTCAACAACGTTTGCACAGTCAGAACCAAACATAAAAAATATACAATATCACATACAAATATTTCATAAAGAGCACACTAAATTTTGCTTTAACAGCTAGTTTTCCACAAAAGAGGATACAAGCAAATAAACAAATAAAAGATATAAACAACACCAAATAACAAAAACAAAAACTTCAATAGGGCATATAAATCTAGAAACTAGAATATCCTTAAACACATATCCATCCAAGGTCTTCTAAGCTCAGGAGTCTATCGCATCACAACAAATCCTTAGAGGAAGCAAGAAACTCACTTCTGAATTTAATAATTCCACTTACAAAACCTCCAAAATATTCTCCCAGAACCCCAAAAAAACATAACCATGCGGAGCCTATATACAAACAAAATACTAAGCAAAAGAACTGTTTAACTAAACAATACAATTCTAAATCAAGTACCTCCAGAAAATAACCCTAAAAGGAAAAAAACACTCTGAAATATACAAGACTGAGACCATCTCGCAAGGAGTGTTGTGTGTGTGTGTGTGTGTGTGTGTGTGTGTGTGTGTGTGTGTGTGTGTGTGTGTGTGTGTGTGTGTGTGTGTGTGTGTGTATGTTTGTGTGTTTGTTTGTTATGGTATTATGGTACTATGGATCTGGGCCCACAGCATCAAATTTTGGCAGGGCAATTATCTTTGCCCTCAATGTTAGTAAAACTAGAACAAATGTCAACCAGCTGTGATTGTTGCAAAGCACAAGTTTTATATGTTTATTTACATGTGCACCATACGTGTGTATGTATATATATACATACATACATACACACACACACACACACACACACACACACATATAATATATATATATATATATATATATATATATATATACAGTATATACACAGTATATATATATATATATATATATATATATATATATATATATGCATGTATGTATGTATACATATATTCACACACACGTGCACATGCTCGTTCACGTGCACTTACGTGCATATATGTGCATATCCACACACGTACACTCACACTTGGATATACTCATACATATACATATATGCACATACATATGCATGTGTATGTGCATATGTATATACAATTGGTCAAGTGTGAGATCATGTGCATTATGGAGTAGTGAAAATCTATGAATTAAAACCCAAGTATGGAATGTGGATAAAAACCGTATACTTTGGGAAATACAGGGTAGGGAATAAGTATAGACTCTTGAATATCAGAACCTTCCATTCATGAACATTGTCATGTTTTCTATGTATACAACAATGCACTATTTCGTCAAATGAGAAAGAAACAATGTGATTATAAGGATTTTTTTTATCGAGCTAAAGACCTACAGGTTGGTTCAATAACTGTAAAACAATAACATACGTAGTAGTACAGATACTTTTCTTCAAGGAATCAGACTACAGGATGGGGCAAAAGTATTGGTTAAATAAATCCGCGACAACAGGATACAGGGAGGCGCAGAAATATGATTTCAAAATATCTACAGGGTGGGAAGCCAGTGCACAAGAATAAGAGTTTTATCTTTACTTAAAGGAGTTATCCAAAAAAGGTATGCAAACATATAGTGAGTTGTAAAACAAATTGACTACCGACGAGACAGTGTAGTGCAGAAGTGAGACCAAAATCAAAGGAAACAAAGAGATGCTACAGGGTTGTTCAAAAAGTGTGTACAGGGTGTGACATATTTGAAGCAAGTCAGCTCTGGGACAGAAGTTAAGGCACTCCCTAACCGCCTCTTCTTCCTAACAATCTCTCCTAAACCTTCTTTCTTCCACTTTAACCGGCTTTTTAATTAAACCATTCTCTCTCACTCTCACTCTTGTTTATGTTCTTTCTTTTTTGACTCAAATTTTTTCAATCTCTCTCTCTCTCTCTCTCTCTCTCTCTCTCTCTCTCTCATCTTATCTCTTTTTCTTCCTCTCTCTCTCTCGCTCTTCCTTTCTTTCCCTTTTTCTCTATTTCTCTCTCTCTCTCTCTCTCTCTCTCTCTCTCTCTCTCTCTCTCTCTCTCTCTCTCTCTCTCTCTCTCTCTCTCTCTCCCTCTCTCTTTTTCCTCCTCTCTCTCTTGTTCTTCCTTTCTTTCCTCTCTCTCTCTCTCTCTCTCTCTCTCTCTCTCTCTCTCTCTCTCTCTCTCTCTCTCTCTCTCTCTCTCTCTCTCTCTCTCTCTCTCTCTCTCGCTCTCTCTCCCTTTCTATGTTTACATCCTTCTCTCTCGACATCTGCCTCCCTACATCTGTTTCGCTACATCCCTTGCTTTCTCTTTTTCACTCTTCATCCTTCATATAAATCCTTCAACGTACCTATCATCATGTCGAGATGTCTGGCTCGTTGTGTTTTTGCCTGTCTGTCTATATGTCTGTGCATCTAATTGAATGCACGTCTGGTTGAACGCCACTCACCCTGTCTTCCTTCCACTCATTCACCCAACAACTTTTC
>NC_134810.1:21144161-21146661 GCF_046742065.1 Oratosquilla oratoria | reverse complement strand
AAATACATAAATAAATGCATAGGTATAGTTAAATAATAAACAAACAGGTAAATAGTAAATAATAATAAATTGACATATAACTAATAATAAATGCAAATCAGACAGACAAATGATAATAAAACAAAAACAAATAATATAAGATAAATTATAATCATTACAGCATCTTACTTAGGTATTTATCTAAATGATTCTTATATTGCTGTCAAAATAAACAAAAAACGAGAGCTAAGGCTGGAAGTCCCATAATTCCTGATCGAGATTTCATCTATTACGAATAAAACCGTCTGCCACATTTAGACAGAAAAAAATATTCAAAGTAGAGTCCTGAAGCTTAATCAAACTTGACACTCCGAAGACTAAATGCCTTACCAAGTTGATGGAAAGAAAAAAAACAAATAGATAAAATAGTGCACAAAGCCTTGATGAGTTCCATACTTGAAGACGTAACAATTATGTTAATGTTAACAATTTCTTAAACAACTGAACGGCGTGGGTGTGGATGTAGGGGCGGGGGGGCGTTGTTTGGGCTTGTAAGAGGAGAGGAGGAGGTCCGTGTAGGACCAGGAGGAAAGAAGATAAAGACTGAATAGAATGTTCCCCGTCCGGAGAGCCCCGAGCTGCACAGGCGAGGTCAGGACACTGATGTGGAAAGTAACAGACTTGTCTTTCTTCGGCCTTGCAAAGAGAGAGAAAAAGAGAGAGAGATAGAGAGAGAGGAGGGGGAAGAGGGGAGAGAAAGAGAGAGAGAGAGAGCGAGAATGAGACAGAGAGAGCGAGAGAGAGAAAGTGAGAGACAGAGAGCGAGAGAAAGTGAGAGACTGAGAGCGAGAGAGAGAGAGAGAGAGAGAGAGAGAGAGAGAGAGAGAGAGAGAGAGAGAGAGAGAGAGAGAGGAGAAAAAGAGAGGAGAGAGAGAGAGAGAGAGAGAGAGAGAGAGAGAGAGAGAGAGAGAGAGAGAGAGAGAGAGAGAGAGAGAGAGAGAGAGAGAGAGAGAGAGAGAGAGAGAGAGAGAGAGAGAGAGAGAGACAGACAGACAGACAGACAGACAGAGAGAGAGAGAGAGAGAGAGAGAGAGAGAGAGAGAGAGAGAGAGAGAGAGAGAGAGACAGAGAGACAGACAGAGAGAGAGAGAGAGAGAGAGAGAGAGAGAGAGAGAGAGAGAGAGAGAGAGAGAGAGAGAGAGAGAGAGAGAGAGAGAGAGAGAGAGAGAGAGAGAAAGAATGTTGCAACCACACAGCACGCCCAGCATCCTCGTGGGTGTTCCCTCGTGCATCTTACTGCCTCTAACGAGTGAAAATCGTACGTCTGGAAACAAGAGTCTATAGTTGTCGTACGTCCGACACCATCGTGCGCGGATGTTGTCGTACTGGAGGTCCCTTTCCTTCCCCGGCAGCGTCGAACGGAAGGCACCAAGGCTAACATAAGGATAGCCATCCTTATTCAATTGAATCCAAGGTTCTTCCTCCTTCCTTGGTCACCCACACCCACACCCACACCTCCACACCTCCACCCATCCACCCACACACTTACTATAGCCCTGTCTCACTCCTCTATTATACTTCCATCACCAACAACAAACTTGGTGCAAACCCTCACCACAGGCTAGAACATTATGGTAAAATAATTTGGCCTCTGTCTCTCTTCACCATTTTCACTTTATCCTCCAGATTTTACTACCCATTCTCTACCTCTCTTTTTGTATTATTTACATTACCTTTTCTCCCATTTTTATTCCTACTCCTTCTTACCTCTTCTTTCTCCTCCACTCTCATCGACCTCCTTCCCTTCGTCATGTCCCACATTGCCATCTCTTCCTTTCAACCACTCCCTCCTCACTCCACGTCTCTCCTCTTCCCTCCTCTTTCCTTCAGCTACTCCCTTCTCACTCCACGTCTCTCTCCTTCCCTCCTCTTCCTTTAAACCACTCCCTCCTAACTCCATGTCTCTCCCTTTCCCTCCAACCACTCTCTTCTCACTCCACGTCTATCCTCCTCTTCCCTCCTCTTCCTTTCAACTACTCCCTCCTCAATCTACGTCTCTCCCCTTACCTTCAACCACTCCCTTCTCACTCCACGTCTCTGCCCCTCTCTCCCTTTCCCTTCAACCACTCCCCTCTCACTCCACGTCTCTCCCCATCCCTCCTATTCCTTTTCAGCTCCTCCCTCCTCACTTCACGTTTCTCCTCTTTCCTCGTCTCATCTTCAACCACTCTCTCCGCACTCCATACCTCTCCACCTCTCTCCTCCTCCCTTCAACCACTCTCTTCTCACTCCACATCTCCCCTTCCCTCCCCTTCCCTTCTCACTCCACATCTCCCCTTCCCTCCTCTTCCCTTTACAATCCATACCTCTCCCCTTCCCTCCTCTTCCCTTTACAATCCATACCTCTCCCCTTCCCTCCTCTTCCCTTCAACCACTCTAATCTCACTCCATAACTCTTTCCCTCTCTCCTCATCCCTTCAACTACTCTCTTCTCACTCCACATCTCCCCTTCCCTCCTCTT
>NC_134810.1:21126661-21134161 GCF_046742065.1 Oratosquilla oratoria | reverse complement strand
AATGCAAACACCCAAATGGACACAATATCAATGCAAACACACAAATACACATACACGCAACCACGCAAACACACACGCATACACACGCAATCGTACACATACATGGACACACACAAGACACAGACAAGGCACACTAAAACATTCACGCACGTATGCACATATATACATATACATACGCACACACAAAGATACACATACATACACAGTGATACAATAACACACGTATGCACATGCACGTACGCACACGTAAATAAACAAATGCATGTATTTATGGGCTTATGTATAAGCATAGGTTTGTATGTATGTATGTATGTATGTATGTATATATATGCATGTATGTATAAATGTATATATGTGAATGTATGTTTGTATATGTATGTGTTTATATACCCATATGAATGTATATGTCTGTGAATGTATATATATATATGCGTCCTTATATGATTATAAAACCTATTTCTACGAATACAATGATGTCGAAAACCCTTGAGAATGACATCTTGATCTTGGATCATTCTTACATGTCTTTTGGTCCCCTTAAGTGGTCCAATCTCAGTGTTCCCCCTCCATTCTCCTCCTCCTCCCACCCTCTTCCACATCCCTCCCTTCCTTTGCCAAATAACTCCTATTATCTCATTATACTCTCAGCTCCACTTCATTCAACCTAATCATCTTCGTCCTTAGCCTGAACCCCTTAGGCTTGGTTAAGCTCTTTATAGGCTTCGCTCTGTCCAGTGCCTGGAGTTTGTTTTTAGTTGAAGCCTAAGTACACAATTGAAGAACTTGAATATTTTTTCAGTGATGTTGTTCGAGTTGGTAATGATCAATATGTAATTACTTCTGGCTACCGCAAGATATCAAATAAATTTTAGAAAGATACAAAAATAATATAGAAATATTTTAATAAGTACAAATTATAAAAACCTATGAAATATATATCAATAAATGCAAATAAACTAAAAAGCACACGCATATATATATTCACGCACACACGCACACACACACACACACACATATATATATATATATATTATATATATATATATATATATATATATATATATATATATATATAATGTATATGTATACTCGTACATATATTTGTATATAAACATATCTGTGTGCAGCCTGATAGTATGTTTTCTTGCATATATACGAGGTTATAGGCTAAATCGGATTCACTGTTGTTTATTCTAATGTGTAGCTTCAATACGACCCACAATATTTATATCTTCATAGCTGACGATTTTCAATAATTCCCCTATTGCTACCGACGTTTCGAAACCTCCTGGTTCCATCTGGGAATTTCTGATGGTCAGGGTCTGTGGTGGTCTTGTTTATACTCCGAGTTGGGATTATTGGTGTTCTTGCGTGAAGGGGCCTGCCCTGATTGGCTGCCATGGGCCAATAAGGGATACGGGTTACAGGAGGTCTTGGAGACCTCTCCTAGTGTTAGTAGTCGATCTGTCTAGGCCCGTGGTTCCCAAACTTTTTCAGTTTGTTACCAAGTTTATCATGTCACATTAAGCATGTTACTCTTTTTACAAAATGTTGTCAATATTATATATGGCTAAATTAAAACACTAGAGACATTCGCGTCTATCTATTGTATTCGAACATTGTGTAGCTCTAATGACTATTGCCAAAGTTGTCAAGAACATCAGTGGGATGGATGGAGTTGCATGCTTGAAGCTAATTGAGGAATTCTTGGCTTCTTGATTTTCAGAATTCTTAACTTTTTTTCTATCACCCCTCCATTACCCCCGAAAAAAAAAAATTACCCTCAGGGGGTAATTTACACAAAGTTTGGAAATCACTGGTCTATGCTGTCTCTTCAGGTTTACTTCTAGCACTAGTAGAGATCTCCCAGACCTCCTGTAACCCGTATCCCCTATTAGCCCATAACAGCCAAACAGGGGAGTCCCCTTCACGCAGGAACACCTATGATCCGAACTCGGAGCATAAGACTACCACAGACCCTGCACATCAGATCGCCTCCAACACCATGTCTCCTGCTCGTCCCTTCTGACCCACGAAATCACGCAATAAATATTCCTAAGAACCGCCAGTTGGCTGTTAAGCCCTCTTTCATACACAACTATCTTTTCGTTTTCATATTGACACCTCTTCCCCTCATACAACTACCGATTCCGCGAGAGCGGGTGGTCTTGTGGTCTTTTCTAGGTAGTTCATAGTCCATAGATTGCCCAGAAGATGAAACCAGAAATTTCCGTAACGTTGGCAGCAATCGGAGAATTATTGAAAATCGTCATGTATGAAGAAAAAAAGATTGTGCAACTAATCACCTATGAATCCTCTTTAGCCTATTTGGACATCCCCAAGTACAGTATATTTACGATCTACACGCCTCAGAAATGTGTTCATCATTCTTTTGTTGTAGTTCCTTGCAAAATTAACTAGTAGCTTTCCTCTCATTTCTATCGCCTACTCCAAACTTCTCACCTCACCGAATTACATTATCAAAACAGAGCTAAACTTAATCATTTAGACTCCGTGAAGTTGGTGTATAAAACAGAATTATAATCACTGTGTACTTTTTTTACATATCCTTATCACAATCCAAACTACTCTGATGAAATACTAAATTGCGCGCCATTACCTGCAATCTCTCGTTTGATTAAGAATCTTATTCCACTGGATCTTTATTTCTTTTTGTTTCTATAAGAGAACATGTAATGACTGTCTTGTAGCTATATGAACTTTTCTTCCTTAGGACTTCACTCAGTCCTGTGATATCCCAAAATTTTCTTTATTTCTATGAAAATCACCAGTTAGTTGTAAATATATATCCTCATGATTTTCAGGCTCCTTACTGCCAAAGACTTAGATCTGCTTAGATAGTTCTTAATCACATTTAATTAAATATTGCCTATAAACATGGGAGAAAAAAATGGCTGGACCTTTAGATGACTATGATCCAACAAGAACGCCCGGAGGTTATAGTAACCATCTCACCTATTTGACACCTAATACCTTGAGAGATACATATTTGGCGTCACCTTGGTACAAACTATCTGTTCATGTAGTGAGCTCGAATACAACCGACTTTTTTTTAAAGCGCCTAGATAATTATATGGAGTCGAATCCCAATCTAACTTGTTTCTCAGCATCATGAGCTCATACACTTCAATTAAGTCAGTAGTTGTTGACCTTTTCCACTGTTTAGGCCCTTTTTCAATTCGCAAGGTTCCCCGTATGAACCAAACAATCTGTTCCTGTTTGTATCTCCTATCTATTCCTTTGTATATTCGGTGGAGTCTTGCATAGATAGGGTGCCTAATGGGCCAAGCCTTTATTACAACGATACCTCATATATCTACGAGAAGTATGATATCTCATATATCTATGAGGAGTTTCCCTGTTTACCACCAGGAATATACCAGTTAGCAATAGCTCCAACGACTGTATATGAAGTGAATTTTGTCGCATCTTTCGTACAAGACTTGTTTGATGTACAGTAGGTGACGCTGAAAATATTTCATCTCAATCAGCGCATCGCTTGTAGTCATTATGATACTCAAACCTATTCACCAACATCAACATGTCAGCACTTGGACAGGTGTCAGCTCTCGGATATATAAATGTTATGATTGTATAATTTCGTAGCTTGAAATGGAAGAGATTTTTAATTAGTGATGAAATAGGTAGTCGTAAGCCCGTCCGTGATTTATTTTTCATTCCTCATTTTTTGCTGCAACTTATCTATTTATTCGAAAGATTTTCTTGGAATTCCTATCAACTAATTATAAATGAATTAATATATGAATAAATAAATAGGTAAATAGATAAATAAGTATGTAAATAGGTGAGTAAATGAATACATGAACAAATAAATAAAACAAAAATATACAAAGATAAATGAATAAATGAATAAACAAATACAATAAATAAATAAATAACCAAACAAATAAGTAATTGGGTATATAAAGATAGTAACTAATTCATATGTAGATTAATTAATCAACTAATAGATAAATGAATGAATAAACAAAGAAACAATATAAACAAATAAAAAGCAGTGATATCTTATTTACTGATTGTTGGTTAGTTGTTTGTCATGTCCTCGTCCGTTGAAGCCATTCTGAAGGTTTCCCATTCCGCAGTGTTTACTTGCGCCTGAATGGAAACACTGACACAGAAACGCCGTATCTGTGTCAAACAAGACACCCCTCACGATCTGAAGAAAACAAAACACTTTCCTTCTTTCGCTTCAGCTTTTGAAGACCCTTTAGCACCCATTTCGCTCATTTGGCTTCGAACTTGTGCGCTGGTGGCGTAATTGGAAGCCTGCTGCTCTCGCATCTCCTTAGTTGGGGGTTCGAATCCCGCACTCCTCTTCTATTCCAGGTTGCATGGCTCTTTGTTACCTGCCCCAAGAGTCCAAGCGCATTGGGTGAAGGTGACGGCTTCAGCCGCAGCTATTCAGGGTCTCCAGGCGTAGGATGCATCGTACCATAAGACGTTGCTTATCCTACTGAGGTCATGCTACTACTACTACTACTACTACCATTACTACCACTACTACCACTACTACTACTACCATTACTACCACTACTACTTTCACTACTACTACTACCACTACTACTACTACTACTACTACTACTACTACTACTACTACTACTACTACTACTACTAGATACTAACTCTTGACGTTGTCTTCCCAACTATTACAACTACTGCAGCTCTTGACAGCGGCATGGAGGCCAGACTGAAGAAATAGAAGGAGAGGGTGAGGAGCCTACGACAGGAGGCGTTAGATACCTGCGGCCGAAGCAGTTACCTTTACCTTATTATGAGCTTGGACTGTTAGGAGTGCGGGATTCGAACCCACAACTAAGCAAATGCGAGACCAGCATGCTCCCGATTACGCCACCAGTGCAGCTTATTAACAAAATAAGATGTTGTCCTCATTTACGTCTCTTTATGTACTTGTCAGAAGGTGATGGTGGTGGGGGATTGTCAACTAGTCTTTCATTAGACAAAATATTTCCTATAATTATTGACATTTTAACTCAAAGAAGTTAACACAGAGAACAAAAGATTAATCCATTTATTTCTGGCTGACAACTCTCATCTAAATAATATCGTCTACCATTAACTATAGTAAAAATATCTTTAAAAATAATCAATGTTGATCACCTAAAGAACAGAACGGGGTTTCGTTCAACCAAAGTTTATATAAAATCTTGAGATATTTCCTTAGTTGCGCTTGTAAGAACGTAAGAACATAAAAATGGAGGAGACTGTAAGAGACCATAAGACTTACACTAGGGAGTTCCTAAGTATATTTCATTTGTTAACCACTCAGTTGGTAAAACAATTCTTGCCTATTTGCATCTTAAACCTAAAATTGTCCAATTTACGTGGTGTAACCAGAAGCTTCTTGGTCTCGCGGTCGCTTAGTTGTAGGTTTGAATCCCGCACTCCTTCCCGATTCCCAGCAGTGCATAATAGACCAAAAGTGACGGTTTTGGCCACAGCTACTCATCGCCTCCTGGCGTGGGCTCCTCCCCTTCCTCCTCTTCCTTCAGTTTGATAAAAATCATGCTTCTGCTACAAGAGGATCTACAGTTTTTCATCGTCTTCTAAAGGTTACAGCCCAGAACGATAAGATGACCTTTGAAGAGTGGAAGGAAGGGAAGGAGTAGAGAGAAACAAGAGAGGAAGAATAAGAAAGCAAAAGGAATGGGTTACTCACACGGCAACAGGGAACGCAAAGAGTAGAATTTTCACGAAGTTGATGACTCCAAGGTTGAAGTTATTAGAACGGGAGAGATTTTGTTTTTGTTGTATGATGTATTTTGTACGGGTGGCAAGAACATAAGAACATAAGAATGAAGGAGACTGCAAGAGATCATAAGGCCTACACTAGGCAGCTCCGTAAAAGTGCGAGCTGGTCATGTAATCGGAAAGGAACTGGCCTAGTATTCATTTTGTTGTGGGTTCGAATCCCGCACTTCTCTCCGATGACCAGCAATGACTCAAGTTATCTACCCCAACAGTTCCCAAAGCGCATAATATGGCAAAGGTGACGGATTCGGTAGCAGCTGTCCAGCGTCTCCTGGCGTAGGCCTCTCATCTTCTTTGAAGGTTTCAAAGCATACTGGCCGACACAAATGATGGCTAACAAGTATGATCGAAGGCAAAAAATAAATATTAAAAATTAAACAAAACAAATAATGATAATGATGAAATAGATAAACAAATACATGCATAATTAAACAAGTAGATAAATAAATGAATACATAATTGAAAATTTTATTAAATACATAAAAAGATATTAATGCATATATAAATAAACTGATTAATAAATAAAGTAAATAGATTGATAAGATAGGTGAATAGATGTACAAGAAAACCGATAAAGAAACAAACAAATAAAATAAATACATAAACAAATAAACAAGTAAACAAATAATCACAAGAAAAAATAAAACATATGCGTAATTAATCTAACAGGCAAATAAACTAGTACACAAACACCCAAGCCCACAGATACAATGATAAAGACATTGTTGAGTAAAAAGAGACGGAGGTTACCATTGCCTCTGCCCTCAACAATGATCTCTCTTCTTCTAATCTAGATGGCTCTAGAACTTCCTCCTCCCATTGCATCTTTACTTTTGCCTACAATTGTAACATCTTAATGAGGATTATCACGTTTATGTCTTTCGTTCGTTATTTGACATTAGAGATATATATTCTCTGTTCTTGGTGAGTGGTCCTAGGTACCTGCTTCGTTTAATCTCGATATGTATTATGTATGTATGTATGTATGTATGTATGTATGTATGTATGTATGTATATATATATAAATGTGTGTGTGTGTGTGTGTGCGTGTGCGTGTGTGTGTGTGTATGTACGTATGTATGTACAGTATGTATGTATGTATGTATGTATGTATGTATGTATGTATGTATGTATGTATGAATGAATGAATGTGTGTATACATGAATGTATGTATGTATGTATGTATGTATGTACAGTATGTATGTATGTATGTATGTATGTATGTGTGTGTGTATATATGCATGTAAGTATGCATATATGTACGTGCAATCACAGCCCAGTAAACCATAAGTCCCAGGAGCAGTTTACATAAATTTACAGTGCAGGCTATGTAAAATTACGGTCCAGTAAGATGGAGATAATTCACACGTATAAAAGACACAAAAACTGTCGCAGAAAGTATGCATAGCCATAGTTCATTCAGACACAGTAAGGTCACAGGAAAGACTATAGCGAAGAACAATATTAAAAAAAAATAATAATGTGACTATTCTAAGACACAATTGTGGCACAAATACGACGACGAACGAAGAACAAGGGTCACCAGGTCCACCGTGGTAATACAGCCAGCTAAGTCACAATCTACCCGACGGTAGGACACAATGACGGAACCCTGTATACGTGTGTTAAAAACCCAAGACACAACTTGCCGTAAACGGAGACACAGCTCTACGACACCTTAAAGGCACA
>NC_134810.1:21106661-21114161 GCF_046742065.1 Oratosquilla oratoria | reverse complement strand
GGTGGTGCTCGTAGTACTTGGTTTGAATCCTGCCCAGGGCCGAAATTATTTCGGTATCGCTGCGTTTCGGGTCGTTACTCTGACTCTCGTGGGCGGAGAGTTGGGTGTGTGTGTTTGTGTGTGTAAGGTCATAGCATTACCCATAGCTCGGTCATACGAGCTCTGAGCTCTCTTCCGGGAGGGAAATAGCTGTCGATCACGAGTCCAACACGTGATCCAAAGACCAAGACCAAGGTGAATACCAAGGTGAATTACACACACTCACACACGAAGATGGCCTACTTGTTTTTTCTCTTAATTCTGGTGTTTATATCCTGCGTCGGGGTGCATTTGGATGTTGATCTTGTTTGTCTTTAGAACTCTCATACTTTCCCTTTTCATCAAGTGAAAGAGTGAAAGGCTGACAAAAGCAAAATTAAATGTAATAATTGATCATTCATATCTATGATTGCAAAGGAATGAACACTTGAGCCAGGATTATCAACATAATGTAATCCAATAAATAATTATCATCATTAGGAATCCGCTCAAGGACACTAGATGAATCTATATCTTAAGTTTCCTTATAAATATATATGATGAAATTAGTTTTGTTTTTCATATTTCACTGATTTAGGGAATTTGTTATTTATCCATGTATTTACTTTTTTTTTTTTTTTTTTTGAGAAATTTTAGCAGCAACCTTCAGTCTGTTCATTGGACTTATCTTTAACTATCATTATATCGATATTAACCCCTTCCATGCAAGTTGAATATCCGTTTTTACAATTTTTTCTATCTATCTATCTATCTACCTATCTATCTGTATTCCAATAAGATTCTTACTCCTTATAAGAGAGATAGCCAGCCAAGGTTAACACCAGATGGTTTTATCCACCATCTGGGCACAAAACACTCGTAATTTTTCTTTTAACAAAAAAAAAATGAAATCATCAAATGCTACCACGCTGATGCAACTTTGCTAATGAAATATATATACATTATCGGACAACTGGTGAATAAAAGAGTGGGCAAAGAGATGACCACATTTACATTTCCGCGAATTAAATTACTTAGGAAAAACTTTTTTTTTTTTTTTTTTTTTTTAGCTATTGTATCTGTTGACCAAGGGAGCATGTTTCGAGTACTGAAACAATTGTTTGTTTTAATAGAAAATTAGATACTTTATGAATAGGGATGATAGGTGGTAAGGAACATATAGGCCTTATGGTCTCTTGTAGTCTCCTCTATTCTTATGTTCTATTCTTATGTTCTATTCTTATGCTAAGATGGGAGGGAGGGTGGAGGGGTTGTGGAGTGTTTTCGGGGATGAAAATGGGTGGGAATGTTTTGTGCCTTGTCCTTTTTGGCTACCCCCCTGGTAAGAAAAAAAAGAAAAAGCCTTGGTATATGTATGTATGTATTTCATAGTGTTAACTTGTATATTCACTTTGTGTTAGAATTAACTGGGTCTTAAATCTTTTGCTATAGAATCGTTCTTTAGCTAAATAATACAGACTTGTCTTCCTTTGTAATCCTTGTAATTCTTTGCGTTATAAAAAAAAAAGGTTTAGGTTATATTTGAAAATATAACCTATGATGTTTACAGACTACAGATGTGCATCTTGCATTTGAGACCTGACGGACACTTTTGGGAGCCACGTAATAGATTTTTTGTCTTTTTTTGGGGGGGATGGGGGACCAGTTTCTGATCGTTGATATTTTGTGCCCAGTTTATATATTTTCTAGTGTTTCATTAGTGATAACCAGCGCTTCTATCTTTAGAGAAAATATCGCGTCAAAGATATAAAGGCATAGAAGTGATAAAAGAGAGATTTAGGAGCTTAGTCTCCAATAATAAATACAAAACAGTCACTTCACCAGAAGAAAATTAAAACAAGTAAACAGTTTGGTATAAATTTTACTCAAAACACAAAATAATTAGGGTAACCGAGTCAAAGCATCTCATGACTCCTCTGTGTATGTAACAGCTTGGTCTGAATTGAATAATAAAAAAGATGCAGTATTGGTAAGATAAACAGGGTATTTATAATCAACATCATCCAAATACAAGACGTCACAAGGGTGATTGATGTCCTGTTTGTCTGTCTATCTGCATTACAAATACACGTGCGCATACACACACGCGCACGCACGCACACACACACACACACGTATACACACACACACACACGTATACACACACACACACACACGTATACACACACACACACACACACACACACACACACACACACACTCACACATACACATTTAATGGTGGCCTTGTACTAAAATATATTATTTCTTTTTTGCAGGTGAGTCACTTATCAGTCGACAAGTTAAGGTGAAAGGAATTCGAGATGGTCTTATCTACAAGAACTACAGGTGACCTGATCTACAAGATAAGAATATATTTAATTTTGTTATGCAATGAGTCAAAACCACACAGAAGTTTAAACAATTTGATTGCGATTGTACAAAGATTTTGTACTCTTTTTATCTCCTTAATATTTCGCTCATATGATCTGTCAACAGCCTCTCTTATCCGAACATTTCTGGAAAACTAACTACAGTGAACAAATTATATCACCTTTAATCTAAACGAAATTATGTGAATTTTGGTGAAAAAATCGAGAGACGATTTCCTCAGTTCAGGAAAACGCTCCCGTATTTACAAGACGAACAATTTAAAGTACGAGTCTGACTCAAAAAAAAAAAAAAAAAAAAAAAAAAAAAAAAAAAAAAAACTGAGCCAAGGTGTCTATTTTTTTTTTTTTTTTTTTGTCCTCTGCGGAAACCACTCAGCAGCGACGATACTTATAGAATTTACTTGATGGTCGACGCATTGTTCCCAAAGTGCACACGCACCGCCAAGATGCTGAGGATCCCACGCCAGGAGACCCTGAGTAGTTGCAGCCAAAGCTGTCACCTTTGCCCTATGATGTGCTTTGTGGAATGATGGGGGCAGGTAACGTCACTGCTGGTATTTGAAAAGGAGTGCAGGATTCGAACCCACAACTAAGCGAATACGAGTCCAGCACACATACGATTACGCTACCGACGCTACCAAGGGGGTTCATATATTTCATCCACTCTGAAAAATAGCGACCGTCAAGTAACAAGTATATATGCACTACTGAAGAGTGTATCAGTAAAAACAGTAAATAATATTTGTGAATTAAATAAACATCCTATTAGCATTTACCCGCGCTCTTTATATACTTAGTAACCTAGGAATTATAGTGATAAACCTACGGACCAGAGTCACGTAGTATTCTTTTAAGAAATTAAATTTCACAAAAAAAAAAAAAAAAAAATAGCTTCCATTAATTTTGTTCTGTTTTTTTCCTTAAATCTCTTCTTTACTATCTCTATGACTCTACTCCTGCGGAGTAATGTTGGGGTAAAGGAAAGAAGCGCTGGTTACCACCGAACACCAATTCATGACTACTTGAATACCAATAAATGTGAATTTTACCGAAGAACCTCATCCCCAACTATACGCTCAAGAGACGCAAGATTTGTCCACCTCAGATCTATGACGTCAGTATAGGGTGGCGGGGGAGCGGGGGGAGGGGGGGTCGCCCGCATCAGCAGCAGGAGGATCCAAGGCAGACGACTCGAGACCAGCATGACGTCACCACATACATAACTGAACCTAAGAATAGAACTCGCATACTCTGCTCCTCGGCTGATGCTGGGATAGTCGGTGGTGGAGGGGTGGACGTGTACGAAGTTGGGGAGGGAGATTGGGGTGGGGAGAGAATCAGGGGAAGGGATAGGAGTTACGGAGGAAATGGGGAGGGCATCTGGTGCAACGAGGTAGCTTCAGAAGACTAGATGGATAAGGAAAGAGGGAAGGTATATATCATATGTATTGCAATGAGAGTGGCCGATACTCAGTTTAAGGTATGGATATAACGCATGGACTATTTTATGAGGAATTAAAATAAAATAAAAATTAATAAGAAAAAAAGAAGATAATTATGAAGGATAGGAGCGATCTCAGTAGTTTAGCTTTCCTTATATCCAGCCTTTTACTATCAAAGAGATGCCACGGTGGCAATAAAATCGCCCGGAGGCAGTCAGGATAAAATAACACGTACCATCGACTTCGTACGAAGACGTTCTTCGACTTCGAGTGAAATGTTCTCCGCGTTCTACAACTGTCGAGGAACCCTGGACCCTCAGACTTGGGCGCAAGAGTCGAAGAGTCCTTGTAGTCTTGAGTTCTTCTTTTACCTTACGACCCCATACTTGCCTGGACCCTCAGACTTGCGCGTAGGAGTTGGAGAGTCTTTGTGGTGTTGAGGCGTTTTCTTCTGCCTTAGAACCCCATACATGATAAAACCAGATAATCGCTCTATAGTAAGATTTTTGCAGCCCTGATAGTATAGTCGGAAGAGTGCTGATCTCGCATTTGCTTATTTATGGATTCAAATTCTGCACTACTGTCTAATTCCTAGCAGTGATTGTTACCTGCCCCATAGTACAAGCGCAAAGGGCAAAGGTAACGGCTTAGGCTACAGCTACTCAGTGCCTCCTGGTGTATGTTCCTCGTCTGATACCTTACAGTGCTACAAGAAGTGCGTATGGCCGTGGGCTGCCGCGGTATTTATACCCAATTATTTTGAGATTGACTAGTTAATTGGCAAATTGACTGAACACAAGTAAACCGTTTTTCTTGCTGTTGCTGCTACAGAGAGTATAATGAGACCAACAAAAGGTATATTTCAGGCTCGTTTCATACACATCGACTTTTCGCCGTATGCCGTCCACGACACGACGCGACGTCAGGCTCTCAAATAAGCATGGGTGTATATGGGCGTTTTCACACTCCACGACCACGTGTGAAAGCGTCCTTAGATACTCATGGTTATTTGAGAACCCGACGTCATGGATACGTGTGAAGGGAGCTTAAGAGGTGGTTCAAAGAGATTGGGTGGACGTCGAAGTGAATCATCTCCCCTCCTTTCATCTGAACCTTTAATTCTATCTGGTGCTACAATAGCTTGGCTCTCAGGGTCTTATTTGAACTTTGATTATTTCTTCACGTTTTTTTTCATGCAAGAACTGACAACTGGTGATTACTCTCATCTACTTTCTAGCCAATGACAGAAAAAGACCCACACTGATACAAAACAGGCTCAAGTCCAAAGTTTCTTCTTTGTAGAGCAAATTTATGGGAGAACAAAAGTACCGTTGCAGGTTATCATGGGGCTGCGGGTTTTCTATCAACGAAACTCATAGTAGATCATACAGGGTGTCCCAAAAAATAATTCACTCTTTGAAATGCTTCATGTTGTCAAACCCATTGGTCTGCTGTGTTTAGAAAATGGTGGTCATCAGTTTGAATATTTGCGAACACGCAGGGAGGACTAGACAATACCAGGGGATAAGAAAATGTTGATTCTAAAACTGATAATGGCCATTTTCAAGAGTGAGTAAATCTTTTTGGCACACCCTGTATCATTAGAAAATATGGTATACACTGCCTGTCTTCAACATTAACGAATGCATGTTGCCTATAGGACCTTCCATTCATAGTCAAATAAAGCCACTTGTTGACATTATGCAGTGATATTATCATTTGACCTTTGATGATACTTGAATATGACGTCACAAACTGTCTGTATAGATGTCAGATCAACAATGACACTTGTTGATATTATTCTCTGACGTCATCATTTGACCTTTTGGCGATACTTGAGTACGAAGTCACAGCCTGTCTGTACAGATGTCAATTCAACAATGACACACAGACACAGAATCTCACATTTCGTTTACAATAACCAGCGTTTCTATCCTTGGGGACGATGGCGGAAACAAGAGGTGAAGTCTGAGGTCTCATTCATTCAACCGATACTGCTACCAAGGCTGAGCATGCCGACAGGAGACCTTTTGGTCTATAACTAGGTCGGATGCGAAAAAATGATAATGAAAAATAGATAAATAAAATAGATAAATGCATTCGTACAGTTGAATAATACATAAACAGGTAAATAGTAAATAATGATAAATTGACATAACTAATAATAAATGAAAATCAAGCAAATAATAATAAACAGACAAATAATGATAAACAAATAAAAAATAATATAAAATAAATGACAGTCATTACAGCATCTTGCATTTCTGATTCCGATAAATGATTGATAAATGTATTTTGTTCATAAAGTATTCGTTTCCCAAACCAAAACCAGCTTCCTGTTGTTAATCTTTTTCATTCTATCTATCGTCATCGGGATCGGAATATCTATCACTCGTATCATCCTTAAATCTATCTTTCCTCTCCTTTTTCATCTCCTTCTTCTTTCTCTTTATCTTCCTCATCCTCTCGCTCTCTCCCTCCTCCCCTCCCTTTTCTTTTTTTTCCTATACCTCTTCCCTCTCTTTCTATATCTCCTATATTCTTCCTGCTTTTCTTTTTCCTACTCTTCCCTCCTTTCCTTCTCCTACCCTCCTCTCCCTCCCTCTTACCTTTCTTCCTCCTACTTTCTCTTTCCCTTCCACTTCCCTCTTCCCATTCCCTCCCTCCTGCTCCCTCTTCCCTTCCTTTCTTTCCTTCCTTCTCTTCTTCTTCTTCCTCCTCTTCTTCCTTTTCCTTTTTTCTTTCCCTTCCCCCCTACTCTTTCCCTCCTCCTCCCTTCCCTCCCTTCCCCCCTCCTTCCCTACTCCCTCTTCCTCCCTTCCCCTACCTCCCCTCCCCTTCCTCCCCTCCCTTCTTCCCCCCTTCCCTCCCTCCTCTTCCCCCTTTCCTCCTCCCTCCCTTCCTTTCCCTTCCCCTTCCCTCTTACTTCCTCTTCCTCTTCCCTCATTCCTACTCCCTCGTTTCTTTCCTTCCCTCTCACTCCCTCATCGCCTTCCTTTCCTCCTACTCCCTCTTCCTTTTCCTTCCCTCCTACTCCCTCTTCCTCTTCCCTCCCTCCTACTCTCACCCCGTTCCCTCCCTGCTTCCTTCTTGTTCACTCCTTTTTAATCTTTTAAACTCTTCCCCTCCTCTCCCAATCCCTCCTCCTACCTCCCACTCGCATCCTTCTTCCTCAGTCTCCTCCTCCCTCGTCCCTTTACATCCCACACGACTTTTATTAATGAACGAAAATTGTCATAATTCTTCGCAATTTTTTCCCTAAAGAATTTCGTGATTGTCTTTCTTGATACGTGTTTTCTTCTGTTAAGAAATTGTTTTCGAACAGAGTTTGTGTATGCATCAGTTCCATTTAATTTCTTATTTTGTTTTAATCGTTTTTGTTTGTTTTGTTTTATTCTATTTTATTTCATTTTGTCCTATTTTTTTCATTTTGTTTCATTTTCATTTACTCTTCTTCTGGTTTGTTTTGTTTTATTACATGAGAGAGGGAAAAAGAGAGAGAGAGAGAGAGAGAGAAAGAGAGAGAGAGAGAGAGTGAGAGAGAGAAAGAGAGAAAGAGAGAGAATCATATTGGTTTACACCGTTGCAGGGCTTTTTATTATAGTTTTTCCTTTTTTTACCTTTTTTGCATGTAACCTGACTCTAAA
>NC_134810.1:21099341-21101841 GCF_046742065.1 Oratosquilla oratoria | reverse complement strand
GTGGTGGAGGAGAGGTGAGGAATTATTGGAGGGAGAGAGGGAAGGGAAGGTGAGGAGGAGGAGGAGGAGGTGATGGAGGAAGAGAGTGGGGGAGGAAATTTGCGTATTCTGTACACGACACAATTTCCATTGTACCTTTTGCAGGTCGAGTGAACCCCTCCTGCCCTCCCTCTCCTACACCGCCTCCATCACCACGCTGAGGGGAGACGGGTGAAGGGAGGACAGTGAAGGGAAGAGAGAAGGAAGGGGAAGGGCGTAGGGAGGAGAAGTGGGAAAAAGAGGGCAAGGTCACGTTGGAGAAGGGGAGAGGTGTGAGAGAGAGAGGGTGAGGGAAAGAGAGAGAGAGGGTGAGGGGGAGAGAGGGGTGAGGGAGAGGGAGGGTGAGGGGGAGAGAGGAGTGAGAGAGAGAGAGGGTGAGGGGGAGAGAGGGTGAGGGTGAGAGAGGGGTGAGAGAGAGGGGTGAGGGGAAGAGTGGGGTGAGAGAGAGAGAAAGAGGGTGAGGGGGAGAGAGGGGTGAGGGAGAGAGAGCCGGTGCGGGGACGAGGAGTCCGACGAGCGAGCCAGAGGGTGAGCGGGAGCATCTTTTGCGCGTCTGCGGGGGCGGGGGGAGCGTGGGAAATGGAGAGGTGGCCCGGGTAGCAGAGCGGAGGAGTGGAGTGCAGTAGGAAGCTATGGAGTAACAAAAGTAAAGCCAAAGTGAAAGTTAGGAAGAAGGAGGGGATGAAGAGGAGAAGTGTAGGAGGATGGTGAAGATCAGGAGGAGCAAAATGAGGAAAAGGAGGATGAGGATAAGGAGGAGGAGGAAGAGGAGGCACGAGGAAACGGAGGAAGAGGAGGCAAAGGAGGAGCAAGAGGAGGAAGTAGGAAAGGAGGAGGATGGAAGGAGGAGGATGGATGGAGGAAAAGAGAAGGTGAAGGAAGAGTGGAAGGAGAAGAGGGTGGAGTGGGAGCAGGGAGAGGAAATAGGATGAGAGGCTGGAGTGGGAGTTGGTGGAGGAGGAGGAGGAGGAGGAGGAGGAGGAGGAGGAGGAGGAGGCGTAGGTGCTATGAGGCGCTAGAGGCGTCGGAGGAATACGGAGGAGGATGCCGGCAGAGCGGCGCAGCCGCGTGAGGCGGCGTGCCGACGAAGAGGCGATAATAGGCGGATCGAGGCAGAGGCAGAAGAAAAGGGCTGCGACGCAGGATGCAGGGGAGTCGTTGGCGGAAAGAAGGAGCTGGAGGAGTAGAGGAGGAGGAGCGAGGAAGAGGAAGAAGAAAAGGGATGATAGCAGAAGGAAGGAGAGTGGGAGGAGGAGGAGAAGCTGGAGTGGGAGTAGGATGGAGAATGCAGTAAGGGAGGAGGAGGAGGAGGAGCGGGGAAGAGGAAGAAGAAAAGGAGAGAGAGCAGGAGGATGGAGAGTGGGAGGAGGAAAGGAGGAACTGGAGGGAGTAGAGGTGCATGAAAGGGAAGGAGAGGAGGAGGGAGAGTAGGAGAAGGAGTGAAGTACGAGGAAATGAAGGAAGGGGAGGTGGAGGATGGGGGGAGGGGAGGAGGAAGGGAAAAAGGGCGAAGGAGGGGAAAGGGAGGGGAAGGGGAGAAGAGGAGAAGGGAGAAGGGGGAAGGAGGGGAGGAGAAGGAAGGGGAGGAGGGAAGGAGGAGGGGTAGGAGGGGAGGAGGGGTAGAGGATGGGTGGAGGATGGGTAGACAGGCATGGGTGGAGGCGGTGGTGAAGGAGGATGGGAGGAGGAGGATCGGGGTAGCGAGAGGAGGAGGAGCAGGCGGAGGATAGGAGGAGAGGATTAGGATAGGAGTAGGGGCGGCTTTGACGGGGGGATGGAGGGGAGGGTGTGGCGGGAGGGGAGGAGGGAGGTAGGAGGACCAGTGGCGGCGTCTTCCTTGGCAGGAGGATTCGATGGACCTCTTGGCCTTGCTCGCGGGGCGCCGCTTGGTGTATGCGGCTGGCGCCGCTGCGGGAGTCTGCGGCCTTCTGCGTCGTCTGGAGGCGGTCTGCGCGGCGGCTGCGAGCCGGTCGGCGGAGCTTGTCTGCCGCTGAGGCGGCGGCTGGCATGTCGTGCTTGTCTCCGCGCTTTTCGTCTCGTCTTTTCTTCGGGCCCGGCTCCTCTTCGCTGAAGGCGGCTTCTTGCTGCGGACGGATGTCGGCTTCGTGGCGCGTCGGCTGGGCTTGTCAGCGGCGGCGCGGCCGATCGCCGGCTCCCGGCGTCCTATGGACTCCCCGGGCGGCGTTCCCGCCGGCTAGTGGCACCACGCGCCAAGCGGCGCCGGGCTGACACGAGCACCGGCAGACGGGGACACGAAGTCGCCAGGAACCCCGGTCCTTGAGCGCGACGGCCACGTGAGCGGGGAGGAGACTGGAAGAACAAGTGGTGGCGCAGCCGCGCAAGTGAGGGAAGCGGAGGCTACCATGGTACGTAGACCACAGGCCCAGGGGAAGAATGGGCGTACCGTAAGCAAGTGGAGGGGGACAGGTGGCGGGATTTAGGACTAGGCCGAGCGTGCCAA
>NC_134810.1:21044341-21079341 GCF_046742065.1 Oratosquilla oratoria | reverse complement strand
GTCTTCTCCCTTACTTCCTCAACAAACATTCCCCTCTTTCCCAATGCCCCTTTTGCCCCATCCATCCATCTCATCCTTGGTCGCCCCCTCATGCTCACTTCTTCCACCTCTGCCTTCCACATCTCTTTTACTCATCTTTCTTCACTCATTCTTTCCATGTGCCCAAACCATCCCAATACTCTTTCATCAACCCTATCTCCCTACTCCTTTTCTATCCCCACTCTCCTCTTCACCTCCTCTTTTCTCACGCTATCCAGCCTAGTAACCCCTACATACTTCTAAGCCATTTCATCTCAAGCACATTTAAACTTTTACTCTTTTCCTCTCTATGTTCCATGTTTCTGCCCCATACAGTACTGTTGGCACAATAACCATTTCATACAACCTCCTCTTAGCATCCATTCTCAAATGTCTATCTTATTTACACTATTTAATACCCCAAGGCATTTACTCACTTCTCTCAACCTACATTGTACCTCCACCTCCACTCCTCCCTTTCCCGCCACATTCACCCCCAAGTATCTAAAGCTATCAACTTCCTCCAGTCTATCTTCTTAATACTCACTTCAAGTCTGCTGCCATCCTCTTCCCTTGTAAATCTCAACACCTTATTTTTATCCACATTTATCTTCAACTTCCTTCTTTCGCACACCTTCCCAAAATCCGTCAATAACTTTCTTAATCCCTCCTCTGATCCTGCTACAAACGCAGTGTCATTAGTAAACAACAACTGGCTTATCTCCCACTTTTCTCCATTTTCTTTCACCATTTGCAATCCTCGGCCCATTATTCTTGGGTTTAACTCTCTCAACACCCAATTCATGTATAAATTGAACAGCCAAAGCGACATAACATATTCCTGACGAAGTCCCACCTTTTACCTAAAACCACTCTTTCCATTTCTAATTCTAACAAAGACTCTACTACTCTCGTAAAAACTCTTGACTACACTTAAAAGCTTTTATTCTATCCCATATATCTACAATACCTCACACAGTGCCTTCCTGTCTACCCTACCATAAGCCTTTTCCAAATCCATAAGGTCTGAAAAACATCCTTACCTTTTTTAAATCTTTTTCACATATCTGCCTTACTACAAAAATCTAATCCACGCAACCCCTACATGTCATAAACACTGTTCCTCACCAACTACTCCCTCTGTTCCTCTCCAAATTCTCTCAGTCAAAACCCTCCAATAAGCCTTCCCAACTACACTCAATAAACTGATCCCTCTGAAACTATTACACTCACACTTGTCCCCTTCCAGTCCTCCGGCACACTACCCTCTTTTAGACAAACGTTAAACAACCTCATTAGCCAGTCCACCATCACTGCATCTTCCCTTTTTAGACAATCCGCATGACATCCATCTAACCCAGGTGCCTTACCTACTCTCATCATTTTGATAACTGCTTTCACCTCATCTTTCCTTATTTCTCCTCCACTTTCCTTATTCATCAACGTCGTTTTCCTAGCTCTCCCCACTGCAATTACCTTTCCCTCCCTACCCTCCTTCACATTTAGCAACTCCCTAAAATATTCTGCCCACCTTCCTCTTACTGCCGTCTCTTCCATTATCATCTCTCCATCTGCACCTTTTACCTTTTCTTCTCTACTTGATTCGCCTCCCCTTCCTCTCTTAATTTCCCTCCAAAACATATTTTTATTACTTTCAAAAATTGTGTCATATTCTTACCCCCATTTCACATCTGCTCTCCCCTTTGCCTCCTTTATCTTATGCTTTACTTTTCTTTCCTTTTCTTTGTACCTCGAATATGATTCTCTCATCCTATTTTGTAACCAATGTGTGAATGCTCGTTTCTTCTCTTCTACAACCTTCTTTCCTTCATCATACTACCACACACTACCACTCCTTCTACTTCTACCCATCCTCCTTGTTCTACACACCGTCTATGCACAACCTGTGACTCCCTCCTTGAAAAATCCCCGTTTCTCCTTTACTCCTAGTTCTACTCTTTCATTAACTGCCCCCACCCTTCCCTCAGCTTCTTCTTGTACTCCTCATTTTCTTTCTCATTTAAACAATTTACTTTAAGCAACCTCCCTACCTTCTGTCCTTTCCTCTTTTTCCATCTATCATCCACTCTCAACTTACTTTCCATCAAAAAATGGTATTGTATTCCCACACTCTCTTAACTTAGAACATGTACATCCAAAACTCTTCCTACTCTTCTCCTGGTTACCACTATATAGTCCATTAAAGTCCTATCTACCACCCTTCCATCAACCACCCTCTCCCATGTGTACTTTTGCTTGAATTTCTTCCTAAACACTATATTTGCTATTAACAACTCTTTCTGGACACATATCCGCCATAATCTCTCCACTACGATTTTTTCCTGGAACTACACACTTCCCAATCACTCCGTCTATTGGTCCGTCTCCTACCCTAGCATTGAGATCTCCCAATACCACTACAATGATACTTATCCCTAAACCCTCTAAGCACTCATTTAAACCTATCCAAAAAAACTCTTTTCTCTTCAATCTTCTCACTAGACCCATATGCATTTACAAAGGCCCACATCTCCCTTCACAGTTTCATCTTCATCTACATTAACCTTGAAGAAACCTCCTTCCATCCCACCACACGCTATCTCTTCAACTACTAGTATAACCACCCCTTCTCTCGTCCTTTCTTCACTCCTGATACCCTCCCAAAGTCAAACTCTCCCCTCCCTTTCAGCTTGGTTTCACTCAATGCCAGCACAACCATCTTTCTTCTCACAAACATACTACCTATCCACGCACATTAAAAGACCCAAACCTTAGGGTTCTGGTTGGAAAGCTCCTTCCAGACCCTCTTATGATTTTTTTTATAAGTGGTACAGGACAGTATTAAGAGTGGGGGACAGCATAACGGAGGGACAGTCGCAGTATAATAAAGTATCATCATTTTTCTATGAATATATTTCCTCTACCACAGACAAAATGATGTATGGCTCTGGTCCGTAGGGACGCCACATATAGACCATAGTGTCAGCTGCATGATACTGAGTAACTTTTAATCCCACAACAATATGCAGCCAATACCCCAATACACACACACACACACACACACACACACACACACACACACACACACACACACACACACACACACACACACACACACACACACACATATATATATATATATATATATATATATATATATATATATATATATAATTTGCAACTTTTACAAATGCAAGATAACGAAATCGATAAATACATCTTATTGAGACTATGATAACTACGTTCTTCATACAATAAATTCTTTTGTCTCTTCGTGCCTGAAGAAATACAGTGAACTTCAAGGCCTTGTAGCCTACTACAGGGTGAGAATATAAACACACATACCAAACTCTATACGCAAGGGATATAACCCCACTTCATTAGTGATTCCAAGACGGCTTATTGAAAGAGATTGGATCCAACGTATCAAAAATTGGGAAAGGGAGGGCACATTTATTGCCCAGAATATATTGAGTTTCAGTAAAGAAAATAAAAAAATAAATAGAAGATAAATAGATAAAAAAGGGAGAAACTGAAACTTGAATTAAGACTAATACATGAGAAACGAGGAGAAACGGAATAAGATCCCTACATACAAACAGAATACCAAAAAAACACAAAAACCTTGACAAGCCTGTAACTAAACTAATGTATACTTGATTACATTTATTTATACATGCACCAAAATACATTCCCTCTTATAAAGGGGGTTAGGGCAGCCAAGGCATGCGCCCGCCCTTCACCACTGTCCAATACAATTTTTTTCTTTCTTATTTTTTGTGTGAATTATGGGTAATCCATTCCTGCGTCAGAAGCAATGCAGTAAGGCACAAGACACTGAAACGTCAGAATACAATGCAAAACGACTAAAATAACCCCAAGAATATATCAATACACGATGACGATTTGACTTTGGGTCGCAAAGTCCCCTACCAGGAGGCTAGGACGGTGTCCCCTCCAGAGGACTGTGTAGCGTAGAATCTAATGAACCATGCCCTTGGTCCAACTCGCTATTGTCAGTGTTTGAACTGCCGTCACATCCACCTCCGCCGCAAGTAGTGACGCTCTAACCCGCTCGTCCAGCGATTGTTCATACTAATGTACAGTGACACTAAATGATCAGAATTAAATAATAATAAACACATAATGAAGATCACTGAAAAAGATCAAACTGCATTCATGTTTTACAAAACTTTGTATTTCCTTGTATTATTTTTTTCGAGTTTTTATATTGCATGTTAGATGCAAACATAAATGACGATAAACGTTTGAGGTACATAAGACAAACCAGGGCGTACTAAAAGCACATAGTACATACATAGAGCACAAAGAAACCACTCGTATACAGGTGAGCATGTCTATGTAATTGGACGTAGTGTTTAGTCTGTATATAACTGGATACATTGCTTTATATGTATATAGTTGTATACAGTGCTATGCCTGTATATAGTTTGCCATGATGTCTATATACTGTTGGATACAGTATTTTTAAAAGAAGATTAGATAACTTTATAGATAAGGATGATAGTTTCTAATATACATGGAACTGTTTAGTGTAGTCTTTATGGTTTCTTGCAGTCTCCTTCATCTTTATATCTTTATGTAAATTTGGATACAGTGCTTTATGTGACTACAGTTCGATGCAGTGGCTTGTCTATATACATTTGGGTACAGTGCCATCTCTGTATACAGTTGGATGCAGTGCTAAGGCATGGGACTGCTTGCTCATATGAGTGGTCACACTTGCTCATGACGGAAGGATTGCCCATATTAGGGCAAAGGAGGGGAGGAAGGAGGAAGAGGGATAGTAACAACAAAGAAAGGGTGCAGAGAAGTAAAAAGAAAGGAGGAAGACAACAAGGAGAACCGGTAGAAGGAGGACAAGAAGGAAGGTGAGAAGGAAATAAGAGAGGAAGAGGAAGAGGAGGAGGACGATGAAAAAGATGAAGAAGCGAGCGAGGAGGCGTACGAGGAGGAAATAAAGAAAGAATAAGGGAAGAAAGAAGAGGAGGAGTACGATGAGGAAGACGAAGTGGACGTAGAAGAGGAAGGAGAGGAAATAAAAAAAAATAAAAAATAATAAAGATGAGAAAGATAAGGAGAACAAGCAGGATAATGACGAGGACAAGGAGGAGGGAGAGGAGGAGGAAAAAGAAGAGCAAGATGAGGATAATGAGAAAAAAGAGGAGGAGGAGAAAGAGGAGAAAGGGGAGGAGAAGCAGGAGAACAAGAAGACAAAGGGGAAGAAAAAGTAGAGAAAGGCGATGAGAAAAAAAAAAAGGAGAAGGAGGTGGAGAAGAAGAAACTTATGGAGGAGGAGGAGGAGAATAAGGTGGACGAGGAGTAGGAAGAGGAGAAGGAGGAGGAGAATAAGGTGGACGAGGAGGAGGAAGAGGAGAAGAAGGGAGGAGGAGGAGTAAGAGGAGAAGGAGGAGTACGAGGAAGAGGAGGAGGAGGAGGAGGAGAAGGAGGAGGACGAGGAGGAGAAGGAGGAGGACGAGGAGGAGGGGGAAAGGAGAATTAGAAGATGGAGGAAAAGGCGAGGAGAACGATGAGGAGGAAAGAGAGAGAAAGGAGGCGAAGTAAGATATAGAGGAAAGGCAGAGGAGAGAGGAGGCGGAGGAGGAAGAGAAGGAGGAGAAAGAGAAGGAAGAAGAGGAGGAGAAGGAGGAGGAGGAGGAGGAGGAGGAGGAGGAGGAGGAGGAGGAGAGGAAGAGGGGAGAAAGAGGAGGGGAGGGTGAGGAGGAGGGTGAGGAGGAGGAAAGAGAGAGGAAGGAGAATTAGAAGATGGAGGATAAGGAGAGGAAGGAGGAGGAGAACAATGATAAGGAGGAAAGGGAGAGAAGAAGTAAGAGATGGAGGAAAGGTAGAGGAAGGAGGAGGATGATAATGAAGAGGACAAGATAAAGGATGAGAAGGGGGAGGAGGAGGAGGAGGAGGAGGAGGAAGAGGAGGAGGAGGAGGAGGAGGAGGAGGAGGAGGAGGAGGAGGAGGAGGAGGAGGAGGAGGAGGAGGTAGGTCGAGTGGGAAGCGGAAGAGGTCACGAGAAAGAAGGAAGAGGAGGGAAAGGAGGAGGAGGAGGGGAGGGAGAGGAGGGGAAGGAGGAGGAGAGGGAGGGAGAGAGAGGAGAGGGAGGGAGAGGAAGGAGAGGAGAGGAAGGAAGAGAGGGAGAAAGAGGGAGAGGGAGAGAGAGAGAGAGAGAGAGAGGGAGAGTAGAGGAGAAGAGAGAGAGAGAGATAGAGAGATAGAGGGAGACAGAGAGAAAGAGAGAGAGAGATAGAGGGAGAGAGAGAGTGAGATGGAGGGGAGAGAGAGATAGAGAGGAGAGAGAGAGAGAGAGAGAGAGAGAGAGAGAGAGAGAGAGAGAGAGAGAGAGAGAGAGAGAGAGAGAGAGAGAGAGAGAGAGAGAGAGAGAGAGAGAGAGTGGAGGAAGTAGGAGGAGTAAGAGGAGGAGGAGAAGATAGAAGAAGAAGAAAAGTAAGAAGAGGAAAAGCAAGAAGAGGAAAAGCAAGAAGAGGAAGAGTAAAAATAAGAAGAGGAAATGTAAGAAGAAGAAGAAGAAGAGTAAGAAAAGTAAGAATAATAAGAGGAAGTGTAAGAGGAGGGGTGCAGGAGGAAGTAGGAGGAGGAGGAGGAGGAGGAGGAGGAGGAGGAGGAGGAGGAGGAGGAGGAGGAGGAGGGAGGAGGAGGAAGGAGGACGAGGAGGAGGAAGGAGGAGGAGGAGGAGGAGGAGGAGGAGGAGGAGGAGGAGGAGGAGGAGGAGGACGTGGCGAAGGGGGAAAGAGTAGGTCAGCCGGAAGGTAAGTGTTGTCTTGTCTGAGAAGTCTAATCGAAGACGCAAGCTCTGGATGAATCGAATGAGAGGCAGGAGGCGCTCAGCGTGAGATTAGGAGGTAGAATGACAATGCAGAGGTGCATCAAGTTAGGAGCAAGGTAGTGGTAAGGAACCAACGCCAGGAGACGCTGAATAACTGCGGCCGAGTCCGCCACCTCCTTTGTCCTATACGCTTTAGAGACTTATGGACAGGTACGAGTAACAGTCACGGTTAGGAATCGGAGAAAATGCAGGGATTCGAACCCAAAGCTAAGCAAATGCGAGGACACCACGCTTCGGTTACACCTCCAGAGCACCTTGGCTTGGGTGAGGTCACCATAGAAAAACGATGGGTGGTTAAGTGATGTTAGATTAGGTCAAGTTAGGTCAGCTTAGGTTAGGTGTATGGGGACTGAGTAGTGCGCTATGTATCTGTATTACGTCGCCAATAACCAGCATTTCTAATGTTGAAGCCAATATCCAGCCCAATGGTCATTGAGAATTTTGAGAAAAAAAATTAAGAACGGTAGCAGAAGGTAGAGCGAATAGAGTACAACAGCGATCCGCATTCTTCTTTGAGAACAGGCCTGTCTCCAAACATAAAAGTTTGCTACGAGGATCTGGTCCGTAGGGGGTTACTAAGACCCCCTAATGCATTGACGGGTTAAAACTTATACAGGAGAGACCCTATATGGAGGGCGAGTGTCAAGGTCAGGCTCCAAGTTTGACCTCAGCCTGAGACTTCGAGGTCGACTTAGCTGCAGAAAACGAGGGAGGGAAGGCGGGAGGGAGGGAGGGAGGGAGAGAGGGAGGAGGGGAGAAATTGATTACGAGGCGGTGAGGTGGCGAGGCTGAAGTACTCAGAGGGCCTCATATGAACGACACAAGGAGGCACAATTGCATGAAGGAGAGGTGGGAGGGAGGTGGGAGGGAGGGAGGGAGGGGAGGGGGAGGAAGTGGGAGGGGGAGTTGAAGAGGGAGGGGAGGAGTAAGAAGAAGAGGAAGTGAAGGAGGGTGGTGGGAGATGGGAGGGAGGTGGGAGATGAGGAGAGGAGGTGAAGGAGGGAGGAAGTGAAGGAGGGAGGTGGGAGATGGGAGGGAGTAGAAGAAGAGGAAGTGAAGGAGGGAGGTGGGAGATGGGAGGGAGGTGAAGAAGAGGAAGTGAAGGAGGGAGGTGGGAGATGGGAGGGAGGTGAAGAAGAGGAAGTGAAGGAGGGAGGTAGGAGATGGGAGGGAGGAGAAGAGGAAATTAAGGAGGGAGGGGAGATGAGATAGGAGAAGAGAGAAAGGAAGAGGGAAGGAAAAAGGGAGGGGAAAAGGGAACTTAAATAGGAAGAGATGTAAGGGAAGAGGGAGGTGAAGAAAGAAGGGATAAGGGAGGTGAAGAGGGGGGAGGAAGGAAAAGAGGAGGGAGAGGACGAGGAAGAGGAAGGAGGAGAGTGGGGGATGTGGAAGGGCACAGAGAGGGGAAGAAGGAGGGAAAGAGGGAGGGAAAGAGGGAATGGAAGAGGGAGGGGAAAGGAAGAGGAAGAGAGAAGGAAAGAGGGCAGAAAGGAGTGGAGGAGGGAGCAGAGAAGAAAAGGAGGAGAGAGGACAGGATGGACGGGAGGATGGAAGGGAGGAGGGAAGGAGGGAGGGGGAGGGGATGAGAAGGTAGGAGAGGAAAAGGAGAAGGCCGCGTGGGGAGGGGGAAAGGGTAGGGGGGAAAAATCAACGGAAATGAGGAAGAGGGAGTGAGGGAGAAGTGAAGGACGGGGAGGAACAGGAAGAAGGGGAGATGGGAAGAGGGTAGTGAGGTAGGGGGAGGAGGCCGAGGAAAAAGGGGAAAGGGAGGGGTAGGAGGGGGAGAGAAAGGAAGGGTAGGGCGAGGAAAGAAGGGGAGAGAGGTTAGGGAGAGGGGAGAGATGTTAGGGGGAGGGGAGAGATGTTAGGGAGAGAGAAAAAGGAGAGAAAAGAAGGAAAGAAAAGAGTAAAGAAAGTAAAGGAGGTGAAAGGAGGAGAAGGAATGGAAGGGAGAATGAGAGGAAGGAAGGAAAGGAGGGGAGGGTGTGGGGGAAGATATGAGAAGAGAGGAGGGGATGCGCGCAGCAGTGAGAGTGAAGCAACGGGAGGAGGAGAGGAGGGGGAGATAAGAAGAGAGGAGAGGGAGAGGAGAGGGAGAGGAGGGGAGAGGAGGGGGTCCGTGGAGCACTGAGAGTAAGGCAACGAGAGGAGGAGAGGGGGGGACAGAAGGAGAGGGGGAGGAGAGGAGAGGGAGAGGAGGGGAGAGGAGGGAATGGGTGAGCGCTGGAGTGAGAGCATGGACAGGAGGGGAGAGGTGTGGGAGAGAAGAGGAAGGTGGAGGAGGAAGGAGAGATAGGAAAAGGAGGAGTAGAGGATGGGGAGAGGAGGGGTAGGTGGAGATGAGCGGAGAGGGGAGAGGGGAGAGGGGAGGGGAGAGGGGAGGGGAGAGGGGAGTGGAGATGGGTAGGAGAAAGAAAAGGAAGGAGAAGGGAGGAGGAGAGCGGAGGGGAGGGGTGGAGGGGGAAACTGAAAAATGGGAAAGGTTGGCAGGGGTTGAGGGTGAAAGAGGAGGAAGGGGAGGGAAGGGAGGGGGATAAGGTGAAGATAGCGATAGGTAGGAAAAGGGAGGGAGGAATATGGAGAAAGACGAAGGGAAGTGACGGAAAGGGAGACAATAAAAGGTTTGGAAGGGAGAGTGAGAAAGGAGAAGGGAGGGAAAATAGGAGAAGGTAAGGGGAGGAAGGATGAGGGGAAGTGAGAGGGGAGGAAGGAGAGGAAGGGGGGTGAAGGAGAGGAATGGAAATATGGGGACGGAAGGAATGGACGTAGGGTGGAGGGTGGAATATAAGAGAGTGGGGAGAGGAAGATGAGAAAGATGGGGAGTAGATAGGTAGGGAGAGGGAGGTAGGGGGAAGGGTAGCGAGAGGTAAGGGGAGAAACGAGGGAAATGGGATGGAAAGGGATGAGGAAGAGGAAGGAAAAGGGAGGAAGGAAAGCATGAGTTAGGGGGAGTGGGAGGAAGAGAAGAAGGAATTGGGAGTGTGGGGGAGGGAGGATACAGAAATAGAAAGAGTGAGGGAATGAAGGGGAGGTAGAGGGAGGACGGGTAGAGGGAGGACGGGGAGAGAGAGGGAGAGGGGTAGAGAGAGGAAGAAAAAAATAACGAGGTAGAGGGAGGCATGGGGATGAGGGGAAAGGAAAGAGAGGGAGTAAGGGAGACGGAGAATGGAGAGGGATGGGTAAGGGGAGTGGGGGGAAAGCGAAGGAGAGGAGGACAGGGCAAGAAAGGAAAAGGGGGACGGGGAGTGAGTGAAATAATGGGAGGGGAAGGAAGGAAAGGGAGGGAGGGGGAAGATAAGGGGAGTTAGGGGGAGGAAAGGGAATGGAGGAAAGGGGGAGGTATGGAGTGGGGGAGAAGGTAGGTGAGGGAAGAAAGACTGGGGAGGCAGGGGAGGTAAGGGAGAGAGGGGGTAGAAGTTAGGGAGAGGAAGGAAAACGAAAATGGGAGTGAAGAATGGGGAGAAGGACGGAGGGAGGGATTGGAAAGAATGAAAAAGAACGAAAAAGAATAGTATGAGGAGTGGGAAGGAGAAAGGAGGGAAGGGAGGAGGAAAAGTTGATGTAGAAATGTATGAGATAGCCCTAACGCCCATATCACTATACATGTACTATTGTTATACTTTCTGTGCACTATTTTTTTTTTATAAATTGTAGAACCCCCCCTACACTGATCAACTATAGAATATCCACCCTAACTACACTCAATTGTAGAATCACTCCCACTCACGCACACACACACACACACACACACACACACACACACACACACACACACACACACACACACACACACACACACGCACGCACACGCACACACACGCACGCACACACACGCACGCACACGCACGCACACACACGCACGCACACACACACACACACACACACACACACGCACACACACACACACACACACACACACACACACACACACACACACACACACACACACACACACACACACACACATGGCGCTGTGGTTAGAGCCCTGGCCTGCCACTACGGAGGTCCGGGTTCGACCCTCGCCCGGGGCTGAAATAATATCAGTATCGCAGCGCTGAGGGGTGTTACTCCAACTCTCGTGGGGCCGGAGGTTGGGGGTGTGTGTGTGTCCACGGTCATAGCATTACCCTCAGATCGGACCTACGAGCTCTGAGCTCTCTTCCAGGAGGGAAATAGCTGTCGATCACGAGTCCAACACGTGATCCAAAGACAAAGTGAATAAACACACACACACACACATCCTAACATAGGCAAGGTTAGGTTAGGTTAAGTTGGGTTGGGTTAGGTTATGTATCACAAGCCATGTACTACTGTAGAATGTACAGTTGTACACCCCAGCAAGACTCAATTGTACAACTTCAACCCCAAGCACGTGTGTATCTGGGGGGGAGGGGTTCTATAAGTAATTAATTTTTTTAACTAAACACATTTATGATAATTACATTTCTTTTTTACCTCAAAATGGTATGAAACCGTCGTTTGGTAGTACCATCTAGTATACAAATTAATCAAGGTATGTTTTAAACTAGTAGCAATAGATATTAGTTATCCAATACGCAGCAGGCTGTTCTTTGGGCATATGAAGATGCCCATGTTTAATCATATATGTAAATTTAAGAAAATATTAGAAATATCTTAGCTAAATTTGAGGCGTCGGTTGGTGGTCAGTGCAACGGGGTTACGACGAAGTACAGTGGTGCCACATTGACTTGGATATTATAGGTTCGTTACAATGTTGCCACATTGACTTATAGGTTCGTTCTGCATTCAATTTTGTATAATCGTTGGTATTTCCCTTCGTCTACTGTATGTGTAATATTACTGTTGTTTCTCGATAATTCTACCTCATCTAAATATATAGTATTTCACTTTGGCCTAAAATTAAACTTTTATGAAAACCAAAACCACGACTTGATTTAAATTAACGTCTTAGACGGGTAAAATTCCAGAAACACGCAAGCACGGATATCTAACCTATTTTCTTAAATTATAGTGTCGTTATTATTCACCTACGGCGATACTGTATTGACAAGAAATTCCATGAAAAAAATAGATTTAAAAAAAAAAAAAAAAAAAAAAAACTTGCGTACTAGTGGAAAATAACCCTCTTGACCCAAGGTTCCCAACCAACTTTCACGTGCACCCCGTACTTATGAATTTCTGTTCTTTACACTCCTGAAGATAACTTCAACACTAAAATTAATCGTTTTTGCGTCCAATTTGCTTGTGGCATTCGGGATGGGACACTTGTGAAAACCCCGTAGCCCATGGACCACTGGTTGAGAACCACTTCTTTAGACAAACCAATATATTCAGTAACTGCATTATCACTGATTTTATCATTAAAAAATAATATTTTCAAACTATCACCAGATTTGTTTAAACATTTTCAGGACATACCGATAGTGTACTACTTCCATTGCGTGATAATCAGCCATTTGCATGATTTGAATTTAATTTTTTTTTTAATTTTTTTACAAAGTTCACTTACCTTACCAGGACTTGGTTGTGGTTTTGGGTTCACAAATAATTTGCAAAAGATGAGTCACTATTTTTACTTAAAATTATGTTAATTAATCCACTATATCGTTTGAAAAATCACTTAAAACACTTCACACACTCACACACGTACAAACACAAACTCTTTCTACGACAGTAACGACACCCGAGTCCGCTTTGACTCATTGCTGGTCAGTGATTGGTTTACGAAAGGGGCTTGGTTTTGTATCCCGCGTTCTGATTGGTCCTTGCTTGAGCTTGCTGTACATAAGCCATTTAATCTATTCAATTCTATCATTATTTATACATCCGTCATGATACATTATATTGAGTTTTTTTAACATTTATTCTCTTGTAGACGAAACTAAGTCTAGAATAATTGCAAATCTTCTCACGTTTCAAATATGTTTATGAATCGGTCCCCAATACAACAGAATCGAATTGACTGTAGAATTCCCCACACACAAACACTGATCTCCACCCTTTCTACAATCAACCGTGATAGATACTACTACTGGCTGCCGGTTAGCGATTATATTCATCGAAATTAACCACTTGCCTACCCCTCCACCTCCCCCTCCTCCTCCTCCTCCTCTTTCTCCTCCTCACTTAATCCTTTTTCTCTTTATACCAGTCTTCTTTCTCCAATTCATTCTCCACATCTTCCTCTTCGCCTTTTATTCCTACTCCTACTTTCTTTCTATTCCTCATGCTCATGCTGCTGCACTTTCTACTCTCCCTCCTCCCCCTCTTTTTCCTCCTCCTCCTCCTCCTCTTCTTCTTCTTTCTCCTACTACTCCTCTTTCCCCTTCTTCTTCCTCTTCCTTCTCCTCCTCCTCTTTTTCTTCTTTTCTCTTCCCTCCTCGTCTCTCCTCCTCGTCTTCACCCTTCACCATTTTTTTCAACTTCCTCTCCTCTTCAATACCTCTGTTTCTTCTCTTACCCATGCTCCACTACTTCCTTCTTCTCTTTCTCCTCCTCCTCCTCGTCTTTCCTCCTCTTCCTCCTCCTTCTTTTCCTCTTTTTCCTTTTCGTTCTCCTCCATCTCTTATCTCCCTCCTCCATCAAGTCTCCTCTATTTGTTCCCCTCCTCTCCTTCCTCCAACTCCTCTCCTTCTATCCCTACTCCTCCTTCTCCTCTTCCTCATTTTCATCCTCCTCCTCCTTTCTCCTTCCTCCGTCACCTCTTCTCCTTTTCTACCCCTCCTCTCCCTCCTTCTCCTGCTTCTCTCCCTTTGCCCCTACTCTTACTTCTCCTCCTCCTCTTCCTCCTTCTCCTCCTCCTCTTCCTCCTTCTCCTCCTCCTCGTCCTCATCTTCCTTCTTTTCTTTCTCTTCCTCCTTTCTCCCTCCTCCATCAACTTTCCTCTTTTTCTACTTCTCCTCCTTCTTCCCCTCCCCTCCTCCTCCTCTCCTCCATCTTTTCCTCTCCTCCTCCTCCTCCTCCTCCTCCTCCCATTCCTCTTCCTCTTTTCCGTGCCATTCCTTTATCTACTCATATCGTTGTTTATTTATTTTTCCATCTTTCTCTTCCTTCTCCTCCTCCTGCATGTCTTCCTCTTCTTCCGCCCTCTCCTCTCCTTCCTCGTCTTCCTCCTCTTCCTACTTATTTTATGCCCCTCCTCCCCACTCTTCTTATATCTCTTCCTTTCCCTCCTCTTTTTTCTCCTCTTCCTCCTCTTCTTTCTCTTTTCCTCCCTTCTCCCTGTTCATCTTGTTTCTTTCTGATTTCATTCCTCTTCGTCTTTATTTTCCTCCTCACTCTCTTCTCTCTCATTTCCCTCCTCTCCTCCTGCTCCTCCTCTTTTTCTTCCTTCTCCTGATCTTCACCTTCTAATTCTTCTCCTTTTTGCCCTCTCCTCCTCTTCTTCCCTATCAAGTCCTCCCCCTCTTCGATCACCAATCCCTCTCCATCTCCTCCTCCTCCTATTCCTCCTCCTCCTCCTCCTCCTCATAGTCCTCCTCCTCCTCCCTTCCTCCTATTCCCCCTCCTCCTCCTCCTCCTCCCTTCCTCCTATCCCCCCTCCTCCTCCTCCTCCTCATAGACCTCCTTCCTCCCACACCCAAGTATCTGTGTATTTTTTCTGTAAGATTTTAATTTATTTGAAGGATCACCATCGCCGTTCCACCCACGCTACTCATATCATGTCACGTCCGGTTTGGCTCACCTGTGACATATTACCCGCTACGTCACTCACGTGACACGTGTACGTGAGAACTGAATGACCTTTGAGTCACCCACGCAGACCACGTGGCTCATCAACGTGTGATCTATGTGATCTTATGTGGTTCAGGTCATCTTCACGTATTTTTTTTTGTTTTACTTGAATTTCCTGTCATTTCCCTTTATGTCTCTTCCACTCATCCTTTCCCCTCTACTCCTCTTCTTTTTCTTTCCCTTTCCCCTCCTCCCTAATCCCTCTTTTTCCTACCCTTACTTTCTCTTCCCTTCTCTTTCTCTCCTCCCATCCTCTCCCTCCCCTCCCCTCCCCTCCCCTTACTTTCTCTTCCCTTCTCTTTCTCTCCTCCCATCCTCTCCCTCCCCTCCCCTCCCCTCCCCTCTCCTCACGTTCTCTCTCCTCTTCTCCCTTCTTCTCTCCTTTCCTCCCCTCCCCTCCCCAATCACTCTTTTCTCTACCCTCACCTTCTCTTCCCTTCTCCCTCTATCCTCCCATCCTCTCCCTCCCCTCCCCTCCCCTCCCCTCCCCTCCCCTCCCCTCCCCTCCCCTCCCCTCCCCTCTCCTCCCGTTTTCTCTCCCCTTCTCCCCTCTTCCCTCCTTTCCTCTCCCCCCGTCCCCTCCCCTTCTCTCCCCTTCTCTCCACCCCCTCCCTTGTATTCACCTCTTCTCCCATCCTCTACTCTCTTCTCCCCTCTTTTCCCTTTTTCTTTCCTCAGTCTCTTTTTCCTCCCCGCTTTTTCACTCCCAATCTTTCCTCTTTCCTAGCTTTCACATTGCAGACCCCACCGCCACACCCACTCCTCCTCTTTCTTCTACTCTCTAACCTATTCTCACTCTCTTTTCCTCCTCTTCCCTCCCTCCCTCTCCATTATCTTCCTCTCCTTTTTCTCTTCGTTTTCTTCCTGTCTTCCTCTCTTCTTCTCTACTTTTTCTCCTTTTCCTTCCTTTATATCTTCTCGTCTCCTCTACTTATCTCTTTTAAATATTTCCAATTTCTTTCGTTTTCTTTCCCTCCTTATCTTCCTTCATCTCTCTCTCTCTCTCTTTCCTTCACTCTCCTTCCCTCCTCTCTAACCAGACTATGTCCCCCCGCGACTTTCATCTCTCCTTCTTTCTCTCTCAGTCTTCTCTTTTTTTTTCTTTTTTATTCATGATTCTCAGTTTTTTCCTTTCTACTCTAACGTACCTTGTTTGGACCAACACTTTCAAAATTCCTCTTCCCAGAATTGCTCTGCTCATACAACTGCTAGATCCTGTTGTAGTCTTGGAATTTTACTTTAAAAAAAAACCCACTTTTATCCTAAGTCGACAAAATTACAGAGTAATGTTATATGTCAAGCAAGAGGTTTTATAATGGTGTTCAGAAGCATGTACAGCTATTTTACTCTCAATCCCTCTCTCTCCACTTTCCTCTCCTTTACATTTTCCTCATTCCATCCTATATCTCTTCCTTGAAAATTCCTCTTCCCACGCCTTCTATACTAATACTGTTCCCTTCCATTCTCTTCTGATTCCGTTATCTTCTTCTGTCTCTTTTTTTATCTTTTATCCTTTTTCTCCCTTATCCCACTTTACTTACTCTTTTTCCCTCTCTTCTCATCCCTTCCACTTCCTCTCTCTTTTTCTCTCTCGCATTTTCTCTCTATTTCCTATATTTCTCCTCTTCCTCTTCCTTACCTAATCATTTTCCTTATATTTCCCTTCCTTTCCTATTAATTCGACTTCCCTAACATTAACTATCTTTCCCCTTTTCCACTTACCCTTCCTCTTTCTCTTACCTTTCCCTTCCCTCCTTTCCTTCACTAAACCTAGTTCCGTATCTCAGATTTCCCCTCCCTTTTCCTCCCTGCCTTTACTTTTCCTTTATTTCTTTATTCCCTTCTCTTCCCTACTCCTCCTTCACCCTTCCCTTCCCTTCCCTTCCCTTCCCTTCCCTTCCCTTCCCTTCCCTTCCCTTCCCTTCCCTTCCCTTCCCTTCCCTTCCCTTTCCTTCCCTTCCCTTCGCTTCCCTTCCCTTTCCCTTCTTCCCCCTTCCCTTCCCTTCCCGCCCTTCCTTTCCTTTCATTCCTTCTTTCCCTTCCCTCCCTTACCCCCCTCCCTTCCCCCTCCTTCCCTTCCCTTCCCTTCCCTTCCCCCTTCCCTTTTTGGCAGAGAGAGAGAGAGAGAGAGAGAGAGAGAGAGAGAGAGAGAGAGAGAGAGAGAGAGAGAGAGAGAGAGAGAGAGAGAGAGAGAGAGAGAGAGAGAGAGAGAGAGAGAGAGAGGAAGAGAGAGAGAGAGAGAGAGAGAGACAGACAGAAGACAGACAGACAGACAGACAGAGACAGACGGACGACAGACGGACAGACAGACAGACAGACAGACAGACAGACATATACAGACAGACAGATACAGACAGACAGACAGACAGACAGACATACAGACAGACAGAAAGAAGAGATAGACAGATAGACAGAAGAGATAGACAGATAGACAGGCAGAAGAGACAGACAGACAGACATACAGACAGACAGAGACAGACAGAGAGAGAGGAGAGAGAGAGAGAGAGAGTGAGAGAGAAGAGAGAGAGAGAGAGAGAGAGAGAGAGAGAGAGAGAGAGAGAGAGAGAGAGAGAGAGAGAGAGAGAGAGAGAGAGAGAGAAAGAGAGAGATTAAATGAACTTTGGACTTAGTTTGTGCACCTCCTCGTAAGTAACATAATGTAGAGCTTGAAAAAAAGGATAAACAAAAATGAAATATTCTTTAAGAAAAGTCAATTTTATGTCTGTGAAAAGTGGCCCGCATATATTTTCATTTATCGACACCCACACAATTTCATTAAATTCTGCCTCAAATTATCCACGGAAATAAATAAATGACCCCTTTTCCTCTCTTCTGAAATATAAATGTAGACAATGTATCTAACCACATTTTGATATTTTAAATAAATAACCAACAGTGGTGGAATCCGGTCCATGGACTAGACGTACACGAAGTATCTTAACGGGGCTAATGAAAATCTGATGTATAATAACATATCTGCTGTGCAATTGTATCAAAAGGCCCGTGACTTCTTAGCCTCGAACACCCACACGACTCATTCCCATCCCCGTGAAAGTTTCCGATGGTTACATCACGCATAGATCACATTTCCTAATTCTACTGATCGTTGACACTTATCATTGCATCAGGCTATGCTTAGCAAAGCACTTCTTACTTGGGTGGCGTTTATGGTAGTAAGGGTTCTTTCTACATTAAAATCCCGTTTGAATGTGAAAAATTCGTCGTGAGTCTCAATTTGTGAATAAAATATAAAACACAAGCATACACCACTCATGATCCTCATGGCGTGAATAAAGAATAGAGTGCAGGACTAAGACGGTATATGTGTTTGTGTAGGCATGTGTGTGTGTGTGTGTGTGTGTGTGTGTGTGTGTGTGTGTGTGTGTGTGTGTGTGTGTGTGTGTGTGTGTGTGTGTGTGTGTGTGTGTGTGTGTGTGTGTGTGTGTGTGTGTGTGTGTGTGTGTGTGTGTGTGTGTGTGTGTGTGTGTGTGTGTATTTACCTACCTAGTTCTACCTAGTATCTTACGGGAAGGGGAGCTACGCTCGTGGTGTCCCATCTCTGTATCTCGTCATATCTAATTTTCTCTTAAATTCTTGAATTGTACTGCACACACTATTGTTTCGTTTAGTCTGTTCCATACATCCACCACACTGTGGGGAAAGCGGTTTTTTCAGATCTCTTCTATAACTGTCCTTTTTGAGTTTCTTTCCATGTCCTCTTGTGTTTCTCTTATCCCAATTTAGTAAGTCTTCTCTATCAAGGGCTTCCACACTTCTCATAATTCTGTAGATGGTCAACAAGTCACCTCTTTCTCTTCTTTGTTCCAGAGTTGGTAGCTCTAGTTTTGACAATCTTTCTTCGTAAAACATTTTTATAGTGTTTGGACCATCTTCGTAGTTGCTCTCTGGATTTTCTCAATTTTCCTTATATTCTTTTTAGTACAGAGTGACCATAGTGTCGTTGCATACTCCAACTTAGGCCTTATCAGTGTGACTAGTATTTTCTTTACCATTTCTTCATCAAAGTAAGCAAAAGCAAATTTTATTGATCCTAGCAAGTTATAGGTTTAGCCCACAATTTTGTTCATATGTTTGTCAGGGGACATATCTTTTGTGATGATCACTCCTAGGTCCTTTTCAGATCCCACTTTCGTTACTTCCATTTCACCAATTTTATATTATCCTGATATCCTGTTTTTAGTTTTTCCAAATTCCATTATGCTACATTTCTTAATGTTGAAGTCCACTTCCTACTTCTGACTCCATTCCCAGACCCTGTTCAGATCTCTCTGTAGTTAGTCACAGTCCGTTTCAGTACTCACTTTCTTTAAGACGTTTGCATCATCTGCAAAGATCATGTAACATTCCACACCTTCGTCCATGTCATTCACATAAATAGCAAACATTACTGGAGCCAATACTGATCCTTTTGGAACTCCACTAATTACCTCTTTCTAAGTAGAACTCATATCTCTGAGCACTACTCTCATTTTTCTTCCATGCAAAAAGTCCTCCATCCCGTGTGTGTGTGTGTGTGTGTGTGTGTGTGTGTGTGTGTGTGTGTGTGTGTGTGTGTGTGTGTGTGTGTGTGTGTGTGTGTGTGTGTGTGTGTGTGTGTGTGTGTGTGTGTGTGTGTGTGTGTGTGTGTGTGTGTGTGTGTGTGTGTGTGTGTGTGTGTGTGTGTGTGTGTGTGTGTGTGTGTGTGTGTGTGTGTGCGCGTATGTGTGCCTGTGTGTGTGTTTGTGTGCGTGTATGTGTGCCTCTCTGTGTGTGCGTGTTTGTGTGCGTGTATTTGTGCCTCTGTGTGTGTGTGTGAAAGTGCGTGTGTGTGTGTGTGTGTGTGTGTGTGTGTGTGTGTGTGTGTGTGTGTGTGTGTGTGTGTGTGTGTGTGTGTGTGTGTGTGTGTGTGTGTGTGTGTGTGTGTGTGTGCGTGCGTGTGCGTGCGTGTGTGTGTGTGTGTGTGTGTGTGTGTGTGTGTGTGTGTGTGTGTGTGTGTGTGTGTGTGTGTGTGTGTGTGTGTGTGTGTGTGTGTGTGTGTGTGTGTGTGTGTGTGTGTGTGTGTGTGTGTGTGTGTGTGTGTGTGTGTGTGTGTGTGTGTGTGTGTGTGTGTGTGTGTGTGTGTGTGTGTGTGGTTCTGTGTATGTGTATAAGTGTGCGTGTATGTGTTCTTCTGTATGTGAATATGTATATGAATAAACAATTTTACAGGGCTATATATTCTATTACAGAAGAATAAATACATGTTTACACGTTTATGTACACATATGCATGCGTGTACGCATGTGTATCTGTGTGCGCGACGTACTTGCCTATCGATCCTGTCGGGATGAGGACAACGACGAGGAGAAGGAGGAGGAGAAGGAGGAGAAGGAGGAGGAGGAGAGGGAGGAGGAAGAGGAGGAGGTGGAGGAGAAAATGAAGGAGGAGGAGAAGTAGGAGAAGGAGGAAGTGGAGAAATTGGAAGGCAAGGGGTCAAACATCAGGAAAAGGTCTGCATTAAATGAGCCTTCATGAGATCATGAAGGCCTATATGATATTAATATGATTTTTATTCGTATAATAAAACTAACCTCACAGATATTCATACAAAAAGATAGAATCACACACACACACACATATACATATATACTCATAAGAGCGAGCGCACACACACACACACGCACATTAAGTTAAGTATGTCACATTATGAAGGGTGATAAAAACTATATTCAAATATATAAACATATAATTTGCTCTTTCTAAGCTTCCAAAACAACTAACTCAACACGAAGTTTGTATTTTTCTTTTACCATAATGGCCTCCACTTATGAATATTTCTATGATGTGAACTTCCATTGTAAGATGATAACACACACAAAAAAATGGTTATGAAACTACTGTCAATACAGAATAAGAAATCTGTAGCACAAAGCTGCATTACGTTTTTTAATCAGAGTTTTTCTCAGCCTGCTTAAATACGATGATGTCTATACTTTGGTGTTGTGCTTCACATACATTAGAAGTCTCCCATTCCTTGTATACCAGAGAACACTTATGTATTTATTCTGGTTGTTGCCATAACAAAAGCAATACATGTATTGTATATTTAGGTATTATTTTTGTCTTTTTTATAATAACGAGAAAATATATTTTCCGTTCATCATTTGAAGCAGGAATCCAATATTTTAAGTCAAACGCTTTAGACATCTTCTGGTCTAAAGCGAACCATATTCAGGAGAGCTGCAATAGAGTGTTGTTGTTGTTGTTGTTGTTGTTGTTGTTGTTGTTGTTGTTGTTGTTGTTGTTGTTGTTGTTGTTGTTGTTGTTGTTGTTGTTGTTGTTGTTTCCTGTTGTTGTTGTTGTTTTACTGTTATAGTTGTTTTCTTGTTCTTGTTCTTGTTCTTGTTCTTGTTTTTGCTCTTGTTCTTGTTCATGGACCGTTCTTCAGTAAAGAAAGACCATGACACTCCTACAAGAGTGTCTCCACTGAAGAGGTGGGTGGGTGAAAGTTCAGTGTAGGCTTGCCTTAAGTCTTCTGAATCCGCGGTTCATTGTAAACGCTTTCAAGGTAGGCCATGACCCATTTGGAAAGGGCAGTTGTTGTGAAGTCGATATAAGTTGTGTGGATCCAACTACAGTCACCAGTGATATAATCGTATTGGTGAAACTGGCTATCTTGGAGGGGCTTTTGTAGAAATAGGGCAGCTGTTCTTGATTACGCGGTTAGACGATCCTCGGTTGTTGCAGTAAATGGTGAATTGAAGACTTGTTGTGACGTCAGTGTTATATGTTTATATATATATATATATATATATTATATTACTTATATATATATATATATATATGTGTGTGTGTGTGTGTGTGTGTGTGTGTGTGTGCGTGTGTGTGTGTGTGTGTGTGTGTGTGTGTGTGTGTGTGTGTGTGTGTGTGTGTGTGCGTGTGTGTGTGTGTGTGTGTGTGTGTGTGTGTGTGTGTGTGTGTGTGTGTGTGTGTGTGTGTGTGTGTGTGTGTGTGTGTGTGTGTGTTTGTATTATTGCTATTTGTTCTACCAAGTCAAAGGCTATCTCGTAATTTACAAATGTTAAACAAAGAGGTATTTTATATTCTGTCGCTTTCTTGATTAGTTGGTTCATCGCCTGCAAGTGATCTACCGTCGAATATCTACTTCTAAAGCCTGCCTGTTTTCTCGATTGGTTTCCATATAAAACTTGACTTAGTCTATTTGTAATGATCTTGAAGAATAATTTATATACATTTGATAGGAAGCTAATAAATCGGTAGTTACTAAGGTCCTTCTGGTCTTTTTTATAAAGCAAAATCACTATAGCATTGCACCAGGATTCAGGAACTCTTTCTTGACGTAAGCACTGGGTATACAACTGAGCTAACTTAATATGAACTTTTTCCCTGCGTCTTTCAAAAGATATATCGATATACCACCTTTCCCAGGTGCTTTTCTTCATTTCATATTTTCGAAAGCAAATTCTACTTCTTCCTTTGTAACTTTTGGTACAGTACTAACTTCTGTAGATGAATTTATTGACTCAACTACGGTCTTCGACGAGTAGAGCTCTTGGTAAAATTCATCTATCTTTTTTACCATTATGTCTGTGTATTTAATGATTTCTCCATTTTTATCTTTCAAATATATAATTTGCTCTCTCCCTTAAGCATGTCTGCACTCGATCACTTTAATTATTTTACTTTTCTGAATAGTTTCCTTTATTTCATCCATGTTTCTCTTTTTTTCTCTGATCATCGCCTTTTGTTGATAAACTTGTTTAGGTCTGCTCTCTCTATCCTGCTTCTATTCTGTATAGTCCATCTTTTAATTAGGTCATTTGAAGCTTTGGATTATCTATTTTACTAGTACTTTTTGTACTTCCTATTTTCTCTGTCGATTCCCTAATGATGTTCATTAAATTCAAATTCATGCGTACGACGGTGTCCTCACTACTTCTAAGAGCTTCGAATTCATTTTTAATTTCTAACTGAAATTCTTTCTTAAACCTTCTCAGGTTTATTTTCTTTTTTAGAACTAGTTTATTTCTCTCGGCTCTGAAATTTAATTTAGCTGTGCAACCTACCATTATATGGTCACTACCTATGTTGACTTTATTTATGACCGTAACATTGCTAACGCTCTTGCTCTCATCTCCGAATATGATGTCTATTTCATTCTTTCCTGTTCCATTTGGACTTCTCTAGGTCCATTTACGACCTACAAACTTTTGGAAAAAAAGTGTTCATTATTCTCATGTTGTAATCCTCTGCAAATTTGACTAACAACTCGCTTCTGATATTTCTTTCACCTACTCCGAACTTCCCAATATACGGCTCATCTCCCATCTTCTTCCCCATTGAAGTCACCTATTACCAACGTGTACTTACTTTTTTCTTAATCTATTACCTGACTTAAATTATCACAGAAGAACTCAATTTCATCGCCTGAACTCTGTGAAGTTGTTGCATAAACCTGAACTATTTTTACAGTGTACCCTGTATATAGCCTAATCACAATCCAAAGTACCCTGTCTGATAAACTACTGAACTTGACTACGTTACCATCATTCTCTCGGTTTATCAAGAATCATACTCTGCTAGCTTTTTCTGCCCTTACCTCTATAGTAGAACAGGTGGTGACAATCTTGTAACTGTATCAGTTTTTCTTCGCTCAGTCTCACGATGTCCCACTTGATGATATCTAGTTCTTCCATTAAATTCTCCAGCCTATGATCTACTGAGAGGGTTCTTACGTTGTAAGTATAGATCTTCATATATTCAATCAATGTATTCTTACAGCAATAATCTAGGCTACGGGTGTAAGACTTCGAAACTGACGAAGGCGATGTACACAAAACAAAGGAATGCACAGAGGAGAATGAAGAAATCAATGATAGGAATAACGCTGATAGACCGAAAGAGAGCAAGTTGAGTGAGTGAGCAGACTATAGTGAAAGGTATTGTGGAGGCAGTAAAAGAGACGAAGTGGAATCGGGCAAGTAAATTAGCGCGAACGCCTGATGAGCGATGGAACAAGTGTGTTACGGAGTGGACGCCGCGAGATGGGAAGCCTTGAGGAGACCAGACAAAAGGTGGAGAGATAAGATAGATAAGTTTGCAGGAGTGACATGGCAGAGGTTGGCGCGGTCGCGTGAATCATGGAATGCTATGAAAGAGGCCTTTGTACATATACATATACATATACATATATATATACATATATATATATATATATATATATATATATATATATATATATATGTACATATTAGACGAAACGTTGAAATAAATGAATCATTTTGGCAACTTGGTATATGCCCACCCTCTAAATGGCAGAATATTGGTTAGAAAACTGGAGAATACTCACAAGAAAGATCAACAACCTCACTAACGCTGTCGATTTTAACCAATGCATGCATATATATATATACATACATACATACATACATACATACATACATACATACATACATACATATATACATACATACATACATACATACATACATATATATATACCGTCCCGTGACGAGGGTCTTCGGGAGTCCCATATACCCGGAGAGTGCTCCGTGCAAACTAAAAGCACAAAGGTGGAGGAGTGAGAGAGGGAAAGGAAGGAGGGAGGGGAGGGGAAGGGGAAAGTGGAGGGGGAGGGGAAGAAGAAGTGGAGGGAAAGGGGAGAAAAAAGATGAGTGGAAGGGGAGGAGAAGGGAAGGGGGAAGGAAGAAGAGAAAGGGAGGCGGAAGAGGTGGGGGTGGAGATGGGAAGGGGAAGGGGGAAAGAGATGGGAAGTGAAGGGGGAAGGGGATGGGCAGGGGAGGGGAGAAAGGGAGGGGAAGAGGAGGGAAGAAAGGGAGGGGAAGAGTGAGCACAATATCTGTTATCAAATATTTACAGGATAACCCACAAAATGAATAGTCGAATTAACAATTTGGTCCCAAGTGTCCAAATGTAACCTGACCTAATTTAAATTAACCTAACCTAAACTAAATTAACCGAACCCAACCTAACCTAAACCGAGCCTATCCTAACCTAACCTAATCAAAACTAATCTAACCAAACCTAGTGTAACCTAACTAGACCTTGCCTAACCTAAATTAACCTAACCTCTCCCAACCTAACACAACCTAACTTATCCTAACCTAACCTAATTAACGTGACGTATAGTTCCATAACATAACATAACATAACATAACATAACATAACATAACATAACATAACATAACATAACATAACATAACATAACGTAACGTAACGTAACGTAACGTAACGTAACGTAACACAACATATCATAACGTAACGTAACGTGACGTGACGTGACGTAACGTAACGTAACGTAACGTAACATAACGTAATGTAATGTAACGTAATGTAATGTAATGTAATGTGATGTAATGTAATGTAATGCAATGTAATGTAATGTAATGTAATGTAATGTAATACAATGCAATGTAATATAATGTAACGTAACGCAACGCAACATAACGTAACGTAACGTAACGTAACGTAACGTAACTCAACCTATCCCAACCTAACTTAAACCTAGCCTAGCCTATAAATTAATCAAATCTAATCTAACAAAACCTAGCTTAAAACAACCTAATCTTATTTAACCTACATTAATCTAACCTATTCCAACTTAAGCCAACTTAACCTAACCTAACCTTACCTAACCTAACCTAACCCAGCGTAACCTAATCTAACCTAACCTAAACCAACCTAAGCTAACCTAACTTAACCTAACCTAACCTTACCTAACGTAACCTAACCTAACCTAACCTAACCTAACCTAACCTAACTTAACCTAACCTAACCTAACCTAACCTAACCTAACCTAACCTAACCTAACCTAACCTAACCTAACCTAACCTAACCTAACCTAACCTAACCTAACCTAACCTAACCTAACCTTACCTAACCTAACCTAACCTAACCTAACCTAACCTAACCTAACCTAACCTAACCTAACTTAACCTAACCCTTCGTCCACGTGGTACTGGAGTTGGGAGTAGTTTTAAAAGGGTCTCAATGTGTATATATTAGGCGTGTGCTTTGATCCGGCCTCCCCCTAATAAGTAGGAAAGGGCCTTTGGTATATCGTGTATGACTAACCAACCCATGCAATGCATTAATGAAGAGTTGCGGACATATAAACTTAATTCAGCACAAAGTGGAAAGTTGTATGTTTATAACCTACAACATAAACGTATTCGTATCTGTGTTATTGAATCAGCCTTCTAAAGCAAAGGTATCTAAACTGTTAATCGTGAATTCCTTAATCCCTTCCCCAAGGTGACGTATCCTTACTCAGTTAATTATTTCAGGCGTGATTGCCAGCCGTTCCATCCTTTGGGGTAATATGCCGCTGGGAAAAAAAAATGGAATCACATCGGCGGTGGAGATATTTGAAATTATTAGAATGAGGGTACAGTGGAAGTTAAAACTGATCACCATTATCTATTCATTCATTTAATTATTCATTTATTTACTTGTTTATTCATTTATTTTCTTATTTACTTACTCGTCTATCTATCACTTTATTCATTTGTTTGTTTCATTATCTGTTCGTCTAAATATTCATCTATTTGTTTATTAATCTATTTATTTATCATTTATGTACTTTTCTAATGTTTATTGATTAACTATTTGGTTGACTGATTGATTTATCAATTTATTTGTTGACTGGAGATGATCTTCTAAACTAAATGAAATAGTTTAGAATTAAACGGAATAAGATATATTGAATTCGTCAAAACAATCTTCACTACGAGAACGAACCCTAAGCTGAATAGAACCGTGATTCATTAACCATGATGAGATATGTAGATTGTGATGAAGGATAGAATGGGTGAGTGGCAGATAGGACTGATAGTAGGATTAGAAGTGATCACAGTTCTCTGTTACGTAGAGATCAGTCTCCAATCATAAAATAATAATGTGTGACTCTGGCCCGTAGAGGTGATGCTCAAAACCCTAAAGTGCTGAGTGCATAAGCTTTAAGCATGTAATAACTCAAAACAGAAATGTAGTAGCACATTTGTAAATGACACACAGGAACCCACAGTCGGAGAAAATAAACTTCGAATAAAGAAGAATCCTATTTTTCGACTATCAACTGTAGCCCTCTTCAGGAAGGTACTTTCCTGAAGAGGGCTACAGTTGATAGCCGAAATATAGGATTCTTCTTTATTCGAAGTTTATTTTCTCCGACTGTGGGTTCCTGTGTGTCATGTAATAACTCATGTAGGGTCAGATGAACCTGATTAAAGAAGGGTTGCCAACTAGAAGAATAAGATGTCCTGGCGGCAGAACCCTTACGAGAACCCTTACGAGAAATTTTGCAAAGCGTTAAAGACCCTCTTCGAAGTTACGAGAAAGGCAAAGAATTTTCTCAAAATTAAGGACTTGATGTCCAGTAGATCTACACGTAAACTCTTACAAATGCTTTATTTCCATTCCAATTGATAATGAATGCTAATAAAAAGAAATAAATGTGGTGTGATTAGTAAAGTGATGTTTGTGTACGTGAATGGAAGTGTATGTCGGGCTGCAGGTAGTAGAAAGTTTGTTCTCTAAGTGATTTGGATCTCGGATCGTTGTTGTGTGACTCCTCTTCCCTGGACCTCTCTTACCATAGGTCCTGCCATCAGGTATGGAAGGAGTTAAAGAGGAAATTAACTAAACTCAAGAAGATTATTTCTATAGTGGCATCTGTCGACCTCATACACTATAGTTTTGAGTAATTATAGGCTATTCTGGGTGTCTATAGACGCTTGCTATATCGCCTATAGCTAGTACTATTTCTATGCTACACTGCGCCTTGCATAGCACTTTTGCATGACCCCGGCTATTGCAAACATCTAAAGATAATACATAGAGCCTCATAACTAAGCCAATATATAGTACATATCTTTGCTGGGTAATAAGTACGTTACTGTATGCAAAAATTCTCTTACAATAGTTTTTTATCTTTATTTTTATAGATAAAGTTATACTTAATATTTGATATTGGATTATGTTTATATTTGAAATGTAAAGTTTATAATCAATGTATTCTGCAGCAATAATCTACGGATGTGAGACTTGGGAACTGACGAAGGCGATGGAAACAAGGCTAAGGACTGCACAGAGGAGAATGGAGACATCACTAATAGGAATAACGCTGAGAGACCGAAAGAGAGGAAGTTGGGTGAGAGAGCAGACTAGAGTAAAAGATGTTGTGGAGGCGGTAAAAGAGAGGAAGTGGAATTGGGCAGATAAGTTAGTGCGAACGACTGATGAGCGATGCAGCAAGTGTGTTACTGAGTGGACGCCGCGAGATGGGAAGCGTGGAAGAGAGAGACCAGACATAAGGTGGAGAAACGAGATAGAGAAGTTTGCAGGAGTGATGTGCCAGAGTTTGGCCCGGTCGCGTGAATCATGGAAAGATATGAAGGATGCCTTTGTTCAGCAGTGGACTCAGGATGGCTGATTTGATTGATTGATTGATTGATTGATTGATTGATTGATTGATTGATTGATTGATTGATTGATTGATTGATTGATTGATTGATTGATTGATTGATTGATTGATTGATTGATTGATTGATTGATTGATTGATTGATTGGTTGATTGATTGATTGATTGATTGATTGTTTGATTGATTGGATTATGTATATATATAGTTTTGGTAAATAATGGGTCAGATTTTTGTAGCACCAATTACTCTCCTATACAAAATACTTGATTAAGTTCCTTTGGATCTGATAGCTTCCGGTTCTGCAAAACTTTTCTTTGTTTTTCATTTTGGACTTTGATTTGCATTTAATTGTTTTGCATTGTAATGAAGTCAATATTTTTTCAACAGCTTTTGTGGGTTTTTTTTCAAGAAAAAATTATAAGGTTAATGGTAGTTTCAGCTTAATTTTTTGTTTTGTTTTTATAAATACTCCACTTTATTTTGACGCCATAACACGACGGGCAGAAATTGATGTTTTCAATTGCAGCTCAGTAATTTATGACGTAACTCCCTAAGATATTAATGGAATCGGAGAGAGTTCCGGGATTCGAACCTTCAATTAAGTGAAAGCGAGACCAGCACGTTTCCGATTACGCCACTAGCGGACTATACATATCAAAACATATAAGAATAAGCATTGTGCAACATTGGCCTCAAAACTCCTCGTTTGTGTTCAACTTTGTCTTAAATCCACATCTCATTTCAAATGAAGAAGATTCTAATTTCCTTGTGCATTCGTTCGTGTCTAAATTTCATAATTTTATTCTAACATGATTAAGAAATGCTATGGCTTCATAGCATTTTAGTTATATGATTAGACACACGAAAATGGTTCCTATTAACATGTATCATAAGAGTTGCTTTCTCCTGTCTTCACAAACGTAGGGAGAGTAGACCTGAAGATATTTCCGGCACAGGGGAGTTACTGTATAGCTAATATATATACATATACATATCTATATGTACATACATTCCATTTTACACACACACACACACACACACACACACACACACACACACACACACACACACACACACACACACACACACACACACACACACACACACACACACACACACGCACATATCCGATTTTAATTCAGAAAACAAAAGTCACGTGTTTCACTTTTGTCGAGTATCAAATGGAGAGAGACAAATGTTCGGATTTTCTTTTTTATAATATATCTCACAAAACAGTGATATGGAAGTATTGATATATAAGGAGACCTATAGGGAGTCTCACTAAGTGGACCTCATGATGAACATATCAATGGGAATGGTTATGTAGGTGAGAGTATCAGATTTAAGGAAAGTAAACAGTGGAGTCCTGTACTGATGCTGATAATGTTCTTGACTTGCATTAATAACGCGATCGATGGAACAAAAAATATACCAATCTAGCTACAGATGATGCTTTGGTCATAGAGGGAGTAAAAGATGATGATTGAGAAAATAGCAATAATAATAATGAATACATAGAATATCTGGAAGATATATATCAAAAAAAGTTAAAGCGGAAAGTTATTTTAAATGCAAAAAAAGTAAATAAATTGGAAATGGGAAGAATTAAAAAGATATGTAACACTAAACTATAAATTAAAAAAGAGTAATTATAAAGACAAATGAAAAAGTAATTGATAAAGGAATTTTCTATGAAGAAATATTAAGAGAATTCCAGGTAACGCTTGTACACTTGTGAGGAACATGGGGATAGAATTCCACAGGGAGGAGCAGGAAAAAGAAAGAAAAAAAATCTTCAAAAAGCTGACTCCCACCACATTAGAGTATGTTGCAATGGTGTAGTCTTTGTATAAAAATAAAAGTATATATATATAAATATATAGATATATATATATATATATATATATATATATATATATATATATATATGTGTGTGTGTGTGTATATACACACACACACACACACACACACACACACACACACACACACACACACACAGACACACACACACACACACACATAAACACATACGCAACTATATATATATTTTTTGTGTTAATCATATATATATTGCACATACTTACGCCTATGTATATGTATACATACATCTATGCAAAAGTATATGTATGTTATATGTATTCTCATCAATAAAGCCTAATGTACAGTATTATAATGTATCATATAATATAGAATATGAAAGATATAGTGCATAGATTAGTGCACCTGAACTTTCTAAGATTAAAGATTGAATCATATAGGACTGACAGTTTTGCATACAAGAATTAGTGTTTAGTGTCTGAGCATACACACGTGACAATAGCTCTCAGGTTGAAGTGTTCCTATTCCACTATCTAAGAGAGGAAATAAGGTAACATTGTATAGAGTTTTGGTTATTCTATAACCCAGACGATAGATAGCCAGACGCGTAACCCCTTTACTCGGTCGCTGGGGTCATGTTATGTCATGTAAGGTCATGTATGATTATTAAAGAGAAATTGGGGATAAATATGAATTCTTTGATGGGTCAGAACTATTTGAATCAGTGGTGTTGAATCACCTTGTCATAATTATGACATTATGTTTCTTTTCATTTGGACAAAATATATGTTGAACATTACAGCGATTTCCTACGTCTATTGCTTATTCATATTTTCAATATTTTTGTTTTCTAATTCATAATTACATTTGCATTAAACTGGACATTTTTTTGTATTGCTACAAACATGTTTGATTTGTAAAATAAAGTGACAACTTATATATATTTTGTATAAATGTAAATATGAGAATGAATATATTTATATGATAAAAAATGGAATTGGGTCAAAGAGGGGAAGAGGTCATTAGGAATCAAAGGTTAGGTTAGGTTAGGTTAGGTTAGGTTAGGTTAGGTTAGGTTAGGTTAGGTTAGGTTAGGTTAGGTTAGGTTAGGTTAGGTTAGGTTAGGGTTAGATACGTTTGCAAAACACACGCACTCACACGCAGACACATAAACACACACACACACACACACACACACACACACACACACACACACACACACACACACACACACACACACACACACACACACACACACACACACACACACACACACACACACTCGTGGCGCAGTGGTAGAGTTCCCGGCTGCCACTACGACCGTCCTGGTTTGATTCCCCCCCCCAGGGCTGATATAATTTCAATATCGCTGCGCTGCGAGTCGTTACTCTAACTCTCGCGGGCGAGGATCTTGGGGGGTGCGTGTAAGGACACAGCATTACCCATAGATCGGTCATATATGAGCTATGAGCTCTCTTCCGGGAGGGAAATACCTGTTGATCACGAGTCCAACACGTGATCCAAGACCATGATGAATCACGCACACACATACACACACACGACTCGGTGGCACGGTTGGTAGAGTCTCACACTGTCAGCACGGGGGTGACGGCAGTACCTGGTTCGAATCCTGCCCAGGGCTGAAATTATTTCAGTATCGCTGCGCTTCGAGTCGTTACTCCAACTCTCGTGGGTGGGGAGTTGGGGGTGTGTGTGCGTGTAAGGTCATAGCATTACCCATAGATCGGTCATACGAGCTCTGAGCTCTCTTCCGGGAGGGAAATAGCTGTCGATCACGAGTTCAACACGTGATCCAAAAGACCAAGGTGAATACACACGCCTACGCTCAAACCCAAATTGGATGTTTATGACTAAAAGTATAAAAGAAGAAATTAGAGAACGGACGGTTTATCCATTCAACATTATTTACGGGAAAAATGTCGAAAACTTACAGATGATATCGAATATCATTTATGGCCCAAATATTTTACAAATGACTTTCAATACGGCTTCAGACATGAGCGATTTTGAACAATTAATCCATACAAAATTTACAGGAAGATTATATCCATTTAAGATAAACAAAAATGTATAGATTTTATGTATTTTGGTTTAAAAGAGCTGTGAAATTGTTTCTTATCATAGAAGGAAGTTGAGGATCCTACGACAGGAGGCCCTGAGTAGCTGCGGCCGAAGCCATCATCTTGGACTGTAAACACCCAATCCAAGTGGTAATCGGAGAGGAGTGCGGGATTCGAACCCATATCTAAGCGAATGCGAGACCAGCACGCTTCCGATTACGCCACAGGTGCATTTTTAACAAAGTGACATTATATGATGTTATTAGAAACATATCTAGCAAGATTTTAACTCCGTCTAGTAATCATTGAATCCTTTTTTTTTTCTAAATGAATAACCTAAACTAGAAACATGATGAGCACAAAAATCACACACACACATATAGACAGACAGACAGACACACACACACACACACACACACACACACACACACACACACACACACACACACACACACACACACACACACACACACACACACACACACACACACACACACACACATGTGTGTGTGTGTGTGTGTGTGTGTGTGTGTGTGTGTGTGTGTGTGTGTGTGTGTGTGTGTGTGTGTGTGTGTGTGTGTGTGTGTGTGTGTGTGTGTGTGTGTGTGTGTGTGTGTGTGTGTGTGTGCGCGCTAGAGAGAGAGAGAGAGAGAGAGAGAGAGAGAGAGAGAGAGAGAGAGAGAGAGAGAGAGAGAGAGAGAGAGAGAGAGAGTTTCTTGATACTGGACCTTTTCCTCTCTTAATTAGATAAAACCACGTCTTCATAGCCAGAAACAATAGATTAAATTCCACCACCTTATTGAAGGGGTCAATTTCATACGTGCAAGTATCCACCCCACATGAAGGATTCCCTCAGTTCTCTTCTTGATCGTTTGCTTATATGATGTTCTTCGTTCAATCTGTCATCCGTTACAGACTTGTTTTGTTAATTATGTCAAGAATGTTAAAAGGACTTACTATTATTTTTTTTATTTGTAATTTAAGGTAGAGAGAAGTTTAGGAGAGATATTATCTTCAAAGAAAAGAACAGGAAATTAGAGACGGGGATGAATCCCGTTGTCTGGTTCCTTATTAATAAAGGAACATTTACCTCTTTTCACTCAGATGTCATTTTGTTGTTGCATTATTACATAAAAACTACGAGAACCTCATCGAGATACGAGATACAAAAATTGAATGAAAATCTTTGATAAGAAATAGAGTTGTTTAATATATGTATTATCGTGTTTGGATAAGAAGATTCATGTATTGTAGTGTTACATAATCTACAAGCAAAATAAATAAATAAATAAATAAATAAATAAATAAATAAATAAATAAATAAATAAATAAATAAATAAATAAATAAATAAATAAATAAATAAATAAATAAATATATAAATAAATAAATAAATAAATAAATAAATAAATAAATAAATAAATAAATAAATAAATAAATAAATAAATAAATAAATAAATATATAAATAGATAAATAAATAAATAAATAAAACTGTCCTAAATTAAAATAATTACAATTTTATTGGTTTAGAATAAAATTTTAGGGTTGACTAAAGTATCTGCATCCGGGTGATGTAGGATATTTGAGTACACGTAAGGAAGACTGTATCACTTTATCATAGAGACTTATTCTTGATAAAAGTTTTTTCTAGACGATTACATTCAGTCGAAATGGGGGAAGTTTTAAGAGTGACCAGATTTCTGGATTTTTTTTTTTTTTTTTTTTTTTTTTTTTTGTCCTTCTAGTCTTGGTAAACGTTTCTTCTAGACGATTCCATTCAGTCGAAATGGGGGAAGTTTCACGAGTGACTAATTTTCTGGATTTGGTTTTTTATCTCTTATTTTATTTATTTTTTTATTATAAAAAATTTTTACTCGTCCTTCTAGTCTTGATAAACGTTTTTTCCAGACAATTCCATTCAGTCGAAGGGGGAAGTTTCAAAAGTGGCTAGATTTCTGGATTTATTTTATTTTTTTATATTTATTTATCTATTTATTTTTTATTTATTCTTTTTTTTTTGTCATATTACTTGTCCTTCATCGCTCCAACGATTCCATTCAGTCGAAAAGGGAAGTTTCAAGAGTTATTTTTTTTTTTTTTTTTTTTTTTTTTTTTTTTTTTTTTATGTTACTCGTCCTTCATCGCTCCAACACAGGTCCCTATTCCTCCAAGCCTCCCCCGCCAACACAGTGCTTCGATGAACTCTCATCCCGTTTTCCGGTCTACCGAACTCGCTCCATTACTTCGAACTCACTCCATTCCCCCGAATTCTCTCCATTCCCTCGAACTCGCTCCATTCCCTCGACTTCGCCCCATTCCCCCGAACTCTTCCTATTCCTCCGAATTCGCTACATTCCACCGATCTCGCTCCATTCTCCCGAATTCTCTCCATTCCCTCGAACTCGCTCCATTCCATCGAACTCACTCCATTCCCCCGAACTTACTCCATTCTCTCGAACTCGTTTAATTCTCCTGAATTTGCTCCAATCTCTCGAACTCATGCTGTTCTCCCGAACTCGCTCCATACCCTCGAACTCGCTCCATTCCCTCGAACTTGCTCCATTCTCCCGAACTTACTCCAATCCTTCGAACTCGCGCCATTCCCCCGAACTGGCACGAATCCCTCGAACTCTCTTCTGTCGAGACCTCGACCAAGACTTCTGTTCCTTAGTGGTTTCCCTACAATACTCGATTCTCTCTTGCTATTCATTGTCGTATGGAACGAGGAACTCCATTTCACGACCCGCGTCTACCATTCCAGCCATACCAATGGCCCATTCCATAAGATCATTCCATCTGAGTGTCTTCTGAGGTTCCTCAATCTGTGAAGGTATCCAAGCACATCCTATTCCATTGAAGTCAAACACTACAACACCTATTTGAATCCTCCATTCTAAACTCCTTTTCCATTTTGTGGAAAAGATGCCTTGATTCATGAATTATTTATATCATATTACTGTCTCTTCATTTTAAGATAAATATGAAGCCCATGTTTGTTGTTGTAATAACACTTGTAGTTAAGTATGTTATCAATAAACAGGAATGAAAT
>NC_134810.1:21019341-21021841 GCF_046742065.1 Oratosquilla oratoria | reverse complement strand
CTTCTCTTCCTCCTCTTCCTCCTCCACTCTATAGCCATCCACTTTCACTTCTTTGTTCCTTTTCTCAATCATCTTCTCTTCTTCTTCTCCGCTTTCTCTAATTCCTTTTCATCTTACTTTCTTCTCGTCCTATTTCCCTATTTCATTTTCTTCCTACTGCCTATTATGCCTTTTCTCCTCCCTACTTCGTTCTCTCCCACAACTCTCTCCTCCCACTCCTCTTTCCTTCCCTTCCTCCTCCCATTCCTCTTCTCTCCTCTTCCTCGTCTCCCCACCTGCCCCTTCCCTAACTCTTCCTTTCCCTCTCCTCTTTGCTTCCTCTTCCTCTCTTTATTTCATTCACCCCTCCAAATCATACTTTCCCTTCCTCTCTTCGGTCCCTCTCTTCGGTTCTCTCTTCTCCCCTTCCCTCTCTCTATATTTTTATATTTATTCTTTGAGTTACCTAAGCCTATCCAAGCAAAAATCATACTTATAAAAGTATTCACAAACCTACTCTACTGCAGGATTACTTTCATCACTCACTCAGATCTACAAAAAAATATACATATATAGTTCTAATTTTGCTACAGAAGTATATGTCAGTGAAATTATGAACAACCCTAACGTAGGTACAAATAATGTGCAAAAAATAGATTTTGTTAACCTGTAGTCTTAAAAGAATATAATACAGGTTTCGTGAACTTATATGTAATTCATCATAATCTTGGATAACGCTATGACCGCGCACACAACACATCCATCTCCTTTCCATGCTTTGAGTTTGCGTGTGTGTGTGTGTGTGTGTGTGTGTGTGTGTGTGTGTGTGTGTGTGTGTGTGTGTGTGTGTGTGTGTGTGTGTGTGTGTGTGTGTGTGTGTGTGTGTGTGTGTGTGTGTGTGTGTATGCGTATATGCGCATGTGTGTGCGTGTATGCGCATGTGTGTGCGTGCGTGTGTGTATGTGTGTATATATGTGTGTGTGTGTACGTGTGTGTATGTATGTACGTGTGTGTGTATGTGCATGTGTGTGTATGTATGTGCTTATGTTTTTTAGGAGTAAATTACATTACATAATTGTGTTTAAAGTTTACAGGGAGATTTAGACCGTTTGAATCCTTTCCATTGTGGGTTTGATTTTATCATTAGTTCAAAATGTGACAGCAGTTGAATGTTATTGTGACTTAATCCATCTCTAGATTACCAACTGCTGTATGTGGAGACCAATGTGTATGTATATATATACTTGTTCTCATAAGCTATACCGACCACACTTCTTCCCCTTTCTGTCCCTCCTTTCTCGCTAACTCCCTTTCTATTTCTACAAAATTGTTTTAGCTTATCTTCTCCTTATATTCTCTCTATATATCCATCCTCCTTTATGTACCTTTCCTTTTTCATTTAGTACCATCACAGCTCAACTTAGATATGTTTGTTGTTAAGGTAACTATTGTTACGGGTGTTTTTTTTTTTCCATTGAATCTCATAAAGATATTTTTTGTTGAGAACAGTATTGTCACATAGAGTTTTCTTCAGATGTCTTTTGTTATATTTGAGAAGATTGAGATCATGGTATATTTTATTTTATTTTATTTATCTATCATTTATTTATTTATTTACTTTTATTTATTTACTTACTCATTTATTTATCTATTTATTTGTTTATCTATTTATTTATTTACTTATTTATTTATTTATTTGTTTATTTATTTATTTATTTATTTATTTATTTATTTATTTATTTATTTATTTATTTATTTATTTATTTATTTATTTATTTATTTATTTATTTATTTATTTATTTATTTATTTATTTATTTTGTTTATTCATTTATCTTTATTCATTTATTTTTTCATTTAGCTGGACTTTTTCTCTTCGAGTAGCTGGTATATTTACATTATTTTTCCCATGCTATTTGTTCTTATGAAATATCTATATCTACACTTTCTCTTCTATTCTCTTTTGTTCTTGTTTTGGAATTCTTCAGTCTCTCCTGGTATATTAGTCCTTGTATGTCTATGATATAATGCATGCATGCATGCATATATATATATATTATATATATATATATACGCACACATACACATATATATATTCATACATATATATATACATATATATATATATTATATATATATATATACGCACACATACACATATATATACACATACATATATATACATACATATATATATATATGTATATATATATATATATATATATATATATATATATATACGTACACAAACACGTATACACACACATACCAGATACCACACATACACACATAAATATGTATTTTTTTATTTTTAAAGGAATGTGCTTCTGTAATTGTGTGAGGATGTGTAACTTGAAACAAAAAAAAAGTTATCTTATAACTCTAGATGCTTAACATTTGTCGATGGTAGAGGCCAATTTCATGGAAGAAGAGATAGTTATCTGATGGAAACGTGAGCATGATTAATGGAGAAGGTGCCAATAACCTTGGAGGTCTTGTTTACGTCTCGAAAAGTAGCGAAGA
>NC_134810.1:21001841-21004341 GCF_046742065.1 Oratosquilla oratoria | reverse complement strand
AGGAAAAGGAGGATTAAAAAGTGATGGAAGAGGAGAAGGTGGAGGAGGAGGAGGAGGAGGAGGAGGAGGTGGTGGAAGAGGTGGAAGAGGAGGAGGTGGACGAAACGATGATGCAAGATATGAAAGTGGAGTAAATGGAGGCGGCGTATGAGGAGGAGGAGGAGGAGGAGGAGGAGGTGGAAGTGGTGGAAGAGGAGGAGGTGGACGAAATGATGATGCAAGATATAAAAGTGGAGTAAATGGAGGTGGCATATGAGGTGGAGGTGAAGGAAGAAGAGGAGAAGGAGGAGTAGGACGAGAGGAGGAGATGAAGAGTGAAGTGGTGAGAGAGTCACAGATGGAGGAAGATTGAGCAGGATTGCGGCTGATAATGTTGGAGAGATGGGGACGAGGAAGCAAAGGAAGGAAAATGGTGGGGGAGAAATTGGCCATAGTGTGGGGGAGGAGGAGGAGGAGGAGGAAGGGAAGGAGGAGGAGGAGGAAGAGAAGGAGGAGAGGAGGAAGGAAGAGAAAGGGGAAGGAGGAAGAGAAGCAGAAGGAGAAGGAGGAGGGAAAAATGAGACGGGGAGGAGGAGGAGGAAGGGAAGAAGGAGGAGGAGAGGAGGAAGGAAGGGAAAGGGGAAGGAAGAAGAGAAGTGGAAGGAGAAGGGGGAGGGAAAGAGGGGAAGGGGAGGAGGAGGAGGAGGGAAACGAGGAGGAGGATAAGTGGAAGAAGAAGGAGGGATGAGGATAAGGAGGAGAAGGAGGAGAAGGAGGGAAGAGGAGAGAAGGGATGGGTCATATGGAGGAGGAAAAGAAGGAGGTGGAGGAGAGGCAGAAAGAATGTCAGATGGGGATGTTGTTGTTAGGACAATGGTTTACCAGCGCTTCTGTCCTTGTGGACAATTTCGGGATCCTGCCGTGAGATTGGAAGGTAAATCATAAGGGAGAAGAGAAGGAGGATGTGAAAGAGGAATAGGAGAGGGTAGAGGAAGAAAAGGTAGAGGAGGAGAAAGAGAGGAAGAAGAGGAGGAGGAATAAGGGTGGAATAGGAAGAAGAGGAGGAGGTAGACAGACAGGCAAAGAGACAGACAGACAGACAAACAGACAAACAGGTAGACAGAGGACCACAATATCTGGCAGATACATAAAATAAAGGACCAATAGAGAGAGAGAAAGAGAGAGAGAGAGAGAGAGAGAGAGAGAGAGAGAGAGAGAGAGAGAGAGAGAGAGAGAGAGAGAGAGAGAGAGAGAGAGAGCGAGAGAGATGGAGAGAGAGAGAGAGAGAGAGAGAGAGAGAGAGAGAGAGAGAGAGAGAGAGAGAGAGAGAGAGAGAGAGAGAGAGAGAGAGAGAGAGAGAGAGAGAGAGAGAGAGAGAGAGAGAGACAGAGAGAGAGAGAGAGAGAGAGAGAGAGAGAGAGGAGGATGTGAGAGAGAGAGAGAGAGAGAGAGAGAGAGAGAGAGAGAGAGAGAGAGAGAGAGAGAGAGAGAGAGAGAGAGAGAGAGAGAGAGAGAGAGAGAGAGAGAGAGAGAGAGATCTTTTGACGTCAACCAATGGGAAAGGTGACGTTCAGGAATTGCCCCTGTGGAACCTCAGGACTACGATTTGGTCTCCAAACCTTTGATCTTCTTTTGTTTGTGATGTTTTCTGTTGTCGCCGAGGTCTGTTCCCTGTTGGCGTGCCTGTTGATTGTTGGTTGGCCGCTCGTGAAGTGCCTAGTTGTGGGTTGCAGGGCTTTGGTATCTCTGGTTGTGATTTAGGGTCTGTTCGTTGGTGTACTTGGTTGTGAAATTGGTCGTTTTTGGTGTATCTGGTTGTGGTTTGGTCACTGTTGGGTGTGCTTGTTTGTGTGGTTGATTTCTGTTGGGGTGACTTGTTCTGGGGTTTGGTTTCTACTAGGGGTACTTGGATTGGATTGGCTTCTGCTGTGGGTGTCTGGTTGTTATTGTTGTTGTTGTTGTTGTTGTTGTTGTTGGTGGTGGTGGTGGTGGTGGTGGTGGTGGTGGTGGTGGTGGTGGTGGTGGTGGTGGTGGTGGTGGTGGTGGTGGTGGTGGTGGTGGTGGTGTCTGTTAGGTGTGCCTTATTGTGGGGTTGGTTTCTCTTAGGGTTGTCTGGTCGTGGGGTTGGTTTCCGTTGGAGATGCTTGGTTGTGTTGGCTGGTCTCTGTTGTGGGTATCTGGTTGTCGTTTGGTTTCTGTTGTAGATGCTTTGATTCGGATGGTGTCTGTTGTGTGTCTTTGGTTGTGGGGTTAGTTTCCGTTGGTGTGCCTGGCTGTGGGTTGGTTTCTGTTGGGGTTGCCCGGTTTGGTTTCGGTTCATGCTGGGGTTGCCTGGCTACGGGGTTAGTTTCTCTTGAGGGTGTCTGATTGTGGGGTTGGTGTTTGTTGGAGGTCACTGGATATGGGGTTGGTTTCTGTTGGCGTGTCTGGTGGTGAGGTTGGTTTCTGTTGGATGTCCCTTGTTGTGGGGCTGGTATCTGTTAGGGATGCTTGGATTGGGTTGGTGCCTGTTGGGTGTGTC
>NC_134810.1:20976841-20981841 GCF_046742065.1 Oratosquilla oratoria | reverse complement strand
GTCATCCCCGTATCCCGCCTACTTCCCTGGGTCAAAAGCAATGCAGCAAGACACAGTGCATCCTCTTAATGTTTTAGTTAGAAAGTGTTCTTATGCAAGGAATAAAATGATCGAGCCCCAGCTAGAATAAAATCAACGAAAACGTTTCCATGCTACAGAGGTGACAAGAAACGTTTTCTTCTAGTTTTTTATAAAACGTTTTGTGACGTATTGCAGTTAGATAATAATAATATACTCATAGTTTCTGTATTTTGTAAGAAAAAAAAATACAAAAATATATGTATTTTTTTTTATTTAAGCATGAAACTAAAGACTACGTAAATTTAAATTGAGTAATAGTGACATTTTGAAATATGGTGAATATTTACATAGGTAGACGTGGGCTGTTTAGAATGTTGCTACGGGCTGTAGTTTACAAGCGCTTTTGTCCGAATTTACCATTTTTCGGAAATTATTTCTGTGTAGTCATGTGAAGTCACGAAATGTTATGTGATTCACCATGTCTGTCTGTCACCTTCATCTGAAGGTCCAACCCCAACAGGCTGACATTCGGTCTTTGGACCATGGCTAAGATAGATAGATAGATAGATAGATAGATAGATAGATAGATAGATAGATAGATAGATAGATAGATAGATAGATAGATAGATAGATAGATAGATAGATAGATGAATAAATAAATAGATCAATAGATGAATAACAATGAATAAATAGATATATAAGTATATACATACATATACCAAAGGCTTCTTTTCCAGTACAAGGGAGGTAGCCAAAAAACAAAGGCATTAAAACCATTCCAACCCATTCCATCCCCATATACTCCTCTCCCAACCCCCTCCCTCCCTCTTATCTGGGCTCCTCCTGGATGACGGGTCATCCCTGCATCTCGCCCGCTGCACATCCACAACTAGTCCACTTCATGAAATCGGCGAACTCCCTCTCTCCGTCCCCTCGTGCAGAAATGGAGAAGACGGGAAGAAATCCCTTGGGGCTGCGTCAGTTTATTTTCTAGACATAATCGCTCAACCTCCCATCCCCCACAGACCCCCCTTATGGATCACAGCATCATCCATATACAACTGTTCTCCATTCACCCCATCTTCTGTTCTCTCCCTTCCTTCCTCAACAGACATTCCCCATTTTCCCAATGCCCCTTTTACCCCATCCATCTTGGTCGCCCCCTCATCTTCTCTCCTTCCACCTCTGCCTTCCGAATGAATAGGTAAATGAATAAGTAAATCTATCGATAAATAAATGAACCAACAAATATATAAATGCATAAATAAATAGAAACATAATGAACAGAAACATAAATAAGGTAACTAAACAAATGAATATATTGATTTGCTCTTAAAAGGATTAGATTGTTTGTAGCTGTAGATTCACTATAAAAGTTATCGGTTTGGCCGAGTCTTCGTGTACCAATTCACTAACGGTATTGCATCAACTTTCACCCGCGTATCAGGCTTAGTATCTAGTCTCGATAATATCAGGATTCATCAACATAGAATATTGTTTCAAACGTAAAGAGGTTAATCCCTATCAAGTATTTTAGTGGAATATGTTCTGTATATTTTGTAATTGCTAATGAGGGGCGCTCAACCTTAAAATCTCTTGAAACAAGAGGTTTTATCTTATTCTGTTTTGTTTTGTTTTGTTTTGTTTTGTTTTGTTTTGTTTTGTTTTGTTTTGTTTTGTTTTGTTTTGTTTGTTTTGTTTTGTTTTGTTTTGTTTTGTTTTGTTTGTTTTTGTTTTGTTTTGTTTTGTTTTGTTTTGTTTTGTTTTGTTTTGTTTTGTTTTGTTTTTGTTTTTTGCTTTGCTTTGCTTTTTTTTTCTTTTTTTTTCGTTTCGTTTTTTCATTTTCTTTGTCTTGATTTATCTTATTCTGTTGTACATTTTCATTTATCTATTCATTTAATTATTTATCTATTTATATGTTTATTTTATATCTATTTGTTTATTTCTATTTATGTACTGGTTTACTTCTTTATTCATTAATTTATTTATGATTTTATTCGTGTAATTATTTATACGTTTATTTATTTGTTTATTCATTAATTTTTTGTTTATGTGTTTATTAAATAATCTATTTATCTATTCATTTATTTACCTATTTCCTTACGGGTACTTATGGATTCGTTAATCAACTGAATAACTTATTTGTTTATTTATCAATTTATTCATTTATTTTTTTTCTTATCTATTGATTAATTTATTCCTCTACTTGTTTATTCATTCATTTATTTGTCTATTTATTTCTTTATTTATTTATTTCTCCATTTATTATTTTATTTATTTATTTGTTTACTTATGAATTTATTCATTTATTCATTTACCTATTTACAAATTCCTTTAATGATCTATTTCTTATTGGTTTATTTATTTAACAATATATTCGTATATTTATTTATATACACATTTGTTTGATCTATTTATTCAATATTTACTTTTATCACTTTGCAGCATACCAACCCCATAGGTCAAAGGTTGTAGCTAAGAATCTTTTGTTACAAACATCTCGCCTTTTTTATTTTCACTTTGGGTTTCCCAAAAGAAATATACTCTTTGAAATGTTCCGTATTAATGTCGAGTCCTTTGGTCAAGGTTGTTATTACATGTGACTGGAAAATAGTGGTCATTGTTTTGAAAAGTAAAAACCCAATATTTTTCCCCTTAGTCTCGCCTAGTCTAGTCCTCCCTGATGTTCGCAGATGTTCAGACCGGAGCAATGAATTTGACAGCGTTAAGAAATGTTTCTAGAGTGAATAAGTTTTCTTGAGACATCCTGTGTGTATATAGTAAAGGAGAGATGCTTACACCAAGAGGCACCTAGCTGCAATTTTTTACTCTTAAAGCTGGCAATCAAAGTGATAAAAGGAATTATTGAATAAATGAATCAATAAATGTGAATATGAACAAATAGAATATATACTAATAAATAGATCACCTATTAGAAAATAGATTATTAAGTGCTTTAATAAATACATAAAGTGTGAATGGAGGACAAAGAAGGTCGCTATTTGGTAAAACGTTGCGTTTTCTTCTTCTTCTTCTTCTTCTTCTTCTTCTTCTTCTTCTTCTTCTTCTTCTTCTTCTTCTTCTTCTTCTTCTTCTTCTTCTTCTTCTTCTTCTTCTTCTTCTTCTTCTTCTTCTTCTTCTTCTTCTTCTTCTTCTTCTTCTTCTTCTTCTTCTTCTTCTTCTTCTTCTTCTTCTTCTTCTTCTTCTTCTTCTTCTTCTTCTTCTTCATCTTCTTCTTCTTCTATATCCTTCTTCCTCTTTTCTTTCTTTCTTTCTGTCTTACTTTTCTTTGTCTTTTTTGTCACATTGGAAGGTACTTCCATGAAAATGTTGTAAAAAAGAGAATTGCAAGAAAAAAATAAAATAGAATTGATATATATATATATATATATATATATATATGTATATATATATACTATATATATATATATACATATATATATACATATATATATATAGATATAGATATATATATATATATATACATATATATATTGTTTTAGACACAAATGTACAAGTGTTCAACAACATTATTGACCTCCATATTGCCTCCCTTTCCTGTAACTAATCATTTTTCTCTTCTTCTTCTTCTTCTTCCTCTTCTTCTTATTCTACTTCTTCTTCTTCCTCTTCTTTTTCTTCTTCTTCTTCTTTTTCTTCTTCTTTTTCTTCTTTTTCTTCTTTTTTTTTCTTTCTTTCTGTCTTTTTTTCTTTCCTGTGACATTGGAAGGTACTTCCATGAAAATGGTGCACAAAAAATGAAACAAAAGAAAATATTAAAATAGAAATTATATTTAAATTTTGTTTAGATACATATGTACAAATATTCAGCAACATTATTAATCTCCATATTGCCTCCCTTCCCTGTAACTAATCTTTTAACAGATTATTCAGAGCATAACCTAAAACCAGTCAACGAAAATAATATTACATTGCATTGTTTCTAACTAAGGATCTACACCTGGAGCATTGTACAAGTACTTGGAAGGACCAAGTAATCCCAAAGGGCCCAAAGAGCCATATCTATTTTTTTTTTCTAATTTAGAAATGTAACTCTTATTCACATTTTTTTTTTTTTTTTTTTTTTTTTTTTTTTTTTTTTAGTTCTCAGAAAGATGAATAAGAGAGCCTGGCAGCAGACGAGGGAAAATTATAAATAAATAAATAGAAAAGTCATCAGGTACAGAGAGGGCTAACTGATAGAGATCAATGATTCTTATCTTAGTCCATCACCCCAGTTGAAATGATAAAATGTTTTGAAATATAACAAAACAAAATAAGATACTATAAAATTAGAATGAAATAATATTAAACAAAGTAAAATATATATATATATATATATATATATAAAAATGAAAAAGTAAAAAAATAAAAAAAAATAAAAATAAATAAAATAAAATAAAACAAAATAAAATACAATAAAATTAGATTAAATTAAATTAAATCAAATAAGATTAAATAAGAAAAGATAAAGTAAAATAAGATGTGATTGAATAAAATAGAATTCAATTAAATGAAAAAATAATATGAAGTAAAGTAAAATAAAGCAAAACAAAGGAAAATATAAGACAAAATAAAATAAAACAAACAATGAATAGATAAAATAAAATAAAACAAAACAAAATAAAACAAAACAAAAAATTAAACAACAAAAAACGAAACGAAATTAAAGAAACCAAAGAAAATAGAATAAATTAAAATAAAAAAGTAAAATGAAAGAAAGTAAAAAAGAATAAATGAAAAAATAATATGAAGTAAAGTAAAATAAAGCAAAACAAAGGAAAATATAATAAGACAAAATACAATGAAACAAACAATGAATGAATAAAATAAAATAAAACAAAACAAAATAAGACAAAACAAAAAATTAAACAATACAAAACGAAACGAAATAAAATAAACCAAATAAAATAGAATAAATTAATATAGAAAAGTAAAATGAAATAAAGTAAAAAAGAAAACCAATGTGAAATAAAATG
>NC_134810.1:20969341-20971841 GCF_046742065.1 Oratosquilla oratoria | reverse complement strand
CTCCACCCCCTCTTTTACTCTTTGCCTCCTAACCCTCCCTCCTTCCTTTCTCTACAACTTCTCTCTTCCTTCCACTTTACCTCCTCCCCTTCCCTCCCTCTTCCTTCACCTCCACCCCCTCTCTTACTCTTTGCCTCCTAACCCTCCCTCCTTCTTCCCTCCTCTACAGCGCCTCTCTTCCTTCCGCTTTACCTCCTTCCTTCTCCCCCTCTCTTCCTTCACCTCCACCTCCTCTCCTACTCCTTGCCTCCTAATCCTCCCTCCTTCTTCCTTCCTCTACAACTCCTCTCTTCCTTCCACTTTACCTCCTCCCCCTCCCTCCCGCTACCACCTCACACCCCCTCTCTTGCTCTTTGCCTCCTAACCCTCCCTCCTTCTTCCTTCCTCTACAGCTCCTCTCCTCCTTCCACATTACCTCTTCCCCTCCCTCCCTCTTCCTTTACCTTCACCCCCTCTCTTACTCTTTGCCTCCTAATCCTCCCACCTTCTTCCTTCCTATACAGGTCCTCTCTTCCTTCCACTTTACCTCCTCACTCCTCCCTCTCTCTTCCTTCACCTCCACCCCTTCTCTTGCTCTTTGCCTCCTAATCATCCCTCCTTCCTTCCTCTACAACTCCTCTCTTCCTTCCACTTTACCTCCTCCCCCTCCCTCCCTCTTCCTTCACCTCCAACCCCTCTCTTACTCTTTGCCTCCTAACCCTCCCTCCTTCCTTCCTCTACAACTCCTCTCTTCCTTCCACTTTACCTCCTCCCCCTCCCTCCCGCTACCACCTCACACCCCACTTCCTCGGCGCCGGCTCCGGGGGGCTCTCTTTTTTTTTTTTTTTTTTCGAAATTCGGGGCTCTCAAGGGCCGAACGCCCGATAGCGGGCGATAGGACGCGCCCCGAAAAGTGAGAGGTGGAGGGAGAGGTGGAGGGGGGGGAGTGGAGAGGTGAAGGAGAGTGAGCGGTGGAGCTGGTGAAGTGGAGAGGTGGTGAAGGGTGCAGTTGAGGATCGGGGACTTGGGGTGGAGTGTGATGAAGAAAGAGAAGTGGAGAGGAGAAAGAGAGGTGGCTAAAGAGAGAAGAGAGGTTAAGAGAAGGACAGGGGAGAGAAGTTAAGGAGAAAGAAGAGGAGGAAAAAGAGAGGTGGAGAAGAGAAAGGAAAGTGGCTAAAGAGAAAAGAGAAGTGAAAAGAAGGACGGAGAGAAAGATTAAGGAGAGTAGATTGAAGAAGAGGAGGGGAAAAGAGGAGGGTTGAAGAGAGAAGGGAGAGTAGGACGAAGGAAAAGGGAGAGGGATGAATGGAATTTTGAGTTGTGGTTCGCAGAGTTGTTCGTAAATTGAAATAAATAGAAAATAGAATAAAAGAAAAGAGAGCGAAGGCCAGGACGGGGAAGATAGGGAAGGTAAAAGAAGGAAGACAGGGTGATAGAGAGAGAAGGAGATGAGAGAAGAGAAGAAACGAGAGAAAGAGAAATGAGAGAAGAGAAGAAACGAGAGAAAGAGAAATGAGAGAAGAGAAGAAACGAGAGAAAGAGAAATGAGAGAAGAGAAGAAACGAGAGAAAGAGAAATGAGAGAAGAAACGAGAGAAAGAGAAATGAGAGAAGAGAAGAAACGAGAGAAAGAGAAATGAGAGAAGAGAAGAAACGAGAGAAAGAGAAATGAGAGAAGAGAAGAAACGAGAGAAAGAGAAATGAGAGAAGAGAAGAAACGAGAGAAAGAGAAATGAGAGAAGAGAAGAAACGAGAGAAAGAGAAATGAGAGAAGAGAAGAAACGAGAGAAAGAGAAATGAGAGAAGAGAAGAAACGAGAGAAAGAGAAATGAGAGAAGAGAAGAAACGAGAGAAAGAGAAATGAGAGAAGGGAAGACACAAGAGAAAGAGAAATGAGAAAAATTGGTGATCAGAGGAAAGGATAACGAAAGAGAGACAAGGGGAGATAGGAGAAGAAAGAAGATAAGAGAACGGGGGTGCTAGGATAAGGAGGCAGTACAGTGAGTGTTGGTTTTGTGATGTGAAGAGGGACAAGTGTGATCACAATAGGAGGAGGAGGAGAGGTGTAAAGAGACAATGCAAAGAGGTGAACGAAGAAGAAGAGGAACAGAGGAGCAAACCAGAGGTGAAATGTGGCGAATAGGGCCAGTGTAACCAAGAATCCCGGCCTAGGATGGGGTCCCAGTTTTAGGAAGGGATTCAGGGAAGGCCAGGAGAGGCTTTGAACAGACGTTGCTCGTTTCACACACGTACACACACACACACACACACACACACACACACACACACACACACACACACACACACACACACACACACACACACACACACACACACACACACACACACACACACACACACACACACACACACACACACACACACACACACACACACACACACACACACACACACACACATATATATATATATATATATATATATATATATACATATATATATATATATATATGTGTGTGTGTGTGTGTGTGTATATATATATACATATATATATACATATA
>NC_134810.1:20961841-20964341 GCF_046742065.1 Oratosquilla oratoria | reverse complement strand
TCTCTCTCTCTCTCTATATATATATATATATATATATATATATATATATATATATATATATATATATATATATTTCTATCTATCATGGCGTAATCGTCAGCCTTCTGGTCTCGTTTTCGCTTAGTTGGGTGTTCGAATCCCACACTTTTCACCGACTCTCAGTAATAACTGTTACTTGCCCCAAACAGGCAAAGATGACGGCTACTAAACGCCTCCTGGCGCATGCTCCTTACACTAAATTGAAATCAATTATTTCTTGTTGACTTGTTGTTTCCCAATCTGCCATCACAAGATATCGTCTCCACATAATCACGTCACCCTGAACATACCCTGTACAAAGCGATATTGTATGAAGTAGTTTTTGTTGTGTACTGTACCTTACCAGCGCTTTTGTTGCTGTGTACAATCTGCCTCTGCTATGTATGATGTGACTACATATGAGAACATAGAATAAAAAAAAGCGGTCTTAATAAGTAAATTTACAAAAGGTATAGAAATGCATCATTAGATACGAAATATAAAGATTTTTTTTTTTAGGGGAAATTATTTAAATTCATCATGTTTACATAAGATGATTTCAGACATAGACGTAACTCTATTAAAAATAAGTTGACATCTGGTTCTTCATAGTGCTGGTGTCGAATTCGCTTAGTTCTGGGTTCGAATCCCGCACTCCTCTTTGATTTCCAGCAGTGACTATTACCAGCCCGAACAGCCCCCAAATCGTACAATAGGGCAAACGTCACGGCTTCGACCGCAGTTACAGGGCTCCTGACATACACTCCTCACCAACGTACATATGGTTTTCCCTAATCTCTAAAGAATCAGCTGATTTATCATCCTCGTTTGCATCCCACTAGTGTAGGAAAAGGACTATGTGCTGTTTATCTTTTTCTCTCCCATATTTCACTATTTCTATAATTATTTGCTTAATGTTCATCATTCTTGCCAAAGTTAACTTATCTCAATTTCCTCTGAAATTATTCTAAGATAATACGTACTTCGCTATTGCTTCAGGCCAATACTTTTTACAAATCTAAATCCTTATATCTATAATCTTCATAAAAAAAAAACGAAAATATTCCTAACTACTTCAGTCTTTAAAACTAATATATAAACACAATAGTAAGAAGCATAAATCATAACTTCACATCCTTAGCCTTCATGTTTACAGATAAAGCAAAACATACGTAAATGTATATCAGAAATTATTATCTTTTCACCTTTGTCCTATACTTTTGGACTATTGGGGCAGGTCACTGCCAGAAATTGGAGAGAAGTGTGAGGTTAAACCCAACGGCATGATTATATAAAGATAATAAGGGTTACTTTACTAATCACCACTTTCCAAACAACGCATCTAAACGCAAAGCTAGTAAACTGCCGAATAGGAAAGAGTAACAGGCAGCCAAAGAGGTAACCCGTAAGGTCATCGAGTTCCCGAAACACCAAAGGAAGGAGAATCCTTCCTCTTGTAGCGAGGAACCTTCTTCGTGCTGCCTTTAGACATGTTCAAGAGGTCACTTCAAGAGTGTATGGGAGAGAAGTGGTTGGAATAGTGTCACACGTTTTCTTTCCCGAAGATTCCGTCCTCGCCTGAGGCACAAGCTGAAGAGTCCCCTCTAGTGCCTGGGGTGCAGTTTCCCATCTCCTCACCTCATCACTAACCACTCCGACAAGCCTAAGTGCCAGCTCAGCAGTTAATGTCTTTCTCCCCAAGGAACAGTCACCCCCAAACACACACACACCCTTCTTGTACAACGGGAACTACATTTTTCAGGACCTCACCGAATCTCAAGGTGCTACAGGATCAGTTCGTCCGTATTGTGATTGCAGCTTCTTCATGAATCCTCTTTTATGACTTCCGACGAGAGATGGGAGTTCCCTGCCAGAAGCTTTGAGCTGAAAGTCATACTTTGTAGCCCAAGAAACATGGCATATGGAGACAATGAAGATGGTTCTGGACGCCACAGAAGATTATTCAGACACCTTCTAGACACTGTGTGAATTTACAAAAGTACACGTCTTCGTTCTGCAGGTACTTATTCACCATCAAGCATTGAAATGTCCGCATATTGACACCCTATATCTGACAATCACTCCTGCGCCACCTTCAACTTAGAACATAACATAAAAATAAAGGAGACTGCAAGAGACCGTAAGGCCTACACTAGGCAGTTCCATGCCTTCAAGAAGGCACAAAATATAGTGAATAATATCCAATACATGAGGTCTATGGTTATAAGAATCATGCAATCGGTGATGTTTCTTACAAACTCGAAGAATTACAAGGACGGCACAGCAATGTGGAGAGACAAGGCCCTGTTCTAGATACTATCTGTCTGCTATCGTATGAACAATTCACAGTGAGACTGATGGAGACAAATTAATCTCATTGGATACCCGATCACCTAGGTGTGCCCTGTGATATCGATGCTGACGATGCAGCGGTAATGTGGCACTTTGGCACTTCTAGGCTCCATGATTTCGCAAACAAAAG
>NC_134810.1:20954341-20959341 GCF_046742065.1 Oratosquilla oratoria | reverse complement strand
GGAGCATGATACGCCAGGAGGCGCTGAGTAGCTGTGGACGAAGCAGTCACCTTTGCCCTATGATGCGCTTTGGGGACTGTTGATGTAAGTAAATGTCACGGCTGAGAGTCAGGGTGGAGTGCGGGATTCGAACCCACAATGAAATAAGAGCCCCAAGATGAATGAAATGTATGTGCGGTGGACAAATGTGTCCTCCTTTCTTACGTGACTTTTCTGAAGAAGGATTTATGTGTGAAATTTTAAAATAATGAACGCTGGGAGTACGTCTATTTTCTTTTATCTATTTGTATCATATTTGATTTCCAACCGCTGCTGTGAAGGTTTTACACACACAAACACACACACATACACACACACACACACACACACACACACACACACACACACACACGCACACGCACACGCACACGCACACACACCTCCCCCTTGATGCACTAAGCCCCAACCTTGATAATTACCATTGTCCTCTGTGCGACGAGTTCCAAGTCGAGTCGAATTCATTAGGAGCAACAGGATTCGAACTCGAATCTACGCTGTTCCATGCCTGATTTGAACCAATTCCCCACACAGCACTTAGTCCTAATGATTCCCTTCCTTACCGTGTATTTCCTTTCCTTTTATTCTGTCTGCCGCCAGGCGATTTTATTTATTCAAGTGACATCCATTAAACGCACCGGTTGGTACTGTCTCATCAACTTACGTTCCCGTCTAATAATTTTATTCACTTCTGTCTATAGAATCTATGCCTACCTCCTTTATAAGTAAGAGTAAAGAAGCGTTTTGGTATATAGACTGATGGATAGAAATCATCTCTTTAACAACGAATAAGTGAACGCTTTCTATGCTATAACGAATATACCTACATTTAGCGAACAACATCCAATTCACAATATCACTTAATAACCTCTAAACACCCTGAGAATGTGTCACTTTGATATTGGTAGGAAATATCCTTACCGATGGTGGCGTAATCGGTAGCGTGCTGGACTAGTATTCTCTTAGTACTGGTTTCGAATCCCGCATTCCACTCCGATTCCCAGCAGTAACCGTTACCTGTCCCCGAGCGGTCCCCAAAGCACGTAACAGGGCAAAGGCGACAGCTTCGGCTGCAACTATTCAGCGCCTCCTAGCGTAGGATCCTTACCTTCTTCTTCATACACACTCACATTGAAGATAACATCCTTATCCAGTCCCCATATCCAATTCATCTCCAACTACTCAACTAAAATCAATACACTTCTTTTATATAACTTCCCATGTCCTTACTAAGTATCTGGTTCCCTTCCCAATCAATGAGCCTCTCCTAATTCGGAGCCTCCCTCTCTCCCTCTCTCCCTCTCTCCCCCTCTCCCCCTCTCACTCTCTCCCCACTCTCCCCCTCCCACCTCTCACCCCTTTCATCCTCTCCCCAACTCTCCCACTCTGCCCCTCTCCCCCTTCTCCCTCTCTCACCCTCTCACCCTCACCCTCTCCCCTCTCTCCCCCTCTCCTCCTCTCGCTCTCTCACCCTCTCCCCTTCTCCCTCTCTCCTCCTCTCACTCTCTCACCTCGCTCTCCCTCTCCCCATCTCCCCCTCTCGTTCTCTCACTATCTCCCCCCTCTTACTCTCTCTCCACTTTCACCCTCTCACTCTCTCTCTACTCTCCCCCTCTCTTTCTTCTCCCCGCTCTCACCTATTCCCCGCTCTCTCACTCTACCCCTCTCTCCTTTTCTCCCCTTCTCCTTCTCTTCCCCTTCTCTCCCTCTCCTCCTTCTTTCCCCCCCTTCCTCCCATTCCCCCTCTCTTCCCCTTTCCCCCTCTTCCCATCTCTCCCTTTCCCTTTCTCCCCACCTCCCCCTCTTCCCCAACTGCAACATCAACCCCCGAAGCTTTACCTCCTCCTCCTCCTCCTCCCCACAGCTCCCCACCCAGGAATCAATACGCCCCTCCTCCAATCAATATGACTTCCTCCCCATCCCCTATCCCTAATCCCGTCCCCATCCTCATCCCCACTTACACTCGTCCTCCCCAATTCTTGGAAATCACCTATCCCTCTTTCAATAACTTCTGTTCTCAGTGCGCAATACCCCCCTATATTCTCATGCAATAACCCCCCCCCCCATAACCAGTGCTCGCGAGAGTATCCATAAGGATAGAAGCGCTGGTAAACTACTGCCAGTAACAGGCCCCCATTACTCCTCATACACTCAAATATCATCGTAGTCATTCATTATTTATCATGAGATATATGGAATCACTCAAATGATTACATGAGTTACCTGTCGTTATTATCATCCCGTAAATCCTCCATATACTCAAAGGATATTCTTATCAATTAATACCTCCCCGAGTAGTCCTAGTGATCCATATTCATCATGGCTTCATTTATCATAACCCCATTACTCGAGTTTCTCTATATTTATCACCCAGTATATCGACAAATATCCCTTTGTAAATCCACTTAATAGTCACTACTTTCCAGTCACTAATACTCTTCACAACTCATCAATCACATTCCTTTGGATTCAAGCATCCCCTTCGGTCATTATCACATCATAATATCCTTAATATAATATCCTTAGTATTCCTTAGATTATTCACTACTTGTACGGTAATTATCGCTTGACCTTTACAATAAGCTATTATTCCTCATAATTTGCAGTAATATGTCTGGTGCCTGCTCTATAATATCCCGTGGGATATTGTTATGATATAATAGTCTCAAGTCAATATGGGATTTTGGCTGTATATCTAGTGTAGTCAATACTTTATTTGCATCCCTGCGGACCAAGTCACTAAGCATTCTTTTATAGGGACAAAAATGGAATATTATGAAATAAAGATAGATAAATAGATATATAAAAATATACATAGTAATAGATAAGTAGATGAATAAATAAGTAGATAAATAAAGTAATAAATAAAAATATAAATAGTTAAATACATTTATGAATAGATAGATAAATAAATAATTCATTAATCAGCATTCTTCCCTTCACCCATCCCTAATATAACCTGCCTCGTTAATATCCCTTTCATATGTGATAGTAATAGCCTTTATTTATCATATAATACCCCTCCTCTCATTTTCTACCTTTACACACACTTTATCAGTTAGTACATTTCCAGCATCATTTAGTATTCACTATTTCATCAATATATCTGTCTTGTCTGTCAGATAATACCCCTAATTTAATTCAGATATCCTAGTCTTCATATTTAGCCTTTTTTCATATTTAATTATTTAAGTTTCTTGTGTTTTTTCTGATAATGCAATAAGTCCAATCTAAAACCTATTACCTCGCAAATACCCCAGTCTCAGCGTCATCTTGAATTGATAAAACAAAGAAAACACTGGACGGCAGTCAAAATATGCTATCAAATATACCTAAATTCCTTCAGTGCCCTAGCTCCTGAGACCCCTTAGTCTCACACTCTTCAACGCGGGCTCCATATTGACCCCTAACCTCGGACTCGCATATGTCTTCGTTCTTTTCACCATCTCCCCCCCCCCCGCCCTGTATGTTCATTTGTTCTCTTAAGCCCCCTTCCAACTTCCTCACCTCCCACTCGCTTCCTCTCCCCTTGCCCCCTTTCCCCCTTGCCCCCTTGCCCCCTTGCCCCCTTGCCCCCTTTTCCCCTTTTCCCCTTGCCCCCTTTCCCCCCTTGCCGCCTTGCCCCCTTGCCCCCTTGCCCCCTCGCCCCCCTCAGCCCTTTGCCCCTTCCCCCACTCGTCCCCTCACCACCCTCGCCCCCTCAGCCCCTTGCCCCCTCGCCCACTCGCCCCCTCACCACCCTTGCCCCTTCACCCCCTCCCCAACTCGCCCCCTCGCCCTTCGCCCGTTGCCTCCTCGGCCCTCTCACCCTCTGCCCCACCCACCGTCACCCTCTCACCTCTTGCTTCTCGTCTTCATCGTTTACTTGCATGCTTCACTCGTCCTTATACTCTATTTCAACCCTCTACGTTAATCACTCGTCCTACTGCTCATTCTCTCTCTCTCTCTCTCTCTCTCTCTCTCTCTCTCTCTCTCTCTCTCTCTCTCTCTCTCTCTCTCTGTCTCTCTCTATCTATCTATCTATCTATCTATCTATCTATCTATCTATCTATCTATCTATCTATCTATCTATCTATCTATCTATCTATCTATCTATCTATCTATCTATCAATCTATATATCTATCTATCTATCTATCTGTCTATCTATCTATGTATCTATCTATCTCTCACTTTTCTCATCACTTTACTTGCTCGACATTTCGGTATTCGCCCAAGATTCCCATACTTCCTTTCCCTTTTCTCCTTCACCGTTTCCTCTTCTCCTTCTTTTTTCTTCTTCTTCTTCTTCTTCTTCTTCTTCATCCTATTTTTCTTTCCCTTTTTCTTCATTTTATCCCTCTCCCAGGGATCGCCTTTCTCCAATTCTCCTCCTCCCCACCCCCTCCCTCCAACTAAATCCACATATCTTTGTCCTCTCGACTCTTTTTCGCTCCTCACCCTCCCTCACTCCTTCATTTTCTCATTCCGCCACTCCTATTACGCTCAACCTAATCCTCACCACTTAATTCTATCTTCCTTTCGTCCATTCAACTCTTTAGTCAATCCTTCAAATCAACCCACGCACCCTAACCTCACCCTCAATCTTCCACCCCATCACCCTTATCCTTTGTCACTCCTCCCTACACCACTCACCTTTACGTTCCCTTCACCCTTTCCCCTTCTCATACCCTTCCTTCCCCTCTCACCCTCACCCTTCCCCTCTCCTACTCGTTATTCATTCTGTCTCCCTCTTCTCCTCAAGTGTCTTAAACCCGCTTCACACTGGTCCGATTGTCGTTAACTGTTGTGAATTTGAATAGCTAAAAAAAATACTTTCTTTATAGGATTCTAGACTTCCCTGAGAACATTTCGATATGGTGTCCAATATTCGCATTGTTTTAGGCTTCTCTTAATTCGTCATTCAGGTTCTCAATGGATGACGTAAAGGTATTTTGGCTATTGGAGATTCGAAAAACAAAAGATT
>NC_134810.1:20949341-20951841 GCF_046742065.1 Oratosquilla oratoria | reverse complement strand
TAAAGTAATTAACAAAACATATAATACCTTCCATTAGCCGGTATTTACTCCATATACTTACAGTTAGACCATTCACTCCTCATTTTCTCTCCTCCTCCCTCCATATAGTTTTATTACTCTTACCTCTACCTCCATAAACCACCATTCCTCCAAAGTAATTAACTACAGAAATAAGTCCTGTGCCACTAATACCCTGGACACAAATATGCCATCTATAATTACCCCTCTTCTGGCTAGGAATACCTTTGTCGTGGTATCCCAGTTACCAGGTATCTCTCTGTAAGCCTTGGCTCTTAAGAGCCGTTCCTGAGCTGAATATAATCCTTTGGCGTTAGTCAGGACAAAGACTGTGAGGTATGAACATCAACGCAATACCGTTAAGGCGAAGTTGTCAACCTTTTCTATGCAATTTGCTATCTTAGTAGCATATTCCATCTGCCGCCAGGCGATTTTATTCAGCAGAGAGAGCCCTCTCTCCTCCAAAGAAAGAATTAAGTTTAAGAAGGAAACATGCAAGAACTAGTTTACTAGTAGAGTGGTAAATGACTGGAATAGACTTAGTAACCAGGCAATGAGCGCTGAGACAATTGATTGTTTTAAGTGAAGATTAGATGAATTTATGGATAGGGTTTTGTTTTAATCAATTTATTACGCTCAAGGAACGTCAAACCTAGTACAAAAGTGCAGCTATGTACAGAGTACGAGTGGCACACAGGACACTCTCGAATCATAACTGACGGAATTATCTACAGTTTATCACCCATCTAAAGTGCGGGTTATACAAAAAAAATATATGGATAGGGATGATAGATGGCAAGGGACATGGAACTGCCTAGCGTAGGCCTTCTCGTCTCTTGTAGTCTCCTCCATTTTTGGACCTGATGACGTACATTATTTATTTTATTAAGGAGAGCGCCAGGCAGTTTTGCCTGTAGGAGACTGACTCTTTGATTACATGATGTATACGAGTATATGTAAAGATCATTTTCCTTTATGGGGTCGGGGGGATGGTGGATGATAAATGATAAATAAATAAATAAATGAATAAATGAATAAATGAATAAATGAATAAATGAATAAATGAATAAATGAATAAATGAATAAATGAATAAATGAATAAATGAATAAATGAATAAATGAATAAATGAATAAATCAATCAATAAATAGTTGAATAAATAAACGAATGAACAAATAGGTACAATACATGAATAATCAAATAAATAGATAATAGAATACATAAATACATAAATAAATAATTGAAAAGAAACATCAAATATGAAAATATGTGCAATATACAATGGCAAATGAATGTATAGATATTAGCATATGATGTATAGATGATTAAATAAATAGATTAACAAAATATAAATAATAGTAACAGGACACATTGTCCATGACACAGCCTACTGGTTGATACGATTTTTTTTTTTTCCTTAATCCAAAGTTACTTGAACACATCCAATTTCTGACGCATAGAGACCGGGAAAAATAAAAACACAAACATGGTACCAAACTTTCTACTCCTTCCTTTAGCAGCCTTTCTTCTTCTGAAAGACCTCGTAGTGAGCTTCCGAGAGAAAAAAATGCTCCTTACCTGCTGGAATCCAAAGACAGAGACTCCGGTCTTTACAAAGCCGGAACCGGCCCTGTGTTGTGGACTGAAAAAGGTCCGAAGCCAAGGTTCTCGACACAACAAAGAACAATTGAAGAAAACATGGCATCTTGTTGAAGCTTTTCCGAAGGAGAATTCGATGTTCCTCCGAAGGGGAGTTCGAGATCTTCTGAAGGGGAGTTCAAGGTTCCTCCGAAGGTGAGTTCTCGACACAACAAAGAACAATTGAAGAAAACATGGTATCTTGTTGAAGCTTCTCCGAAGGAGAATTCGATGTTCCTCCGAAGGGGAGTTCGAGTTCTTCTGAAGGGGAGTTCGAGGTTCCTCCAAATGTGAGTTCGAGTCTCCTCCGGAGGAGAGTTCGAGTTTACTTTGAAGGGGAGTTCGAGGCTCATTTGAAGGTGAGTTCGAGGCTCCTCCAAAGGTGAGTTCGAGGTTTCTCCGAAGGTGAATTTGAGTCTCCCCTGCAGGGGAATTTGAGGTTCCTTCGAAAACTAGGTCGAGTCTCCTCCAAAGAGGAGTCTAAGGTTCGACTGAAGGAGAGTTCAAGAATCCTCTGAAGGGGAGTTCAAGGTTCATCTGAAGGGGAGTTCGAAACTCCTCCGAAGAGGTGTTCGAACTCTTCCGAACGGGATTTTGAGCCTCTTCCGAAATGGAGTTTGAGCCTCCCCCGAAGGAGAATTCAAGGCTCCTCCGAAGGGGAATTCAAGGTTCCTCCGAAGAGGAGTTCGGGGCTTCTCCGAAGCGAAATTCGAGGTTCCTCTGAAGGGGAGTTTTAAGTTTAACGTATGTGTGAATAATGAGTGAAGAGATTACGCGTTTCACGCCAATGGTCTTTCCTTTAAAGTAACCATATTTTTTTTTTTTTTTTTTTTTTTTTTTTTTTT
>NC_134810.1:20934341-20941841 GCF_046742065.1 Oratosquilla oratoria | reverse complement strand
CTGTCAACTTGTAACGGTTAATTGTTGAAGATCAATTCTCATTGCGAACAACCAACAGTCAACGGTCGACCCCAACTTCCAAGACACAACACCGACATCGACACCAACAATGATGATATTATCACTATCCCTGCGTCCGCCACTTCCATCGTCACCTCTCCTACCACCGCCAACGCCAACGCCATACCCATAGCCACCGTCATTGTCAACATCATCGCCACGGCCTCCGCCATCACCAATGCACCTTCATTACTCACCACCACCTCCGCTACCGACACCACCTCCTCCTCCACTACCTCTACCGCTACCGCCACCACCCCGCCACAACCGTCGCGATAAACATCGGGACTCTGAAAAGGAAGACTTTCTGTCGTCTCCTCCGAGGTCCTTTGTTCCACTCCTCCACTCCTTGACTCCTCCACTTCGGGCCCCCTCCACTTCTCCTCTCCTTATCCCCTTCCCTCCTCATCTTCTCTTCCTCCTCTTTCCATTCCCTTGCGTGTTTATACCCTCATCTTCTCCACATTCGAAGTGTATCACCTCCACATACTCTCCATTCCACATCACACGTCCTCCACTCCTCAAACTCCTCTTCACCTCCTCCCCTCCACATCTTCTCTTCCTCATTTCTCGTCGTGTTTGAATCCATAACCATTTTCACATCCTATCATACTCCTTCCTCCCTTCCTCCTCTTCGTCTTCGTCGACGTCTTTGTTTTCAAACATTATTCACCCACCAAAGAACATAGGATTCTTCCGCCTTTCTCCACTCACTTAACCTTTCCACACCCTCCCACTCCACCTCACCATACTCCTTTCCACCTCCACTGATAATCCTTACCTTCTTGACGTCTCATCTCCTCTTCCTTCTGTCCTTCTTTCCTCCATTTCTCACCTCTTTCCTTATTTCTTTCCATGTCTCTTCTTTTCTTTTCTTGTCTTTTCAATCTTAACGTATCTTCCATAAACATCCACACACATCATCACACTTTACTTGTACTTACAGAACTGATCTTACTGGACGCTGAAACAATTTGTTGTTTGGAGAAGATTAGATAACTTTATGGATAGGGATGACAGGTGGTAAAGGACATGGAACTGACTACTGTAGACCCTTAAAGTCCATCGCAGTACCTTCTATTCTTATGTTCTTATGTATTGTATTTTCATTTACAAAGTCTGTTCGCTTTTCTTACCTCACAATCACTACATAGATTCATAAGTTTATATTTCTAATCCTTTCAGGACTAGGTCTTCCCTTTGGCTGAATAAAATCGTCTAGCGTTAACTTAATGAAACTCTGAGGAGTGCGTTATTGTAGTGAAAGGATGACACCTATCTCTTCCTAAAAGAGGATCTTCGAATAATCTTAGAGTCATTTTTTTGTTTGTTTTACCCTTCGAGAGAGTCTGCCTCTTAGAGTCTTGTTGGTTGAGATTCTTTGAGTACTAAAACCAAAAATTTTACTCGAAGACTACTCAAAAGCCTTCTTCGGAAAAAGTTAGTCAAAATTTTAGTCTCAACTCTTCGAAGTATCTAGCGTCTTGGAGTCCTGTTTCTCTTGAAGTTCTTTGGGTAAAAAAAAATTACTCAAGGGATACTGAAAGGCCCTCTTCAAGAAAAGTTAGTCAAAATTTTGGTTTTAACTCTTGGGTGTGTCTAGCCTCTTAGATTCCTGTTGCTCTTGAGGTTCTTTAGGTAATAAAACAAAAATTTGACTCGAAGGCTAAATGGCCTTCTTCAAGAAAAGTTAGTCAGGATTTAGGTTTTAACTCCTCGAAGTATCTAGGTTCTTGGAGCCTTGCTGTTTGAAATTTTTGAGTTCTAAAAGCAAAATTTGATTAGAAGACTATTCGAAAGCTCTCTTTAAGAAGAGTTAATCTTAATTTTTGTTTTAACTCTTCGAAATGTCTAGTCTCTTGTAGCCCTGTTGCTCTTGAGGTTCCCTAGGTAATAAAACAAAGATTAGTCGAAAACCTCTTTAAGAAAAGTGAGAAGAAGCGTTCATTTCTCTGAGCATGTAGGTCTTCCTCAACTGAAGAAAATTGCTTGGCTAAAACATGAATAAAGACACGTATCGTTATAAGTTGCGGAGTGCAAATTCTTTGGGCCAGAATGATGGACACATCTGCATAACATTACTAATAGACTGCTTGTTGTTAGTTACATAAGAATGGAGGAGACTACGTGAGACCATAAAACCTACTCTTGGCAGTTCCATATCCCTTACCATCTTTCATCCCTACCTATAAAGTTATTTCTTCTCTTAAAACAACGAATTATTTCAGCGCTTACTACATAGTTACTCAATTTATTCTATTCTTTAACCATCCTGTAATTTTCATCTTTAGACTAGATTTACCCGATTTGTCACTGTTTTGTATCCAGAGATTTGTGATCTTTGTTGGTGGTAAACGAAGCAGTGTTCAAAAAGGATACTTCATTACCTCATTGTACGATGGTAATGAATGTATGTAATACCTTTTCAACGATCGTCTGATGTTTGCTAAAAATAATCGCAATGGAAAGATTAAATGTTATATGAGGTACATTACTTAAAAGCGAAGTTGAGATGGTAAGATCTTTAGTGTATTACATCTTCAGAAATACACACACACACACACACACACACACACACACACACACACACACACACACACACACACACACACACACACACACACACGCACACGCACACACAAGCACACACACACACACACACACACACACACACACACACACACACACATAATAATATATATATATATATATTATATATATATGTATATATATATGTACATATATATATATATGGATTTGTTGAGACTATTCTGACAGGTTGATGTAAGCGGAATAGGAAACACAGGAGTCTTAGTCTTGAGTTTATTCCTGACTAGTTTCGCAGTGTATGCTCTTTTTCAAAAAGTTATACCTGCGAAACTAGTCAGGAATAAAACTCAAGACTAATAGACTCCTGTGGTTTCCTATTCGCTTACATCATATATATATATATATATATATATATATATATATATATATATATGTGTGTGTGTGTGTGTGTGTGTGTGTGTGTGTGTGTTCACTTGGTCTTTGGATCACGTGTTGGACTCGTGATCGACAGCTATTTCCCTCCTGGAAGAGAGCTCAGAGCTCGTAGGTCCGATCTATGGGTAATGCTATGGCCTTGCACACACACACACACACCCAACTCCCCGCCCACGAGAGTCAGAGTAACGACCCGTGGCACAGCGATACCGAAATAATTTCGGCCTGGGCAGGATTTCGAACTGGGTGCTGGGGAGCATTTCTGCTTCCCAGTTCAGCGCTCTACCAACTATGCCACCTATGTGTGTGTGTGTGTGTGTGTGTGTGTGTGTTGTGTGTGTGTGTGTGTGTGTGTGTGTGTGTGTGTGTGTGTGTGTATGTGTGCGTGTGTGTGTGTGTGTGTGTGTGTGTGTGTATGTGTGTGTGTGTTTGTATGTGTGTGTATACAATATATATATATATAATATATATAAATATATATATATATATAATACCTGTAAATAACACAATAGCAGAAAATATATACACGTGTACGCCTTGGGTTACATACGTGAGAGCGCATCAGCTATCACATTATCCCAGCCCTCGATAAGCTGAATTTTCAGGTTATACTGTTGAAGCTCTAGGGCCCACCTTAGGACTCAGGCATTCTTGAATTTAACCCGGTTGATGAGGGAGAAACGGTTGTGGTCCGTAAAAATGGTGAGAGAATGAGAGCTAGGGGTGACGTACACCCGGAATATGTCGAGAACAAGGAATATTCCCAGGGCCTCCTTCTCGACAGTGGAGTAAGTAAGCTCTATGGTATGGCTTGTATTTCATAGACATTTAGCCTATGGGATGGACCACACCTGAGGAGTTGCTCTACATAAGAACTGCGCCAACGGCTGAATCACTGGTGTCGACCTGGAGAAGAAATGACAGTTGCAGGTTGAGAGCTAGAAGTACCGGGGCACTTGCCAGAAGGACCTTGAGACTGTCAAGCGCCCTTTAACAATCGGAGGTCCACTAGGAGGTCTTCTTGGAGCTCAAGAGGTACGTGAGGGGAGCTGTGACTGAAGCAATGTTGCGGCAGAACTTCCGATAGTAGCCGCAAAAGCCAAGGTATCTCGTAACTCCTTTCTTGTCTCTTCGTACGGGGTATTGAAGGATGGCTTCCACTTTGGCTTCCACAGAAGCAACTTGACCTTGGCCTACCACGTGACCCAAGTAGGTTACCCGTGCATGGCCAAACTTGCTTTTGGAGAGGTTCATTGTTAAGTTGGCGGAGGACAGGGTGAAGAACAGCTCCCTCAACCGTACGAGATGCTACTCCCACGTCCAGTTCCAGACGACGGCGTCATCAAGATACACCCATACACTTGACAGGTACCTCGTCAGGTGATTCGTGAGCCTCTCGAAGGTCCTTGGTCCGGCACAAAGACCAAAGGGGAAACCTCGAACTCGTATAGGCAAAAAAAAAAAAAAAAAAAAAATGAACAAAGGCGGAGGTAGGCTTGGCCAGCTAGGAGAACTTGGTAGTACCTAGATGGAAGATCAAACTAACTTGGAGATGAATTGAGGCTCTCTAAGGTAGTCGATCCCCCCTAACATGGTGTCCATATATTAAATGGAATGGAGAAAAACCAAGGCTCTCCTGTACTCTATCTTTGATAGAGAACAGTAATAGGTCTACACCGTCATCCCAGCTCTTCCCCATTTCCCTCACATAAGGCTTTAAGCATCGTTTTTAGTGTCGGATGAAAGCGTTCAAGGACGCCCTGACTCGGGGGGTGAAAAGTTGTAGAACGACACTGACCGAATCCCAAGGTGGCCAATACCCGTTGAAACGATTTCGAAGTAAAGTTAGAACCCAGGCCAGCCTTCACCTGAGAGGGTAGACCGACCTGAGTGAAAAACTTTATGAATGCCTTAACCACATTCTTGGTGGTGATGCTACGGAGAGAAATGGCTTTGGGGTAACGAGTAGCAACATCCATGATTGTGAGAAGGTATTGTAAACCACGTTTTGACTTAGGAAAGGGTCTACGCAATCAATGACATCTTTACTAAAAGGCTCTGCTAACAGCTGGGATAGGTTGCAATGTAGCGTGTTCCAGACTTAACCACCCTTTGGCACATGTAGCAAGGTCTCACAAATGCACTAACCTCCTGCTTGAGCTTGGGCCAGAAGAAATGAGTCAGATTTTTATTATATGTCTTCTAGACTCACAGATGACCTGCTACTCCGTCATGAGCAACACCGAGGGTGTCTGTACGAATCGTCTCCCGAGGCTGGTCTGCAGGGACATGCAATGGTCAACATTTACGCATAAGTACACAAGACTTTAAATAAAAATAGTTAGGATGGGCGGGGACGTCCGGTTTATTCACCACACGATCATAAAACAATCTAAGTTCTACATCATTAGTCTGCCCCTCAATGAGTGTCTCGGGTAATGAGGGTATCAGCCACGCTGTTTATACTAGTCATATTAGGAACTTCAGAACCGTCTACATTAGTAAAGACGTGCCTAAGACGAGGGTCTTATCCGAAAAGACTAATTAGGTTTAACTCTTCCTCCTGATCCTCACAACTCTCAGCTGCCGCTTATTTTGGAGCCTCAGGCTCAATTGTTGCTGATGGAAGAGTGGTGAGGGGTATTAGCCACGAGCTGACGGCTCATACTACGCGTTACTGCACAACTGGGAAACAAGTTGGGAAATTTTCTCTCTAAATCTCGCGTGTGATTATTTACCCGCAGAACCATTTGCCACTACTGGGTAATGACTTCCTTTGTCTCCTGCTAAATCGTTTCCAAGGAGGACTGAAATACCAGCCACGGGAAGACTGTCCACCGCGGCTAAAGTGACATAACCGGGAGCAAATGCCCTCTTAAGGAACATTCTACAAAGAGGATATTTTACGGTTCTTGGCAGACTAGAAATCAGTATCGACCCACCCGTGTAACTTTCAAAGCTTGGGAGTGTATTTTTCAAGATGCATGATAACTCTGATCCTGTATCATGCAGAAGAGTATCATTGAGAGGCGACCTACTTGCCTCAGTGATTGCTATCGTTCCCCGGGAACAGAAAGGTTGAAACAAGGGAGGAACCATTGACATGGTCCTACATCAGTTTTTTTCACTTACAAGGGGTTCAGTCAACTCCACTTTATTGAGGAGAGTATGTATGCATAGAGAGAATAACTTTAGGAGGGTTAGGGGGAAGCTATCTTTAGCTCCAACTTAAGGCAAGAATTTATTTTATGTTTATTACTTTTGTAATACCTGCAAAGGAGCTTCCCCACCCTGCTCACCTACCACGAGTTTCCCGCTACATTCTCATCTAAAGGAGTGGCCTTGGAAGGGCATCCTGGGACATCCGACAGTGCCATCCTGGCGGACTTTTCCCTCCCCTGATTCTGCGAAGGGACTGATGGTCTCGTGAAGGGTGATCTGGACTGGTATCGCAGGTTAACATAAGTTCTGCAAAAGGGATCCAGGCTAGTTAGGAAAAAATGGTCAGCTGCCGGCTCAGCTTCTACCAGCGCGTCCAAACCCCTTTCTTCTAGGTGCCCACGTACTTTGGAGGAAACGCAGTCCTTTATCTCCTTTAGCGTAATTCCTTCGAAGAGATTCTCATAAGTGGGCAGTGGTAGCACTGTTTGCACCCACTTCCGGCACTGAGTCTGATTTTGCCGGAAGAATTCCACACAGGTATTTCACTCTCGTTTAATACTATTCCTAAATGACAATCTATACTTTTCTGGCGTACGACGAGAGAGGGAGAGAGAGATAAAGAGAGGGAGAGAGAGAGAGAGAGAGAGAGAGAGAGAGAGAGAGAGAGAGAGAGAGAGAGAGAGAGAGAGAGAGAGAGAGAGAGAGAGAGAGAGGGAAGAGAGAGAGAGAGAGAGAGAGAGAGAGAGAGAGAGAGAGAGAGAGAGAGAGAGAGAGAGAGAGAGAGAGAGAGAGAGAGAGAGAGAGAGAGAGAGAGAGAAATGAATAGATACATAGATAGATACACAGAAGGATAGATATTACCGGCCTGAATAGATCAAATATGATGAATAAAAAACTTTACTGCCAGGAAATTGAAAAGGAGTCTTAATTAGGGTGATAAAGAGGAAAATGAAGTGAGGCAGCTCAAAAGAAAGATAACTGAGATCTCTGTTGTCATTTTTTACATTACAATTCCACTATTTTTGACTGCTTTTTTGGTCAAGAATATGTTTCTTATTTAAACTGAGCCTAAAGAAAAATGCGTCATTCATTTGTGTTAGTAGAGCCAGGGAATCTTATTAACTTGATTTATTAAGTGTTTATGGAAACGAATGAAGATTTAGTGGAACTCAGGTCTTTTTTATGGGATGAGCACTGGAGTAGTTGTTTTATATCTTGACCATTTTCTGACTACTTATTAATTCATTCATTTACTCACTCAGTCTCTCGCTTCCTCACGCGCGCACACACACA
>NC_134810.1:20894341-20911841 GCF_046742065.1 Oratosquilla oratoria | reverse complement strand
TATATATATATATAAATATATATATATTTGTATACATATACAGAAATATATATATACATATATACATATATATATATATATATATATACATACATATATATAAATATATATATATATATATATATGTATATATATGTATGTATGTATACAGTATATACTCGTGTATACATATACATAGACACCCACCCACACACAAGCACACATATGTTCAAACACAAACGTTCACACACACACACACACACACACACACACACACACACACACACACACACACACACACACACACACACACACACACACACACACGAACGCACGCATGCTCGTACGCATGGACGCACGCACGCACACACACGCACACACGCACACACACACGCCACCGTATTAACTGTTAAAGTCTTTTAATTACCCCATAAAAAAAACAGTCCTGACCATTTACGTCAATTAAATAAAGCAAACTCGGAGCGAAAGGTTAAACCAACATATAAATCTAACTGTAATTCCTGGCCGTACTTTTTCCCCATCATTCGTACTTCCTGACCTCCCCTTGCGGTACTCTCTCTCTCTCTCTTTTTTTTTTTTTTTTTTCCATCACTCGTACTTACCGACCTGCCTTTGCGGTAATTATTTTCCGTCGTTTTCTGACCTTTAACCTTTCTCTTTCTCTCTTTCTTTCTTTCTCTCTTTTTTCTTTCTGTCTATGTTCATCTATTTAATAAGTTTTTTACATATCTATTCATTCAATTATTTATCTATCTATTTATTCGTCTGTTTATTCATTTACTTGTTTACTTATCTATTATTTTGTTTATTCATTATTCATTTATTTATTCATTAGTTTATCCGTTATCTATTCATCTTTTTATTTATTTATTTACTACTTTTTTATTTATTTATCTATTTATTTGTTTATTCATATATTATTGTTTTATTAGTTAGGAAGAAAATCTTACATGCATTCTATATATTCCAAAACAGACGAGCATTGTTAAACAGAGACTGAGAGATAAGAAATATAAAATTTGGAGAGCTACCCCCCTCCCCCTGCCACCCCCACCTCCTAAAAAAAAAAATAGAAAATTTAATTAACAGCTCCACACGGATTTGACATAAAAACTATCAGACAAAACAACAGTTCAAAGTCTTTTTTTTTTTATAAATACAAGAAAAAATCAGACAAGTTTTCTAGTTTGATTGGAAGGGAAAAGTGTTTTGGACATCATGTTGGTACACGAATTCTTGCGATTGAGCAGCTCAACTTGAATAAAAGCATCAAGTACAACTTGCCTTACCTGTGTATATGCTCTGGTGATGTAATCGGAAAACCTGCTGATCTCACATTCCTCTAGTTGTAGGTTCGTATCCCGCACTCCTGTCCAGTTTTCAGCAGTGACTGTTTGTGGCATGCCAGCATGCCCCAGTAGTGTACTTCTTCAGTGGCCCCTGGCATAAGCTCCTCGCCTATCACCTCATCTAGTCATACTCGAATGTGTCATCTTCAAATCAATCACTTTGGTACAAAGCTCTTGTTAAAACCGAATAAGATTATTCATATCCTCGCTGGCCGAGCGAATTAGAGCGCCGCTACTTCCGCCGGAGGTCGAGATGACGGCAGCTCGAATCCTGCCACCGGCGAGTTGAACCATTGCCATGGTTCATTAAATTCCACGATACAAAGCTTTCTGTAAGAGGCACTGTCATAGCCTTCTGATAAGGGGAGTTGGCGACGTTAAACCTACTAATCATTGTCAAAATAGTTTGGTTTATTAAAAGCTAATCTAGATGATCACTCACAGAGGTTCTATTCGCAAATTGATAGAGCGGTGGTCCTGTATTGGACCGGGAAGGCAAACCACTAAGCACTTTAGTCTTTTGTCCTCCTCTTAGTTGAATGAAATCATCTAGCAAAGATCACAAAATTTCCATGGAGTGTCATGTTATCAAGGGATATATATATATATATATATATATATATATATATATATATATATATATATATATATATATATATATATATATATATATCAAATATATATAATATGAGAAAGAAAAAAAAAGAAATTCACTAATAGCAGCGACATCAATCCGATAATTTTTATGGGGGTGTAGTGGTCTAAGACTCCGTTAAGGTAATCTGCGGATGGCTGAGTGCAGTGGGTTCGAATCCTCATGCATGGCAACTGTCATAAAACTATCGGATATATATATTAAATATATATATATATATATATACATATATATATATATATATATATATATATATATATATATATATATAAATTAAATAAATAGAATTGACTAATCAAATAGCCACCTTTAGTGCCAGCTTCTGCACTGAGCTGAATAGAAATCTAGGACAAAATGTCTAGAAAGTGTGAATGGATTGGAAGATCTCATTCTTTCCTTATTCCAGTACGGCATTTTTTTTAACTCGTAAAATGGGTACAATTCGGTCAAAATACTTATCGTATCACTCAACTTACTCCTTCCATGCCTAATGGCATTTTTGGGAGGTTTAATCTGGTTAGCGTCAGACCATTATACTCATCTCCTTTGACAAGTAAGATCAGAAAAATAAAACGAATAGCACAGGTCCATGTTGCTGATATATTTTTTCATCACTTCGACCTCCGTTGAGGTGATGGCGGTTCGAATCCTACCACCGGCGAGTTGAACCAAGGCCATAGTTCATGAAATTCCAAACCACAAAATCCTAATTAAGGGGCACCGGCCTAGCCTCCTGAAATGTGGAAGTTTGGAGATGTTAAACCGAACAGTCATCAGTTAAGAGTAGAAACGATACAAATGAAAAAGCATTTCTCTCCGGTTCCCAGTTGTAGTGACTGCTACCAACCCCAAGGCGCGGGCTCTTCTTCTTTTTCTTCTTCTTCTTCTTCTTCTTCAACTTCTTCTTCTTCTTCAACTTCTTCTTCTTCTTCTTCTTCTTCTTCTTCTTCTTCTTCTTCTTCTTCTTCTTCTTCTTCTTCTTCTTCTTCTTCTTCAACTTCTTCTTCTTCTTCAACTTCTTCTTCTTCTTCAACTTCTTCTTCTTCTTCTTCTTCTTCTTCTTCTTCTTCTTCTTCTTCTTCTTCTTCTTCTTCTTCTTCTTCTTCTTCTTCTTCTTTTTCTCCTTCTTCTTCTTCTGTTCCTTCTTCTGTTCCTTCGTCTTCGTCTTCTTCTTCCTCTTCTTCTTTTTTTTCTTCTTCTTCTTTTTCTTTTTCTTTTTCTTCTTCTTCCTCTTCTTCTTTTTCTTTTTCTTCTTCTTCCTCTTCTTCTTTTTCTTTTTCTTCCTCTTCTTCTTTTTCTTTTTCTTCATCCTTTTCTTTTTCTTTTTCTTCTTCTTCCTGTTCTTCTTTTTCTTCTTCTTCCTCTTCTTCTTTTTCTTCTTCTTCTTCTTCTTCTTCTTCTTCTTCTTCTTCTTCTTCTTCTTCTTCTTCTTCTTCTTCTTCTTCTTCTTCTTCTTCTTCTTCTTCTTCTTCTTCTTCTTCTTCTTCTTTGCACGGGTTCCAGCTTCAGTATGATCAACCTGATTACAATAGTTTCGAACTCCAATCTAACCCACAGCCATACTGTACAAACACGCTCGACACCTCTAATGCACTTCGCACGGTCCATAAAACCTTAACTAAGCCGATTTAAACCAACGTAGAGAAGCTGCACCGCCTTCAGGGGATAACCCGAGGGTCTTGCACTGGATCGTGGCTTGCCCTCCTGGAGGTGCAACATCCAATACCGAAAGTAAATTTGAGAGAAGAAAAGTAAGATGTTAAGATATACAATAGGAGTGTGTAGTAGTGAGTTGGAAGTCTTAAAAAAAAATAGAAGAATTTGAGATTTTTAAGCATTTAGGGCCACATGTAGCAGGGAATGGAGGAGTGTGGATGGAGATAAACTCTATAGTTAGGGAAGAAAATGGGGAGTAATGTGGATAAGTGTCATGAGAAATAGCTCTCTGGGAGTGAACAGAAAGGGAAGATTGTACGGAGGGGTGGTTGTACCTAGTTATGGACCAAAAGGTCTCCTGTCGTTATACTCGTCCTTTGTAATCCTACGACACTGTATAAAGCAGAGACTTGGAATGTAAGGAAGGCTAAAATGGAGTTTAGATGCGTTTGAGATGAAGTGTTTAAGTTGGCTGACGAGAACGGATGGAAAGAGAAATGGGGAGGTGAGAGGTGGAAAGAGAGCTGCCAGATACTGTTAATAGAAATATTCTTCCTCGTCACTTTCCCTTTCCTTCTTTTTTTTTCATTTTTCTTTCATTCTTTCTCCTTTCTCCTTTTTTTCGTCCTCTCCCTCCTCCATCTCGCCCATCCCACTGCCCTACTCCATTCCCCTCTTAGTCTTCCTCTTCTTCTTCCTCTTCCCCTTCCTCTTCCACTTTCTTTTCCTATTCCTCTTCTTCTTCCTCTTCCACTTCCCCTTCCTCTTCCTCTTCCACTTCCCCTTCCTCTTCCTCTTCCTCTTCCCCTTCCCCTTCCTCTTCCTCTTCCTCTTTCCTCTTCCTCTTCCTTTTCCTCTTCTTCTTCCTCTTCCTCTTCCTCCTCCTCTTCCTCTTCTTCTTTCTCTTCCTCTTCCACCTCTTCCTCTTCCCCTTCCTCTTCCTTTTCCTCTTCATCTTCATCTTCCTCTTCCTCTTCTTCTTCCTCTTCCTCTTCTTCTTCCTCTTCCTCTTCCTCTTCCTCTTCCTCTTCCTCTTCCTCTTCCTCTTCCTCTTCTTCTTCCACTTTCCTCTTCCTCTTCCTCTTCTTTTTCCTCTTCCTCTTCCTCTTCTTCTCTCTCTTCCTCTTCCTCCTCTTCCTCTTCCTCTTCCCCTTCCTCTTCCTCTTCCTCTTTATCTTCATCTTCATCTTCATCTACATCTTCATCTTCATCTTCATCTTCATCTTCATCTTCATCTTCATCTTCATCTTCATCTTCATCTTCATCTTCATCTTCATCTTCATCTTCATCTTCATCTTCATCTCAGTCTTCCTCATCCTCATCCTCTTCTTTTTCATATTTCTTCACATTTTCTCCTTTTACTTTCTCTTACTATTTCCTCTCCTGCATCTTGGCCATGCCACTGCCCCCCATTCACCCCCACCCCCCTTTCCCTCCTTCCCATCCTTCTCCAGCCTCCCATCCTCACCCTCCAACCCCTCCCACTCTCACCCTCCTTCCTTCCCCGTCACCCTCCATCCCCTCACCCTCCAAACCCTCCCCCCCTCACCCTCACCCTCACCCTCGCAGGGCAGTCATAGACTGACTTGACATAAACGCAGCTACATAATCCGCTCGCCCTCGAGGCTTGATGGTCTTCTTCGAGTCCCATTTTATTCCTCTGAGTACTCACGTGGGAAGGCGTTTCACTCGAGAGTAAATTTAATGTATTCGAGCCCCGGCCTCTACAAGAGCCTCCGGGTAAATGTTCCGGGAGATGTGAACCAGATATATTCGTAGACTCCGGAGGAACCGTGACTCAAAGTTCCGGTGAGAATGATTCCCGGATTGAAGATCCTGAGTGGGACTTTCATCGGTAAAGGTCCCATAAGGGAGGACTTAGATGCGAGTTCAAGGCCCGGAGGAAAGGTCCCCGGATGAAAAGAGCCGGATACACATTCCCGGATATAAAAACCAAAAGGGGGATTTGTGTACAAGGGATGCTTACACACAGGGTTCAGACAACAGATCACGTGTTTATATTTGTTAAAATTTGTAAAATGGTGTGGATAGGAAGGGGAGGCGGGGGAGAAGGAGGAGGAGAAGGAGGATGGGAAGGGGGAGGAAGGAGGGGAGGAGTGGGAGGAGGAGGAAAAAGATGGGAAGAAGGATGAGAGGATGTGGGAGAAGAAGGGGGGAGAGGGAGAAGGAGTGGGAGAAGGAGTGGGAGGAAGGAGAGGAGGAGTGAGAGGAGGAAGAAAGGGAGGAGTGGCCGGAGGGGGAGGGAAGGAGGACGGAGGGGGAGTAGGGGAGGAGAGGGGGGAGGAGGAGGATTTTCCACAACAAATAACAACTTCTACCGTAAATAAGAAAGAATTCGATCAAGAAAATCTCTAGTTTAACGGAATTGGCCCACATAGAACTAGCACACCTAGAAATCGATTTCAACTAAATAATTTGAGAAAAAAGTAAAACGAGACAGAGAGAGAGACAAAGAGAGAGAGACAGGTAAAGAAACAGAGACACACACAGAGAGAGAGAGAGAGAGAGAGAGAGAGAGAGAGAGAGAGAGAGAGAGAGAGAGAGAGAGAGAGAGAGAGAGAGAGAGAGAGAGAGAGAGAGAGAGAGAGAGAGAGAGAGAGGAGCTAGAGAGAGAAACAGAGGTAGACAGACAGAGATTGAGAGAGAGAGAGAGACAGAGAAAGAGATAAAGAGAGAGACAGAGAGAGAGATAAAGAGAGAGACAGAGAGAAAGATAAAAAGAAAGAAAAAGATAGAGAAATAGAAAAAGAAAGAGAAAGAGAAGAGAGAGAGAGAGATAGAGAAAAAGAGAGAAAGAGAAAGAGAAGAGAGAGAGAGAGAGAGAGAGAGAGAGAGAGAGAGAGAGAGAGAGAGAGAGAGAGAGAGAGAGAGAGAGAGAGAGAGAGAGAGAGAGAGAGAGAGAGAGAGAGAGAGATTGACTTAATGGAGGCATTCCGTCCGTAATTTGTATCAATCTAGACAACTCCCAGACTTGGCGCTCTCTCTCTCTCTCTCTCTCTCTCTCTCTCTCTCTCTCTCTCTCTCTCTCTCTCTCTCTCTCTCTCTCTCTCTCTCTCTCTATCTATCTATCTATCTATATCTATCTATCTACCTATCTATCTATGTATCTATCTATCCTTCTTCTTCTTCTTCTTCTTCTTCTTCTTCTTCTTCTTCTTCTTCTTCTTCTTCTTCTTCTTCTTCTTCTTCTTCTTCTTCTTCTTCTCACTTCTTCTTCTTCTTCTTCTTCTTCTTCTTCTTCTTCTTCTTCTTCTTCTTCTTCTTCTTCTTCTTCTTCTTCTTCTTCTTCTTCTTCTTCTTCTTCTTCTTCATCACTAACCATCACCCACCACGCACGTGATCCACAGGCTTGCAACATAGCGAGACTCCCCTTCTTGCTAACCTTGCATTTCCCACAACATACCCCTAACGCAGCATATTTCATGACAAACAAGATAGATACCCAATGTCACCAGACTAACCTATTAAAATCCTTTATTATAAACTGCCCTATTATATTACGCATAAACTAACATATATATAATATACCTAACAACATCCACCAACTATAGGACTAACCCTCATATATAAACTGACCCTAATGCATAGAATAGCGAGACTAACGCCTTTGCTTACAGTAACCTACTAACAACCTATATAACCTTTAACACCCATGTCACGGCCCCAGAGGCTGGGTAGGTCAAGAGCCTACCGGCCAGTAGCGAGAGGCTGGGTAGGTCAAGAGCCTACCGGCCAGTCGTCAGAGCTAGGCAGACCGAGCAGGCTGCCAGCCTATTGTGCCCTAGGTCAAGGCCTGGCACTTATTGTAAGAGTATTTAGCCCATAGGGCCTATTTGTAGTTTTACCAGATCTTCATTGTTTGATATATACAAAACTCCCGTTTTGGAGTTTATCTCGCCCGCATTAAGTCCTCCTTACGTAACCAAACAAACCTATTTAACGGTTACATTCTCTTGTTGTTGTTGTTGTTGTTGTTATTCTTCTTCTTCTTCTTCTTCTTCTTCTTCTTCTTCTTCTTCTTCTTCTTCTTCTTCTTCTTCTTCTTCTTCTTCTTCTTCTTCTTCTTCTCTTGTTGTTGTTGTTGTTGTTGTTGTTCTTCTTCTTCTTCTTCTTCTTCTTCTTCTTCTTCTTCTTCTTCTTCTTCTTCTTCTTCTTCTTCTTCTTCTTCTTCTTCTTCGTCTTCTTCGTCTTCTTCTTCTTCTTCTTCTTCTTCTTCTTCTTCTTCTTCTTCTTCTTCTCTTTTTCTTCTTTTTCTTCTTCTTCCTTTTCTTCCTCTTTTTCTTCTTCTGCTTCTTCTTCTTCTTCCCCTTCTTTTTCTTCTTCTGCTTCTTCATCTTCTTCTTCTTCTTCTTCTTCTTCTTCTTCTTCTTCTTCTTCTTCTTCTTCTTCTTCTTCTTCTTCTTCTTCTTCTTCCTCTTCTTCTTCTTCTTCCACTTCTTTCTCTTCTTCTTTTTCTTCTTCTTCTTCTTCTTCTTCTTCTTCTTCTTCTTCTTCTTCTTCTTCTTCTTCTTCTTCTTCTTCTTCTTCTTCTTCTTCTTCTTCTTCTTCTTCTTCTTCTTCTTCTTCTTCTTCTTTCTTCTTTTCTTCTTCCTCTTCTTCTTCTTCTTCTTCCTCTTCCTTCTCTTCTTCTTCTTTTTCTTCTCCTTCTTCTTTCTCTTCACCTATTTTTCTCCTACTTCATTATCTTCTCTTTCCTATCTTTCTTCTTGTTTACCTTCTTTTTCTTATTATTTTTCTGTTCTTGTTCTTCTTATTCTTCTTCCTCTTCTTTTTTCTCCTTCTTTCTCTTCTCTTTTCTTCTTTCTCTTTTTCTTCCTTGTCTTCTTCATCTTCTTTTTCCTCCTTTTTTCTCTTCTCCCTCTTTTTCTTTTTCATGCCTCTCCTTATTTGCCTTCTTTTTCTTCTTGTTTTTCTTTTCTTCCTCTTCTTATTCTTCTTCTTCTCCTTCTATTTCTTCTTGATTTCTCTCTTCTTCTTTCCCTTCTTCATCTTTTTCCTATTTGGTCTCCTTCTCTTTCTTCCTTTTCTTTTCTTTCTTCTTGTTTGCCTTATTGTCCTAAACCTCATTTTCTCCTCCTTCTTGTTATAATATATTTTTGATTCTATTTTTTTCTTTTCTACACTCCTCATCATCTACTCTTGTTCTCTTCTTTACTTTTTATCTTTTATTCTTGTTCTTCTATTCTTCCACTTCTTCCACGATACCCTCGTCTCCTGTACTTTGTTCTCCCCTCTTCACATCTTCTTACCTTCAATTGTTTCTTCTGTATACCTCTTCTTTATCCTTTCATTCTTCCTCTTCTTCTTCTTCCTCCTTCTTCTCGTTTTCCTACTCACTCTCCTCTTACTTTTCTTTTTTGTATATCTTTTTTTTATTGTTCTTTTCCTCTCTACTTCGGTTTCCTCCTCTTTTTTGCCTATTTTTTATCTTTTCATAGTTCTTTACATCTCTTCCTCTTCCTCCTCTTCTTCTGCTTCTTCGTTTCTATCTTTTTATCCCTATCTTCCTCTTGATCTTCCTTCTTTCCTTTAAACCCATTCTTATCCTTTTTTGTCTTCTCTCCCTTCTTTTCTTTATTCTTCTTTTCCTTCTCCACCTGTTCTTAGTATAACTAACAATTAACCAGCTATTTCCTTTATACTGCTCCCTATCTTTAAGCCCCATCTCCCCCCTACAGAACCATCCCTCCCCCCCCCTCCACTTGACCCTTCCTCACCAATCGGAAACGTTCTAGTCTTACCTTCTCTAAATTGCGAGTTCGATTCCCGCAGTGACTGTTACTTGCCCCCAACAGTCCCCCAAAGCGCATAATAGGGTTAAGATGACAGCTTCGGACGCAGCTACTCAGCGCCTCCTAGCGTAGGCCTCTCACCACCACTTCTTCCCTCCCTTTCTCCTGATAGCACACACCTTTCCATCCCCTCACCCATAACCTTCACTTCACCCCCTACTCTCACCCCATTCCTAACCTCCCTCCCCCTCCCCCCTCCCCCTCCCCCTCCCCTCCCTCTCCCCCCCTGCCCCCCCTCCCCGGAATTCCCACTTATTCCAGATGAGTCCACACGTCAACCGAATCCTCACTCGGGCTGTGGATCCGGACCGCTGGCCGTTTCCCCCCACTCCTCCCTCTCTCCCCCTTCTTCATACTCCTTCTTCTCTCCCTCTTTCATCTATACTCTCTTCTTACTCATCTCTATTCATCTTCTGTATACCTATTAACTCGGCTAATCAACTACACATAATACATAAATTATAATGACACTTCGGACAATCTCTACACTAATCAGACAAGTTCTGCCCTTTCCAGACAATATCCCATTTTTCTTTATTCTTCAACTCTACAACTACGCACCCAACTATAATGTTACATATAATACATAATTCATAATTACACCTCGGACATTTTCTACCATATGCTCATATATCTTACCATATATAGACAGTTTCTATTTCCATGCACACGATTTCCACCATATACGGACAATTTCTACCCTACCCCCACCCGGACAACTTCCACCACACCTGGACAATTTCTACCTCACCCGAGTAATGTCTACACTATTCGGACATTTTCTACTCCATTCGGTTCGTATTTTCAATAAAGGGGCACCTTTCTTATCAGTCCAGTTAGTGAAGAATGAACGATTCAAACGAGACATGTTTTTTTTTTTTTTTTCATTCTACCCAGGACACTTTTTACCCGGACATTTTTACTTTAGTCGGGATGGTATCTCCCCGGAAGCATGGTACCTACTGTCCGGATTTGGGTGATTTCTTTCAGAGACATTGGAACTATTACCCGGATGCCTCACATTTCTTTACAAGAGCTGAAAGATTTAGGTTCAGAAGGTTAAGTCTGAGAGTATTTTAGCTTAGGTTGAATTGGGCAAAATGTCCTTATATGAGACCGTTAGGATAAACTTTCCCTTTTTTACACATATAATATTTTTGTATATTATTCTTTTATTCATTAATTTATCTATTTATCTATCCATTTATCATTTTTTCAATGAATTTGTCTTATAGCGGACACATGCCAACTTCCCAGTGCTTTTGAAGTAATAAATATATTAGATAATAAATGAACAAATGAATGAATGAATAAACAAATAAAAATATAATTAATAAACAAGTATATTGATCAATAAACAAATAAATAGATATTTAAACAAATAAATGAGTAGATAAATAAATGTAAACGAACAAATAGATAAATAGATACATAAATAAATGAACAAATAAATAGATAAATAGATGAATATATAAATAAACATATAAATAGACAAATACATAGAATAGGATAAATAAGATAGATAGAATGAAACAGATAAATAGGTAGATAAATGTACAAATAAATAAACATATAGGAAATGAAACAACACTCGGGATATTGCACGTGATTACCAAAACCCGGGCAACGTTCATAGCGGACATAAAGTTAACATCCATGTGATTGAAGCAATGTCTCTTTGGACACATTATTATTGTTGTGTTGTCTGGGTGATACTGTCCAGACACAATGCCATTTCAATGTGGACGATTCCCCCCGGATGAGATCATATCGGGGTAAGTCAAGACCTACGACACCACTTGCCATATTATGTTTGTGTGTATCTATGCATGTATGTATGTATGTATGTATGTATGTATGTATGTATGTATGTATGTATGTATGTATGTATGTATGTATGTATGTATGTATGTATGTATGTATGTATGTATGTATGAATGAATGTATGTATGTATGTATGCGTGCATGTATGTATGTATGAATGTATGTATGTATAAATGTATGTATGTGTGTATGTATGTGTGCATGTATGTATGTATGTATGTATGTATGTATGTATGTATGTATGTATGTATGTATGTATGTATGTATGTATGTATGTATGTATGTATGTATGTATGTATGTATGTATGTATGTATGTATGTATGTTAGTATACAAATTATTATTCAGCTGTTTCTTCATTCATTTAAACATTCATTCATCCATTCACCCTTTTATTCATTCGTTCATATGCTATATTTATCTATTTCTTCGTTCATGCATCTAATTGTTTACTTACTTTGCTATTTATCTTTTTATTCCCTATCCCCGCACCTATTAATTTCTTAATAATTTTTATCTACTTATGTATATATATATATATATATATATATATATATATGTATGTATATACATATGTATATATATATACATTTATATATATGTATATGTGTGTGAGTGTGTGTGTGTGTGTGTGTGTGTGTGGTGTGTGTGTGTGTGTGTGTGTGTGTGTGTGTGTGTGTGTGTGTGTGTATGTGTGTGTGTGTGTGTGTGTGTGTGTGTGTATGTGTGTGTGTGTATGTGTGTGTGTGTATGTGTGTGTGTGTGTGTGTGTGTGTATGTATGTATGTGCATATATAATACATACATATGTATATATATAGATATACATATATATATACATATATATATATACTGGATATATATATGAATATGCATATATATATATATATATATACATATATATATATATAGCCATATGTAATTATATTATTTTTTGTAATAACTTATCTACCCTTATATTAATTTTTCATTCATTTATTAATTTGTATATTTATACTTATATGTGGTGTAGCATTTTTTCTGTAATTTATTTACATACGTTTATTTTATTTTTTAGATTTAAAAAGAAAACAAAAGATGGAATGTTATTGATTACTTTTTTTAGTATGCTGTATTTTCTAGCTTCAGTTTTCATTCTATTTCATCTTCTGAAATATTTAGCTTTATATGATTTTGAAACGAATTTCAAGAAGAACTGAGTGGTTTCCGCCATCTTGCCATGGACCTCAGAGTCGCATATTTCATCTTATTACTCTCCTCCGAAGGGGCCGCCCCTGAGACGGAAGACCTTAGCCCTTTCAACACAGTGACTATCCTTACAAACTTGTTTCTGGCTAAGACTACGTGATTTTAATCAGCTGGTGACCAAAGGAAGAGGCACAGGTGTCTTGAACGATCAAGATTTTTCGTCAGTCTCATGGCTCCCTCCTGAACAAGACGGTCTGGTTATTGACACGGAAAGAGCATATAGGAGGAAGCGGTACTTTAATGAAGGTGTAAAATTGAGTTCAGATCTCCTCCAGGACTCCTCGGGCGTGGCAGGCTGTGAGTCATCGAACAAACAGGGGACTACAATGAGGAATAAATTGATCAATTTTCGTTGTTTGAGTTTACAATCACGGCTACCCTTCCTCGTGGTCCCACTTGCCCATGCGGTCCCTGAGTCGTTCCTTAGAATCACCTGGAAGAAGAAAATCCACTTAGATTCAATGATCCTAAGGAGGTAAAAAATAATTACATTATTTGAATGATGGGAATGATCAAAGACTAAATGAAGACATTGGACAAACTGGGATATCAAACATAAAGATGTTTTAGAACCTTGTTCATGCAGTCTCATCATTGATTCATTGGTGCTCTATCGTATTATAACACCCTCTGGCCTAAGACGATGAACAAACTTGTTTCTTTATCTACAGCCTATACAAAGATTGTATCTATATATATATATATATATATATATATATGTATATATATATATATATATATGTATATATATATATATATATATATATATATATATATATTTTGCAGAAAAAACCACTGGTAAATAAGAAACGTAGTCCGAACGTTTTCGTCTATTTAAGACATCATCAAGGGAATACAGAAAATGAGATACAGACAGTATATATACAGAAGTAAAGACAAAATAAGGGAACACGGGAAAAAGTATCACGCAAGCCTGAGAAAATTGCCAACAGCCCTCAGGTCACAGATGGACCAAATGTCCGAGCAGGAAAACATGTAGCGATTTTCTTTGAAATAAAGTTATCAAGCCTGTACATACCTAGGCTTAGGTTGATATTTTGGTCAAAAGTTTGCTTTATGTGGCTTGATTCAATTATGTTCCTTTCAATAAAGGAATTACAAGAAGTTATTTTACTAGCATTCTTCCAGTCAATCAAATGATCTTGGTCCCTCACATGAACAAAAATCCCACTAGACACTTGACCACTTCTCACACTGTATTTATGTTGGTTTATCCTTGTTTGTAAGTCCTTGCCAGTTTGTCCAATGTAAAAATTTTGACAATGCAGGCAAGGAATTGTGTATACACAACCTTCAGTGTTATGTGGAGAATTTTTAATTAGAATATTTTTAACTGTGCTATTGTTTTTAAAGACTACATTTATGTTGAATTCCTTAAGTATTTTTGGTAGTCCTGCCATACTCTCATGAAAAGGAAGCACTAGTAAGTTCTTATTACAAAAATTATTTTTCTCTTGTGGAGTTTTATAGTAAGTTTTTATGGCCATAGTGTGTGAATTGTCTATCAAATGCTTTGGATATTTTAAGTCTGATGCAATGCTGTATATCTTGCTCAACTCGTTATTCAGAAATTCAGGGCTGCAAATTCTATATGCTCTGAGGAACATTGAACTAAAGACAGAAAGCTTAGTTTTTTCACTGTGAGCAGAGTAATAATGAACGTACGATAGATTATTGGTGTTTTTTCCTAAATACATCATACTTAAAATATCTTCCGCTTCTGTGCAGTAAAATATCTAAAAATGGTAGCTTATTATCTATTTCAGTTTCAATGGTGAATTTTATTGATGGAACCAGATTATTTAAATTACTGAGAAAAGAATCTAAATTGTGATCTACCGGCCAGATGCATAAAATGTCATCCACATAACGTTTCCACAAAACAGAAGGGGGAAGAATCTTGGGCAACAATTCCCTCTCAAAAAACTCCATGTATAGGTTGCTGAGTAATGGAGATAATGGATTACCCATTGCCATTCCAAACTTTTGTACATAGTATTCTTCATTAAAAACAAATTTTGCATTAACTATGCATAACTTAATCAATTCAATGATGGTTTTGGGAGGTAGTGGCATATCATGTTTAGATAGTTCAATTTCAAGGTACAATAATAAATCTAAAACTGGAACACGGGTGAATAGACTAGTTTACATCATAACTAACTAGTTTAAAGTCATAGTTAATGTTTAGATCTTCAAGAATACTAATGAGGTGCATATTATTATTAATATGTGAATTGGAAATAGTACCTACCAAAGGGCTCAAGATGGAAACAAGCCATTTTGAAAGTTTGTAAGTTATGGACCCAGTAGAACTAATGATGGGTCTAACAGGATAACCCGGCTTGTGAGTTTTGATCAACCCATACATATATGGTAGAGATGGGGACTTGGTAGAAAATTGTTTGACAAGATGTTCATGTCCTTTCAACAGTTTTTTAACACTACGATTAAAATCACTGTTTATGGACTCTAAGGGATTCTTACTAAGTTTTGTATAGGTTTCTTCATCCTCCAGTAATGTTGCCATTTTTTCTATATAATCAACTTTGTTTAAAATGACGATGCAATTACTTTTATCAGCCCTCGTAATGTGTAATTCTTTATCTCTTTTTAGATCATTGTAACACTTGAAAAATCTCTTAGGACAATTTGGCATACTGGACATGGACGATGAAGCGTATACAAAACCTTTACAAATATTAATATCTTGAACAGGAATATCACCAAATTTTTCTAAATTACAAAACCCTTTGGCAACGTTAACAAAATCAACTCCCTGAGTGGCTGCGAAACTAAGACCAAAACCTAAAGCACATTTTTCATCAAATTTTAATGGTTTATCTGATAAGTTAACAACAAAATTGGGGTTAGCATGTTTAGTCCAATCACTATCTTTGATAAGTATTTGTAGTTTTTTGTTAAGTTTGTAACTAAGAGTCTTACGAGTAGATCTCAACTTACTGTAACAGTAATCAAGTAGATTGTTTTTCCATTCATCTGGGATGGCGCGATGAAAGGCATTTCTTCTATCGTTGGTAATTCTAAAGGATTCTCGAAGCTCCACCTTTGTGATATCAATATGTTTTTGTACAATAATCCTATGGAATTCTTCAAATGGTTTCTGGCACATCCTCAAAAGACGATTGTTCAAGATGGATTTTGGAACAACCTGTTCTTGTAGACATCTTTTCAGGAACTGTAGACGTAGTTTAGTCTTGTGTGATTTGATGAGAGATGAACAGAATGATGAAACGACAGGTGAAAGTCCAGGAGCATAGGACGAGAAGTCCAGGAAGTGGCGCGTGGATTCCATGTTTTGCAGTATTTCACAAAAGACACGTGAATATGATTTGCAGAAAAAACCACTGGTAAATAAGAAACGTAGTCCGAACGTTTTCGTCTATTTAAGACATCATCAAGGGAATACAGAAAATGAGATACAGACAGTATATATACAGAAGTAAAGACAAAATAAGGGAACACGGGAAAAAGTATCACGCAAGCCTGAGAAAATTGCCAACAGCCCTCAGGTCACAGATGGACCAAATGTCCGAGCAGGAAAACATGTAGCGATTTTCTTTGAAATAAAGTTATCAAGCCTGTACATACCTAGGCTTAGGTTGATATTTTGGTCAAAAGTTTGCTTTATGTGGCTTGATTCAATTATGTTCCTTTCAATAAAGGAATTACAAGAAGTTATTTTACTAGCATTCTTCCAGTCAATCAAATGATCTTGGTCCCTCACATGAACAAAAATCCCACTAGACACTTGACCACTTCTCACACTGTATTTATGTTGGTTTATCCTTGTTTGTAAGTCCTTGCCAGTTTGTCCAATGTAAAAATTTTGACAATGCAGGCAAGGAATTGTGTATACACAACCTTCAGTGTTATGTGGAGAATTTTTAATTAGAATATTTTTAACTGTGCTATTGTTTTTAAAGACTACATTTATGTTGAATTCCTTAAGTATTTTTGGTAGTCCTGCCATACTCTCATGAAAAGGAAGCACTAGTAAGTTCTTATTACAAAAATTATTTTTCTCTTGTGGAGTTTTATAGTAAGTTTTTATGGCCATAGTGTGTGAATTGTCTATCAAATGCTTTGGATATTTTAAGTCTGATGCAATGCTGTATATCTTGCTCAACTCGTTATTCAGAAATTCAGGGCTGCAAATTCTATATGCTCTGAGGAACATTGAACTAAAGACAGAAAGCTTAGTTTTTTCACTGTGAGCAGAGTAATAATGAACGTACGATAGATTATTGGTGTTTTTCCTAAATACATCATACTTAAAATATCTTCCGCTTCTGTGCAGTAAAATATCTAAAAATGGTAGCTTATTATCTATTTCAGTTTCAATGGTGAATTTTATTGATGGAACCAGATTATTTAAATTACTGAGAAAAGAATCTAAATTGTGATCTACCGGCCAGATGCATAAAATGTCATCCACATAACGTTTCCACAAAACAGAAGGGGGAAGAATCTTGGGCAACAATTCCCTCTCAAAAAACTCCATGTATAGGTTGCTGAGTAATGGAGATAATGGATTACCCATTGCCATTCCAAACTTTTGTACATAGTATTCTTCATTAAAAAACAAATTTTGCATTAACTATGCATAACTTAATCAATTCAATGATGGTTTTGGGAGGTAGTGGCATATCATGTTTAGATAGTTCAATTTCAAGGTAAAATAATAAATCTAAAACTGGAACACGGGAACACGGGATAAAAGTAATTGCATCGTCATTTTAAACAAAGTTGATTATATAGAAAAAATGGCAACATTACTGGAGGATGAAGAAACCTATACAAAACTTAGTAAGAATCCCTTAGAGTCCATAAACAGTGATTTTAATCGTAGTGTTAAAAAACTGTTGAAAGGACATGAACATCTTGTCAAACAATTTTCTACCAAGTCCCCAT
>NC_134810.1:20876841-20881841 GCF_046742065.1 Oratosquilla oratoria | reverse complement strand
CTGCCTTTGTGTCAGAGCTTACTACTTCGTTGTGCCTCACAACGCTGTGGAAACCGGTTCTTCTTTTAAACTTCTTCAACCACCCACTGCTTGCTTTGAATGCTTCTTCTTTGTCCACGTCTGCTCCTGGCATTTTCTTAACGAGTTCGGCGAAAATTACTTTCGCCTTCTCACAAATGATGCTCTTGTTAATAGTGTCACCTTGCATTTGCTTCTCGTTGATCCATTTGAAAGCAACCTTTTAATATCGTCAAGAAGACGTGTCCGTTGCATAGATATTCCTGTCACCCCCTTTGAAGCATCTATCTCTTTAATCTTGTTCTTGTTGTTGAGGATAGTACAAACTGTTGATGTAGTACGATTGTATCTGTGTGCTAAGTCATCCACGCTCACACCTCGTTCTTGTTTCTCAGTGATTTCATATTTCGCTTCTACGATGATTTGTATTCTCTTATCCTTTTCTTCTTGTTTTTTTTTTTTTTAAGGGCATTTTTGCACTGAAAAAAAAAACCACAAATAATGCGTATGAACACAAGTTTAGAAAATGTACGATCACAAGTGATACTAAGATGCTGGTGTAACGAGCGCTAAACACAGACTGATGGCCGAGCTTCCCGGTAACACGAACTGAACATATACTCCCTATACGTATAATACGTGTCCAGCTCACATCACTGGCTTCATACTGAACGTATATAACAAACTGTTCTATGACACATTATTTCATCACTAATCAATCACCATATTAACATTTATTTTGTTTCCAATTGCGTTTCATGATCCACTTAGTTACCATAATGCAATTATTACAATATAGTTGGAAAATATCCAGAATTGCTCCCACAGACAATTTTATTGCAAAAGCATATTTTCTACTGTTTTGAACAATTCTAAGACACTTTTCTCTATGATATTTTCGTCGAAGATGTCTCGTTTTCGAGTTATGTACCCCCCCCCCTCCGTACAATTATACCTTTAAAATATCAAAATTTTCAAAATAGAAACGGGGTTTAATACCATTGCGGATGATTCTATGACTCTTTAGTTCTATGAATTTTTTGTTAGAAATGCCTCGTTTTTTAAATATGCCACCCCCTCCCGCTTCACAATATTGGGAGCGAGAGCCTGGAAGCTGGGAACTGGGGATTTTGGGTTGCGAAATAAAAGATGAGTGGGTAATTCTAATCTAACCAATTAAACCAAACCTAACCTATCCTACCCAATACTACACATGCATAGCCTAGCATTATAGTCACCGTGTTCAAACTAAAGGCGTCCCGACCTCGCATGATGAACGTTAATTGGCAGAAAGAGTCCCGTGACACTTAGGGGTACATATGATTGGCTAGAAAGAAAATAGGCATAACTCGAAAACGCGTCATTTACTACAAAATCCCACAGAAGAAAAGTGTATTAGAATAGTCCAAAATAATAGATAATCATGGTTTTATAATTGAATTTACTGCGGGTGTAACACTGGATATTTTTTATGCACTCATAAAATGAGTTACTTGACAACTACAAGATTTACAGAGTTTTAAGAATAGAAAATCAAGACTCCAAGGTTAAAGTAAATAATCCAAGATCTAGAAGAAATTTTCAAACAGTGGCAACACTGGCTGAAAAGCAGACCGGAACGAGCTATCCACGAGTCGGGTGTACAAATCACGTGACGTCATGCGATTTTTTTTTTTTTTTTTTTTGCACGTTATGTGAATTACTCGTTATGTGAGGAACCCGGTAAGTGAGATTTGACTGTATATATATATATATATATATATATATATATATATATATATATATATGTATATATATATATATATATATATGTATAAAGACAGACAACAAGAGACCTTTCTGTCCATGATGAAGTCACAATCAAAATAAATAAATAAATAGATTAACAAGTAAGTAATTACTGAGATTGATTAATTAATAGATAAATACACAATCAAACGAATAAAACAAATAAATTAGTAAGAAATTAATAAATAGATACATAATCAAATTAATAAACGGAGTGATAAATATGTAATTGGATAAATAAATAACCAGGTGAAGTGAATGAATAAATAAATGGATAAATAGACAAATAAAAAGATAATTAAAATTAATAGACAAATGAATTAATATATTTCCTTAAATAATTAATAAAAAAATGTATAGATGTTAATAATGAATAAATAAATAAACTAATAGATAAAAAACAAAACAAATATGTATTAATTGAAATTAATTGAACTTGAATTGAATAAAATTATACAAATTGAAATCAAAAAAGTATTATGAAATAAGACAATACAAAATTAATATTATATAAAAATCAAACGAAATAATACAAAATATATCTAAAATAGCTTAAAATAAAAAGAAATTTGAATGAAATAGACCAATAAAGTAATACAACTCTCATAAAAAGAAATGAAACATGTTATAATATAATTAAACAAATTATACAATAAACACCCTTATGGGTAATTAAACAAAATGACTAATTGCCAGATGATGCAACATGAATTAAATAATTAATTATTGGTATATAACAAACTGAAAAAAACAAAAACAAATTCAAATTGTAATATAATTCATCACATTTCTGGCAATTGGCAAAGGTGCTTCAATATAACCTTAGTTTAAATCTTTGCCCTGCTTAGTTTAATCTAGGATTGATTAGTCTGGTTTGGTTTGGTTCGTATCATGTTGGGCTGAATCGGGTTTACCTAGGTTCTGTCTGCGGTTAGGTTAATTCACCTAACTAAAACTAAACGAAGAATAGTTTGACATAATTTACCAGTGTTTCTAACCTGCAATGTGTATATATATATACATATATATATATATATATATGTATATATATACATATATATATATATATATATATACATATATATATATATATATATATACATATACATATATATATATATATATATATATATATATATGTGTGTGTGTGTGTGTGTGTGTGTGTGTGTGTGTGTGTGTGTGTGTGTGTGTGTGTGTGTGTGTGTGTGTGTGTGTGTGTGTGTGTGTGTGTGTGTGTGTGTGTGTGTGTGTGTGTGTGTGTGTGTGTGTGTGTGTGTGTGTGTGTGTGTGTGTGTGTGTGTGTGTGTGTGTGTGTGTGTGTGTGTGTGTGTGTGTGTGTGTGTGTGTGTGTGTGTGTGTGTGTGTGTGTGTGTGTGCGATTTCTTTATTTGTTTATCTAAAAACATATGCTTTTTTCTAGTTTCTTTTAAGCAAGGCGTGGTTGTATGGGTTATGGCTGTGAATAGATTTATAATAGTGGCAGACCTTTGTCAGTGATTGCTTTTTATTTTAATGTAAATGATCGTGCCTGCAAATATAAGTGTAAAGATTAGGTAGAGAATATCTGCATTATCGTTTAAAATGGAGATTTGTTTAAACTAACAAAATGAACCAATTAGAAGCCACCCTAAATGAACTTATTGTTAACCACGCCCTAGAGGTAGTTAATAATCGTTGTTATCCTCAGTCTAACTACTGAATTCAATTGTTAAATGTTGAAGAAGTTTATAAATGTACATAAAGATGCTTTGGAAATGAATTTGTCTCAGTCTTCTAAAGAGCATCATAGCAAATGTGATTACAACATCACAATTAATTTAAATATGGTTGTATTATAATGATACCATAGTACTATAGTGCACATATCTGATACTTAGAATACAATACCATGAGTTTCTATGTTGTACCTATGCTGCTATAACATATAGTTTCATGGTAGTTGTAGTAAAATTATTACTATGGTAATTGTATTCAAGTAGTTAGTAACTACATTATCAAACACACACACACGCACGTACACACACACACACACACACACACACACACACACACACACACACACACACACACACACACACACACACACACATATATATATATATATATATATATATATGTATATATATATATATATATATTTATATATATATATGTATATATATATATATTTATGTTGGTACATTCCTCTGAAGAAGCATAGAGCGAAACCGGTCAGGAATAAACTCAGTAACTCGGAACTAGACCCGTGACTTCTTTTTCCACCTTCATCAACATATATATATATATATATAATATATATATATATATATATATATACATATATATATATATATATATATGTATCTTTTCGACCACAAATCACTTTTAATTCATGCCATCACAGTCGAGACTGACGAAGAGCTCGAAGGAAGCATACATTGGAAATTGAAACGTGGTCTAGGCTAGGACTCGAACTCAGATTGGACGTGACAAAATGTCAGTGACTTAGCTCATTACGCTATCAAGATTATATATGATGTTCGTCCTTCGCGTGCGAATATGAACATGTCTTCATCACATCACTGGGAGGGGGGGAATGCGGAGACGGCTGATCAAGCCAATCCTTGCTCGGAAGAATCCGTTGACGTTGGGGCAGGAGATGTGCACAGTTGGTCCGGGATGAGAGGTGGAGTTCTCGCTGTCCTTCCGTCTCTGTCGTTTGAGTTCTTTTTTCCTGGTCCGTCTCTCCACGAAGTTGTCTGCACTGGATTTTCAGAGATCGTCAGGCCGGACGGTCCTCAGCAGAAGCTTCCCAGGTGTTGTGGGGAATGTCACATTGCTTGAGTGAGGCCTTCAGTGAGTCTTTGTATCGCAGCTTTGGTCTGCCAACTGCACGCGTGCCTGTGGATAGTTCACCATAGAGTAATCTCTTGGGTAAGTGACCGTCATCCATGCGATAAATGTGGCCGGCCCAGCGAAGCTGAGAGCGCTTTAGGATGGCGTGAATGCTATATTGGCCCGCTGTATATAGGTATATATATATATATATATATATGTATATGTCTATATGTATATATATGCATATATATATATACTATATATATATATATGTATATGTCTATATGTATATATATACATATATATACATATATATACATATATTTATATATATAGATATGTATATATGTATATATATGTATATATATACATATATA
>NC_134810.1:20861841-20866841 GCF_046742065.1 Oratosquilla oratoria | reverse complement strand
GTGTGTGTGTTTATGTGTGTGTGTGCGCTCGCGTGCGCCACTACTCCAGCAATCCGGTATGGGAGTTGAGATTACCGTAATTGAAAAACAGGACGATAAGTGTGAGGTTCCTACATAGCACTCCTCACCATACACTTAATCATTCTCTAGTTTTCCGGAGGCGTTGGGGGGTGGGTAAAACAGTGAAGACCTGTACCATTCTAGAACCAACGATTCCGTTGGTGTACCTCTTACATCGACATAGAAGCCTGTCTAGTCACTAGACACGATAGACGGAAGTCTAGGTCATTATTCACCTGTTCTAAATCCCATTCACAGAGTTCAACCCTGTGCTCAGGATCATCCCCACTGAGATTTTGCTCCTTTTGGCTCTTATATAGATGACACTTATGCATTTGGGGAACAAGAGCGATAATCGCTTGGCTTGCTCCATTTTCACCTGGCAACCGCCGAGTGCTCTTCATGAAGCTCTTCGTTAAGAGTCTCCTTCTGGATTAGGGTTGCTGTATCTTCATCTATAGCTCTCCGAAGTCCACTTCGAGGACACTCCCGGATCCAACCGGGTTCTTCATATATACTCTGATATTCTGGACAGCATTAACAGAGGTGGGTCTCCTTCTCTGAAGCTATTTCTGGTTACATTCTTCTTTGACTCTTCCGTTACTTCTCGGGCTAGGTGGAAATATAATTTCCATGAATTTCTTCATCGGTAACGTTTGCGGCGTGATCATTTGTACAAAGAGCTGTATGGTCAAAAGACATGCGAACAAAGATACAAATGCGGACGTAAATGCACACCGGCACGGATGCGTTTAAACGAAGTAAACTAAACTCCTTATTTACGAACGGCGTGGGGTGAGGGGGGGGAGGTAACAGTCACTGATGGGAATTAGAAGTGTGGGACTTAGGAACATCATAGTTATCGGGATACGTGGTAAATGACCCAGTTTGGCCCATTTACGTGCCAGGATTGATTCCAAACATTCATTATAAAAAAGAAGAAAACAAAAAAAAAAACACTAATTTGTTTCAATTAGTATTAACCAAACGCATCCAGCTCTCTGCACGATAGTATTGGAAACATTAATTAAACTTTTAGCCTATAAAATCTACACTTCTTTAATTAGTGGTGACCATAATGAGGCGGTTCGATCTATAATGTTTCTAAGAGGACTCCTACTTCTAATTAGATGTACAACTCTTAATTAGGGAGCCGCATTAACTAATCAGGTGCATAACAAGGGCTGTCCCTAATTCACTGATTAATTAGGTATCAACGGTACTGACGCCACTAACTTAGTTGAATTAGTGATGATTTGTGGAATTTTTTTCAGGAGCTGCAGTGACCCATGCACTGTTTATTTTGAAAATATTAAACTGGATCCACCCCTAATCCCTTATTGGATGAAATAGCGGCCAATCACAAGGCAGATCTAGGTGAAGGGGTGGAGCCTATTTGATAACAAAAGGATGTCTTATACCAAGAGACGTTAAACTTTTCACAGCCATTCATCTTCTATTGGATAAAGTGACGACCAATCACAGGCCCGATAGGGGAAAGGGGTGGAGCCTATTTGGCTTTAAGAAGATGTCTTTTGTTATGAGGCGTTTAGCTGTAACAGAACTGTCACCTTCGCCCTTTGTGGTTGGATTCTGTCCGAATAGAGCTTCGTGCCGAGTAAGTTCGAAATAAATTCTCCACAGTGGAGCACATCAGAATAGATCAATCATGATAATGGTTAGCAAGACATGGTTTTTCGTAAGGCTCTTGGGTCGGTTAGAAACTGTGACTGGGAGGACATTTAGACAGGACATTTAGGCAAGTAAACAAACAGTTTGTCTTAATATGGAGTCAGCACGGAGGCACAATTTTTATGAACGATAAGAATGAATTCTTCCTAATTGTAAGCCTTCCTATTCTCAAGGACTTAAAGGCCAAAATGAAAACATCTTTGGAAGAAATTTAGGTTAAAAAAAAAAAGTCACAAAGAACAGAAGGAGGAGTAGGAACAGAGGGAATAGCACAAAGGGTGTGTGAAATAAAAAATTTAGCGAGTATAAAATTTTAGCGAGTATCTAAATAGTTCAGTTTCTCAGGTGAAGGGACTGCGGAAGAGACGAAGTATAGAGGGGAAAGCGGTTGGAAAAGTTGGGTGGGAGCCAGAAACTACGGGATGCACGAGGCTATGTTTTGACACTTCTTGATGTAAGAATGTTTGACTTAGCAATCCACATGAGGGAACTAAGCTCGGTAATATTGAAACAGCGTGAGGAACATCAGCACGAGGTGGACTGACAAGAACCCGGAGAAATTTACAAAGAGAACAGGAAAGACAAAAGGCTTTTTTTTCAACATCATGAGCTACCATTAAAGACAATGTCAACATGCGTTAAATCCAGTATACATATGTGCTAGAAAAAGTAGAAGATACAATGTAATAACAACCTCACTCAATGCACAATGTAACTTGTAACTCTGAAGAACTATTAGCACGGTCATTTATCACGTTTCTATACACAACCGTCCTTTACTTTTTTACAGACTATTCAGCCTCTCCACAGAGACCTATCCCGTGAAAGCGGGTGGTCTCACCCAGTCCCAGCTCCTCCCTGAAGATGAGCCCAAGCAAAGGATCGAAACGTTGGCAAAAACCTTTAGTTGATATGTCACGTGATTTGGACTTTTGTCAGAATACATATACATAATGTGTATGTGCATATTCAGTCACCTATCCATCACACACACACACACACACACACACACACACACACACACACACACACACACACACACACACATGTGCACTCTTTTGTGGTGTAGTCTTGGTACCTGCAGTAGAGTCCTAGCAAGCGAGTCTTTCCTGTCATTTATCTTTAGCCAGTTGATATATTGCTTCAGTAAATCATGGTAAGAGTCCTTTCGACCCTAAACATCCCAGTATAACCAGTATTGCCCAGTTAGCTCGACTGACGCAGCCAAATGACGTAGGTTCTTGCCGCGTGTCAAAATGATCATCACTCATAAGTGTTTTGAATAACATTATGCATGAATGTGTCAAAATACATCGTCCACAGTGGTGTCAAACTGTATCACGCACATCTGTGGCAGATAACATCGCTCGTGCCGTTAAGCGCCAGAGGAGATCGCTCGCAGTATGTGTCAGATTGTTTCATCCTCAGGTGACTCGGATGGAAGAGGTGGAGAGTGAGAGAGGGGCGAGGAGGCGGGAGAGGGAGAGAGGGCTAGTGTGAGGGCGTGAGAGACCAGGTGAGAATGTTGTAAACTATCACTCAATCGCGCAGGAACAAGTACCAGCTAAACGTAACATTTCAATGAGTTTGTCGTCCACTTGGATGAACGAAGCTCTCTGAAAATGTTCGTTCGTGCTTTATTCATGAGCTTGCGAAGATCCGAGCAACGCAGCATCCTGATGTCTGTGTTGCCTTTGGCCGGTACCCAGAAAGAGTTTTTTTTTTTTACCATTCATATCAACTCTACTAGTAAATAACTGGTAGATTACTGGTAACTCAGTATTACTATGAGTGTCAGAATCAGCGGGTTCTGTCTAATACTAACCGGTACATCAATAGTATTTTCTTGAAGTATTTGCCTGTAGTATTTTCATAACAAATACCAAGCCATCTACACTACCGGTGTTATAAGTATTGATGGGTACGTCAGCGCTGTTGATTGGTATCTTTATATTCAAAAAGTAGGGGCGAAATAGTGAAAAGGGATTGAGGTATCTAGGGCAATGTTTCTCAACCTTTCAAGCCTTGTAGACCCCTTACATCGATTTATATATTCAGGGGACCCCTTGATACGGGATTAGATGGGATATGGTCATTTTACATTTGTAAGAATTGTTGATAAATTGTTTTCTTTTTACACAAATTAGTGTTTATTATCAGGTCGTTTTCTTTGTACAAACTTGACACAAAAATAGAAGAAAAGAAGGCCGTGTTTATCTACGAAATAGAAAACGAAGTAATATATGAAATCCTCGTCCTGCGGACCCCTGGTGGAGGAACATTGATCTAGGGCTCAGTCCGGAGATTAGGTACCGGCCTATTTAAAGTTGCATCTCCGAATGAAAATGAAGAGTTTTGATTGGCTTCATAGATGGCTGGTATAAATCTAACACACAATTTTTTTTTCTATGACTATACTGACCGTAAGGAGGACCATGAATAGTCTTTCTCATGTAGGTATGATGTCTGGCGTTGTTTTAGATGGACGCTTCCTATTTGTGTGTGTGTGTGTGTGTGTGTGTGTGTGTGTGTGTGTGTGTGTGTGTGTGTGTGTGTGTGTGTGTGTGTGTGTGTGTGTGTGTGTGTGTGTACAAACAGATGTTAAGTTCATGAACACGTGGGAGAGGAATTATTTCAGATTCAGTCCGCTTGGTTTCTTAACATGGTAGAGTACTTCCTAGATGCTATTCACCTTAAGCCCAAGGGATTCCCTGCAGCTACAGGGATGAACCCTGATGTAATGAGTTCGTGGCCAATCCTCACACCCTTCAGAGAAAGATGCTTGACCCCTAAGAAGTATAAAATTATATGTCTTAAGCCGAAAGAAAATTAGTAAATAATGTCGAAATTTTGAAGGGTTTGATGCGTTATTGGCTAGATAGTATGCATTGTGTGTTGTGCTGTGTGCTGTGTGTGTGTGTGTGTGTGTGTGTGTGTGTGTGTGTGTGTGTGTGTGTGTGTGTGTGTGTGTGTGTGTGTGTGTGTGTGTGTGTGTGTGTGTGTGTGTGTGTGTGTGTATGTGTGTGTGTGTGTGTGTGTGTGTGTGTGTGTGTGTGTGTGTGTGTGTGTGTGTGTGTGTGTGTGTGTGTGTGTGTGTGTGTGTGTGTGTGTGTGTGTGTGTGTGTGTGTGTGTGTGAGCGCGCGCGCCACCGCCACTCCAGTCTTGCCCATCCCCCCTTTTCGACTTGATATTTTCGACTTATGGTGTGTTTCTCGCAACCAAACTCAATCGTAGGTGGAGGAGTCCT
>NC_134810.1:20841841-20849341 GCF_046742065.1 Oratosquilla oratoria | reverse complement strand
TCATCATCCTGATTGATTTCCGAAGGTTGAGTTCGTCAGAGATAAGTTGTAATAGACTTAGGAAGGGGAGGATAGGTTGGTATGCGTCTCAACGTTTTGATATAGAACCAAAACTGCTATAATAACGAAACTTATTTTTAACTCATTGTTATAATAACGCCCTTTACTAATCTTGTTCTGGAAAACATAAGATAATGTTATTATGAAGTGAACAAATTTAACAATAAAGTGATTCTTAAAGGTATGCACTAGTGAACCCACGCGGTATGAATGTACTGTTCACATAGAGATCAGAGTGAAAGTTTTTCATGTAAGATGATTTCTTTTGCTCGAGGAAGGCCCATTAGAAGTAAAATAACAAATATAAGTTGTAGACAGTTCAAAGAGAGACCAAAATTTATATGATTCAGTGGAATAGTAACCCTTACGATTTACACACACGAAGAATATATTTTAGTATTCATAAAAATGTAGCTGAGGGTGATGGTGTCTTCAAAGTATCTTGTGCGTGTCGCAAAAATACATAAATAGATAAATAAATATGTGAATAGGTAGATAAATTAATAAGTAAACCAACTGAACAAAAAATGAAGAAACTAGGGACCTCCACTATTCGTATTTGACTTCCACGCATGGGCAAAGTAATAAGAAATGCCCTCGCTCGGCCACGGCATTAATAAGGGGGGGATTATATTGAAGATGCTTTCTGTGTCAGGACCAAGAAAATAAGTATCTCTTTATGAGGAATTGTACATCTATTTGACATAAATCTAACCCTGACACTACCAAAAGGGTCACATACACTTTACCCATGTGAGGGATGAATTAGGAAAGTTTCATGTACAGATTGACCTCTCATTAACGGACTAAAAAGGGGGTAACGATGTCCGTTGATGTGAATAATCCGTTGATTTGGAGAGGCTTTTGTGTGTATGTGTATTGGGGGGAGATCACCAAAAACACCGAAAACACATCGAAAACACCGCAAACACAGCTAATAAACGTCCAAACGTCCACACCGATCACGATCTTGTTAACTAGTAAACAAAACAAAGTGCGCGCCATCACGCCATCAGCCACTCAGCGGACAAACGCCGAACTAACGGACGCATTCACCCTACCCGCGAAATTTAGACTGTCGGACCGGACCAGCGGATTTTGTCCGTTGCATCCGATATCCGGTAATGCGGTGTCCGTTAATGAGAGGTCAATCTGTAGTTGGCATTCTTGAAAACTCTACTTACACCCCTATTATATAATTGACGGAGTTTCTCCTCTGAAAAAGCATTATTATTTTGAACTTCTGCTATCTGTACTTTATGATGTATTTCCTATGTCTCCCTTATCTTCTATTACTACATCTCTTCAGAAAGATATTGTCCCCGAACACAGAAGCACAATACACCGTCGCCGAAGAACTACAGTGTGCATACAACTTCGATGAAAAGATAATCAGTTTTTGGTTCAGAAAAGGTTTAGAAAGGATCCCGTGCCAAAGAGGTTAATCTTCCCTAATGTTCTTGACAGCTTTGGGATTAATGATATTGATTTAATGATTATGCGTTTAAGTTCATTGGAATATTTTGAAATCTCCTGATGTTTTCCCATTCCTTTGTGGTCCCAATCTAATAATATTCGTATTTTGTTCTAACTCTGAAGCCAATGAAATTCCACTATGTTTCAAGCGTTCGCCATATTGATGACGAAGAAACAAAAACGTCTGTGATTGGCTAAGAAAACCACGATTGGTTCAACAACAAGCAAACAGAATGCAAACTGACTGAGTAATTTGATTCCAGTGCATTACACTCCTTCGTTATTCATTTAAATCCTTTTGGGATTTTTTGCCATCTATGTGAGATTTTATATTCCTCTGTATCATCTTACTTCCCTTTGTAACCTCATTGAGGGTTTTGTCTCCCATTATAATCCTTTAGAAGATCTCCTAAACTCCTTGAACTTTTAGATTTATTTGTTCCTTCTTAATATCTTTGTAAAAACAATATAGTTCTTAATTTTCCATTATAATCACTGCTAATTATTTTCATAAAAGAAATGTTCATTTAAACCACCTTTCAAACTCCTTTGTAATCCTAGTGGCGTTTCCATCTTTCAAAATATACATAAGAAATAGGTGTTCCATGAGTATGGAATGGGTGAAAGATGGGTGTAAGCCTTGACAATATAGTTCTTAATTTTCCATTATAATCACTGCTAATTATTTTCATAAAAGAAATGTTCATTTAAACCACCTTTCAAACTTCTTTGTAATCCTAGTGGCGCTTCCATCTTTCAAAATATACATAAGAAATAGGTGTTCCATGAGTATGGAATGGGTGAAAGATGGGTGTAAGCCTTGACAAAGGCCACTCCCTTATAAGGAAGAATTTTTTTTTGTTATATGTATGTACGTATGTATGTATGTATGTATGTATGTATGTATGTATGTATGTATGTATGTATGTATGTATGTATGTATGTATGTATGTATGTATGCATGTATATTTGTATGTATGTATGTGTGTATGTATGTGTGTATGTATGTATGTATGTGTGTGTGTATGTGTGTATGTATGTGTGTATGTATGTATGTGTGTGTGTATGTATGTATGTATGTATTATATGTATGTATGTATGTATGTATGTATGTATGTATGTATGTATGTATGTATGTATGTATTTATGTATGTATGTATGTATGTATGTATGTATGTATGTATGTATGTATGTATGTATGTATGTATGTATGTATGTATGTATGTATGTATGTATGTATGTATGTATGTATGTATGTATGTATGTATGTATGTATGTATGTATGTATGTATGTATGTATGTATGTATGTATGTATGTATGTATGTATGCATGTATGTATATACTTTAACATGACTAACTACTTGGCGTTCTTGCAGATCCTGGGATCGGTGAGCTGGAGGACCAGGTGTCCTCGTACGGGCAGCCGGACTGCTGCTATCGCAACTGTTCCGCGGACGTGACCCTGGGGCGTCTGCACGAGGACTCGCATCACCATCCGGTGTCCTTCTGCCACGATTGCCCCCCTTCCCCCTCCTCCTCCTCCTCCTCCTCCTCCTCCTCAACCTCCTCCTCCAAAAAAGACTCCTCTTCGTCTTCGTCTTCGTCCGCGTCCACCTCGTCCTCCTACAAGTCTTCATCGGGTCCAGGAAAGCGTTTGCGAAGAGAAGTAGGTGATGATGAAGGAGGAGGAGGAGGAAGAGGAGGAAGGGGAGGAGGAGGAGGAGGAAGAGGAGGAGGAGAGGGTGGTGGTGGTGGTGGTGGGCTTGAGGAGCCGCAACGTTCACAGTGTCTTTTATCCTCGGGTCCCTGTTTGAGGGGCGAGATGACGTCATCAGGTCACGAAAGAAGCGTTACCAGTGCTTCTTCGTCTTCAGCAGCAGTAGAGACCGTGGTGGTGTTGAATCCCACTCGTGGTGGTGGTGGTGGTGGTGACGTAGAACCCGTGGTTAATCCCACAGGCGGCGGTGTCTCAACCGCAGATAATTTCGCAGGTGGTGGTGATGGTGGTGGTGGTGATAGCGGTGAAACCGCGGCATCCCGCGACGGTGCGAAGACCGTGGCTCTCACCGGAGGCAGCGGTCCCACTGAGGAGGAAGAAAAATCCGCAGTCCCGAAGAGTAGCGGGAATATGGGCGCCGTGAAACTTTGTTGGCCTCGTGTTGTGTTATCATGTATATTGTTGTTATGCATTACCAGGACACCTGTGCTACTGCAGCCCCGTGGCTTCACCTAGGGATCGGCCCGTGTCGGCTCTGCCCGGCCAGTGCCCCAGGGCGTGGGGGGAGGGGAGGGAGACCGGCTCTTCACCCGGAACCGGCAGCCAAGGGCGCTGCAGCCGGTTTTACACCTAAACCCACCCTCTGCTTACCACGCCTACCCTGTGCTCTTCCTTTCTCAGACCTGTGGAGGTATATTCCATCATTCCCCGTTTTTCCTCTAAGCTTTTTCTTTCATCTTCCCGAGAAATTTCCTTGGCCTTTTTTTAGCCAATTCTTTGTATATTATCCCTCTTGCGCCCACATCTCTCTGGTCTATTTCTTTCATTTTTGGTCCTAAGGACTTCTGCTTCTATAGTACTCTCCTCCTCCTTTTCCTCTTCCTCCTCCTGTAAGCTTTACTCTTACATCCATTGTTAAGTACCCTCACTTCCTTTCTTTCTCTATAAGTCAATAATCCTCCATTTTATTCCTATATCTTTCTGAAGCCTTCCCTAGTACATACAGCCCCAGACTCCATAGCTATCACTGATATTTCTCATTTTACTAAAACACAGAACCTTCTCTCCACACTAATTGCTTCCTTTGATAAACTTCTCTAATTCTTCATGTTAGCCACAATCATCTAAAAGTCTGTGGCGGTTATCATAGTCTCCCAGACCACATACATATAAATATTTGATCCTCAGAAACTCATTCTCGAACAGTTCCTTTCAGCCATCATCCACCATCCACTCAAATCCACTCATTTCCGCTTTGACCACCACCACTACCACATTCATAATCAATCCCATTATCCATCAACTTCCATAAGCAGTTAAGTCCAGTTGATGGCTTGCTGATAATACTACAAGTCAGAGTTGAGTGTCTGGTTCTATCAATTTAACACCAAACAATTCTTTAGCCCTTCCCGTCCCCCTCTTCACCCATCCTTTAATCTGTCCTTCTCTGCCCTCCCGTGCCCTTCCCTGCCACTCCCTCCTTGCCTATACCTTCCACACTCTTCTCTTCCTATTCCGTATCCTACTCACGCCTCTCTACTTTCTTCCCCTGCCCTCCCCTCCCTTCCCCTCCCCTCCCCGTCCCCGCCCCCTGTTCGCAAAGGAACCTATATTATTACGCGTTGACCAGTGTCCATTCTAGCGTTTCCCAACGCCTCCTTCACGTAGAATCTTAACCAATATATATATACATATATATATATATATATGTATGTATATATTTATATATATGTATTTATATATACATATATGTATGTATATATATATATATATATATATATATATATATATATATATTAAAACAAAAACCTGTTCAGGGTATGTTATGTAATGTAGGCTTACCCGGTTCTCATCCATCATCCGAAATTGTCATCTTCATCCACCTCAGCCAATTAACTGAACTCAAATCTCCGGTACCACCGGAACCTCCAAATATGATATCTCCCGGACCGAAGATCCGGTCATGCCTCTTTTGCTAACATCCAGAGTCTCCTCATTTCAAAGCTCGCATCCCCAGACCCTTTGACACCTTCCCTTTGCCGGATAACCGTCCTTCTTATCTACCGACAGGTCTTCTTCCTCTTCTTGTCACACCCTTTCCCTCAGACTCTCCAACCACATATCTAAGCACATAATCTCCCCCTTTCTCCTCCCCCTCCCCCTGCCCCTCTTCCTTCTCCCCACTCCTCTCCCCTCCCCCCAATCTATGCCCACCAGCACCATGAGTTTTGCTTCGAAGAGATTATAGATAAGAACGTTTAGAATGAGTTTAGAGTTTATATCAAATTATTAAGAGTTTATCACCCAGAGGAATACCCCAGAGTTTATCCAGTTGAAAGTTTATCCTAAAGAGCGAATGCTTAAAGAGCTTATCCCCAAATAGAGTTTCTTCTGTGATGGGGCTTCTACTCAAGACTTGCGAAAAGGTGCATGACCAATAGGTCTCTACAGAATCACAACTTCGAGAGAAAACAGACCGTAGGATGGAGCAAACAACTTCGAGAAAGAGAACGCGACTTGGAATGAAGCAAACAACCTCGGGAGAAAACGGAATAGAAATAAGAAAAACAAAAAAAAATCACGAAAGAAAATGGGACTGGGAGCGTAGTAAACAACCACGATCGAGAGAAAACTGATGTAGAAAACGGAGAGTAACAAACTATTGTGTCGACTTTGAAGAGCTGCAGAGACTACTGGACGCCAAGAGTTTAGTGTTAAGTAGACCATGTTATGCCGTTACACTGGTTGGAATGTCATCTGTTACTGAATTACGTTAATTGTCAAATGTTTAATCATTGAAAGACCTCTGCACTAAACCTCTAATGATTAGTGAACGTCTGTGTGCCACAATGTTCTACTTCCACTTTAAGAATTAATGAGAGTTTGGTGCATTTGTATTATCATAACTATACCGTCGGATGGCCCTACTGAGAGCTGGGAAGGAGTTCTTATGAGGCTGACAACTAATGAGAGTTTCGGAATGTGGCGGTGGTCACGTGTGGTCATATTAAGGGAAAGGAAGAAATTATGTAAACATGTATTTCTGGTGGTTGATTAATAGGTTGTATGTCAGGATCTTCTGCAGAGATTGCTGGCCTTGGTCATTCATTTGCTGTATATTTCCTGAGTGCTTAAGATTTTTTGAAATCTTGAGAACGTTCAAGAATCTTTAGAATTCTAAAGAATTTTGAAAACCCTAAAGTCAGATACTGTTGTGTTTGCCCTGAACGCTTAAGATTTCTTGAAATCTTGAGGACATTCAAGAATCTTAGGAATTCTAAAGAGTCTTGAATATTCTTAATAGTCTTGATAAATCTCGAGAAACTTAGGAATTCTTAAGAATGCTCGTGAATCTTAAGAATTCTTAAGAATATTGAAAAATCTCAAGAAACTTGGAATTCTTGAGAATGTTGATGAACCTTGAGAATTCTAAAGATAGTAGAAAGTTCTTAAGAATCTTGAGACCCTTGGAAGTTCTTGAGATTTGCAAGAAATTTTAAGAATCTTCTAAATTCCAGGACAGGGTCAGGTCTCTAGAGCATTCCCTGACTTCGAGGGCAATGTGTTAAGACCAGAACACATCTGACATGGTCAGGTTTCCAAAGCAAGATAATGTATGGATCTACTATTGATGTTTCTGATTTTTTTTTCGAGAAATATAGGCGATAAACATATTGCTTGCAAAGATGCATTTCACAATACGCTCACAGCACAATTTATTTTATATTACAAACTTATCTTAGAGATGTGTTTCATGAGTTTCGTCAAATCATGTCACTACCTGAGCAGATCAAACGTGTGTGTGTGAAGGCATCACTTTCAGAGTACGTGAAACAGATTAGGACCCAGATAGTCTGATGTACAGTAGCTTAAAGAAGAACATTGCTCTCTTTATATGAAACCACTTGAAGCAACGGACGGCGAGACTGGGGTATTCCCTGATGATCGTCGTGCGCTGGTGGCGTAATTGGAGGCGTGCTGGTCTCACGCTCACTTAGTTGTGGGTTCGAATGCCGCACTCCTCTCGGATTCCCAGCAGGGACTGTTATCATCAACAGTCCAAGCACGCAGGGTAAAGGTGACGGCTTCGGCCGCAGCTAGGCTCCTCACCTTTCACCTGATGCTCATTCAAATTCTGAATGTTCTTGAACTCATTGAGCAAAGTTACTTCATTAAGCTCCTGTACACATGAAGTTCATACTAACTGAATAGCAAGATGTCTGGGATGAGAGTCTTTCCACCTTAC
>NC_134810.1:20829341-20836841 GCF_046742065.1 Oratosquilla oratoria | reverse complement strand
CCACGGGTTAAATTCCCTCCCAATTTACCTAATGACTGAATGAAGAACCCAACCTTGTATTACAACACCGACCCCAAATATTCCTCTCCATTTCTCCAAATTTAAAACACGTCATTCATTTCCAGTAACTTCCTATCTCTTCTGTATGTTCAACCACCGTCGTTTATTCACTTACCCTACCTATTGCTCATCACTAAGATTCATAAATACTTATTCTATGAACATCAGGCGTCTATGAATACTAGAAAATTGAGTGATACAAAGAATGTGAACCTCACTTGAACAATTGACTGGTCACAGTCCGCAGTCCGCGCGTACGTATTAAATTCAACAACTTCTCTAGTAGATTCTGTTTGCGTTCTGATAGGATGTTCTCCAGATATGAAAAAAAAAAATCAGAATTATGCGAATTTGCTTAAATGTTTAGTTCTATGGAAGGATTGTTCAGATATAGATAACCATGTAGAGCATTAAATCTTCCCCACAACCAGATAAGATCAACTGGTGAAATATATGATAGGATCTATGATATCATCTCCAAACTCAGAGGCCTAAAGGATCGAACCTAACCTCCTCAAGTTAGACTGTGTTTGACAGGTCATGGGTTGATTAAGGTCAGATGGTTTTATTAAATTTGAAGGGAGAACTGGTTACCGGGGTTAAGATGGAGCTTAGTAATAACCAGGTTAGTCTTGCACTAAACCGAATAGGGGCAAATCACCTGGGAAGATAAGATACTAATGTCTATTTTCCCTCAACTCATTGGGATCTTTGTAGGTCAAGAGCGCGAAGGCAGGGTCTTATTTCCCCTCTGTTATTAACTGAGGAGCGAAAAATGACATTACCCTAGTTCTCAAGTGATTTGATTTCTGTTGCAACACAAGTTATTTGATTTCTGTTGCAACATAATTGGCGACCTTGCCAGGGTTTCTAGAATAACAGCCTTGATCAAAATGACCTTTGCTGCTCACTAGTATAGTTCTGGGACCCAAAAAATGCCATCGTCTGTGGCAACAATTTGATGCCCAAAATTTTGTACTGTGTTTGTTTATTCCGTTATAATACTAGACCACTGCTATATCCGTGACTAAAGATGAGTTTAACCAATTCATTTCCTATAGCCTTTCCACAGTTTATAGTTTGGCTGACGCCAGAACAGTTTACTCAACTGAATAAAGGCCCATATTTCATCACATTCACTCCCGGAGTTACTCATCACGTGAATAAAAGAATAAATCAAACAATAGTAGAATACAACCTGAAAAGTGTTATCAGGCATCAATAGATTAAGAAAAAAATGTTGGCACAAGTATTTTGTTGAAATTATTTGTAAAGTTTCAAGCCGGACAAATATACCATACTCTCATTGGCTAAGTACAGTGTAGACTGAAATTAACAAATATAGATATCTAAAAATACTATCAAGATTAGTTTAATGCGTTACGTACACTTAGTGAGACAAAATTGTGAATTGGATCTCATAAAAGCAATCATATCTATAGTTAAAGATAATGGTATTCTAGAATTATAATATTCACAAGAGGTTTCTATGATTGTGTGTATACTTCATTTGGAAGATAAACAAACATAATGATTTATCAACTTCGCCATATATCGCCAGGTAGGGAATTAAAAGAGTACCACACAAAACGACAGACCGTCCCTGAGCAACCTAGGAGACACAACACACCACTAAGACAATACCAAGACTAAGAGACATCATCCTAGTCTGGGTATGGTGTCACTGATGCCATCCAAACTAAGATAATAGATAAGAGGTTACTTCTAATGATGAAAGGACAAGTGTATGACAAGAAGAGTAAGAAAGGCCGTTCCTATGTTGAGGACTTATGAGCGGGTGGGCAGTGTCTGTGACTGTAGGGAGAATAAATGCTCTAGCGGTAATATTCCTCTGGCCAATGTGTATTGTGTGAATGGAATGGTATGGATATGTTCGCAGGGGTTTCACTCAATGGAATATCGGCAGAATATGGACCAATAGGAGGTAGGGTGATCTCCAATGGGAAAGTAGCGATCTGGAATGCATATGAGGTAGGTAGGAGGGACAAGGTTGTGTTACACAATTGTCACGGAAATGCTGTACTTCGTCATTTGCCGAAGGGAGGTCAGAGTTGCTTCTTGAGGGGCTCATCGTGCCCTAGGAATGATCATCTGGATTCGCCAAAGGATGGGTTACGTGATCGATGTGCCAGCAACCATGTGGCATGTGATTTCGCCAGCTTGTTATACCACAAGTGAATTCGTCTGCCAACTGCTCGATAAGGGGTAAGGTAGATCATCACCATAGGCAATTGAACACCTGAAAGGAACTGGTCGCTGACGCAGAGAGGCTTCCAAAAACAAAGAATGCCTTTACCCAAGGGTCCCTAATATCTACCATTTCTTACCTAACGTTTATTATAATCAGTCATATCAAGACTGGTGATTTCATGTGTTAGTAACATTTGGTCTAATGGTTCCTAAAATGGAACTAATTTCTGGTCTTTGATTTGATATTCACTTAGCATCAAATGAATACAATTTGATTGAGGTCAGTTCTTCACCGAGTTTACATTGACGAAGTTGTTTCAGGTGACATTCTTACTTGATCTCTCGGTTTTACTTACTAATCTCTCCATGGCTATAAGTTCCTGTGAACAACTTAGTCTACTCTAGTAGTCTCATGATCAGTCAAATCTAACCCTGTCTGTAATAAAGAAAATGCATTCGTTGTTGTTGTCAACAAAGCATAGACAGAAGGTTTTTGAGACCTGTCTATTACTTCCTGGATGCTGTCTTGGTTAAAAGTCAAGGATCTTTCGGGGAGTCTGGTTTGTAATAAGATTTTCAATGTCCCTATCCAGTTTTGGGGCAGTGTCTTCTACTCGAGAATCTCCCTAGGATTATGGCCCTATTCAGTTTTGGGAACGAAAGAAGCACAGTGTCTTATACTCGAGAATCTTCCAAGGATTCTGTTCTGTAATGAGGCTTTGAATGTCCCTATCCAGTTTTTGGAACGAAAGAAGCACATTGTCACAAGCACCAAATTGTTTGATCAATGACATATCATATCAGATAGTTAACCCTCTTTTTTCCAACAAGCATTTATTTACCTAACTGTTCTCAAGCATATCTATTGTGAACTCCACTGATGTTATCGATAGGGGAACAACCACGAAGGACAGGTCTGACGAAATGTAAATAGCCTATCAATTTATTGTTGATTATACAAAAACAGTTTGTATCTTTTTTGTTCAACCTTATTATTTCTCCAAGATGCAAAGCTTGAATCAGTTTGCGAGAGCTGACTGGAATGCTGGGCATTGCATGCAACTTCTTTGCATTGCTTGATGCTGTATTCACTCGCTGAGCGTTGTATACGTTCTTTAGGCGCTTTATGCATTCGCTTGCAGCCGTATTAAATTGCTAGGTGCTCCATACGTTTGCTAGACGCTGTATGTATTTGCTAGGTGCTGCATACATTCGCCATGCGCTGTATACATTCACTCAGCATTGTATATACCTGCTAGGCCCTGTAAATATTCACTAGACACTGAATTTTCAAGGCGCTGTATACATTTTCTAGACAATGTATACATTTAGTAGACGCTGTTTGCATTCTATAGGTGCCATATACACTCGTTTAGGGTTGTATACTTTTATGGGTACTAAATTAATTGGCGAGGCTATAGACTTGCTAACATGAACTTCTTAGATTATGTCCACAGTTGTTAGGATCTGTATACATTTGCAAAAATGTATATACTGACATAGGGCCTTTCACTCTGAGCGCCATATGCATTCTCACTGCACCGTCTGCAAGAAATGAATGCTGTGTATGTATATATCTGTCTGGTGTTTTAAACATTATCTAGGCGCTGTATGCATTCACCAGATGTATACATATCCTAGGTATCGTACAAAATACTAGGTTCTTAATATATTCCCTAGGTTCTGCGCGTATTTACTAGGCTGTGCATAAGTACACTAAGCGCTGCATACATTCGCTAGGCGATGTATTCATCTACCAGGCGCTCTATACATTCGCCAGGCAGTGTGTGAGTGTGCTATCTGCTGTATATATTTACCCGGGACTCAACCTCCCTATCAGGATAATCAAATTCCACAATGATATATGCTTATCTATAGTTGGTTATTGCATAACACGCACAAAGCGTTTAGCGAGGATAATATCGTAGCTAAAGGGTTCTGATTACTGAGCCAAGGGAGATACACCATATTTACAGTATGGTGACCTAACTCATGCCTATGCCATATATGCTACGCATGTTCTCCAATGTACAATAAACGATGGCCTAGCGGATTAGAGCGTCGCTACAGTGGCGAAGATCGAGATGACGGAACCCTGCCGCTAGAGAGTTGGACCAAGGGCATGGTTCATTGAATTCCATTTTGCAAAGTCCTATGTAAGGGAGGGGTACCGTCCTAGACTCCTGATAGGGGGAGTTCAGGACGTTAAACCGAAGAATCATCATCACAGTGAACGGACAGCCCAGAAACGTTCTTGAATCACTTGTACAAGCACGAGGATTCAGTCTTCGATCCAGTGCTTTCCTCTCCGGCGATAGTCATGCGTTGTTATCTTACTTATAATGGGTACACAGATATTTCTGTTTTATGAAACATGGCAACACGGTGCTTGTTCGCATCACAGTGACTAGCAGAGTGGGTACAGCTTCATCTGATCTAGTAGACATAATAAAAGTGGTTTAATAAGCACTCCTCGTGTTGCCGAAATGTCACAAAATAGGTCACTTGGATTTTTCATAAATAGATACGTCTGTACTTCATTATCCTCCTGCAAGTTGGGGGTGATTTTCCTCCATGTATGACAACTTCGAACTAAGTTTTCTTTTGATGGCGTCGTTGGGGAGCTCTTCAGAAGCGACCTATGCCTTGGAGGACCTGAAGACCCTAAATGCAACGTGACCTAGCATAGCCTTGTCCCTCTGCGGTTCCTCCTAAAGAAAGTGTGACTAGGATGGATGAGTGAATTAGGTGGTAATGAATGATACAAAATAAGGATGACGAGCTGAGGTGTTTGCTACAAAATATAAGGAAGGAACTACGCTGTAGAGGAACTCTATCTATGAAGGTCTGATAGTTGTAGGTTGTACTGACTATGGTGCTAGTATTGGGAAGTTTAAGAAGAAGGACAACAGGATGTGCCATACAAGATGCGTTCTGGTAAGGGATCGTGATTCATGGAACAAAATTATATTTAGAAAATGTGTCAAAAGTTCTTAGGAAGATGAAGGTTATCACGGGTCAGAGTACCAAGGGGGAATTAGGGTAATGTTAAATGTATTATAAGTAATGAGATATAAACCAAAACCAAAATATATGTGGGGCATGAAAGTCCGGCGAGACACGGGGCCATGGTGAGGTCGAGTGTGCTTGTGTGAAGGGTGTAGGTGTTTGTGGGGGGATCTAGACAGGGTGGAGACAATCATTTGTGTTGGTACCATAAGTCAGGAACTCATTATCTATTAACCACGACATATATATATATATATATATATATATATATATATATATATATATATATATATATATATATATATATATGTACACATACATATACATGCATACATATACATATATATGCATATATATATAAATATGTACATGTATATATATACATATATATATATGTATATATGTATATATATATATATGTACATATATATATACATGCATATATATATACATGCATATATATATATACATATATATATATACATATATATATATATATATATATATATATATATATATATAAATGACTTTTATACACCTTACACCTGCAGACCTCAGTGCCTGCGGTATACTGATTTTGTGACCCATAAATCGTATCATATTTGTCCATCACATTGGTCATCAAAAATAGACAGGATATCTTTTGTCACAATAGTTAAAGAAGACGAGCATCCACAGATGACACATCACCTGAACATTCTAACACCTTCACACTCTAAATGCTTACATACCCAACACCTGCACACGTTAAGTTACTTAGAAGGTGCATGGCAGGTGTGATTAAGAAAAGTGAGCTGGGCTAGACAAGCCTGCAGCCAACACTTGTTCTGTATAGTTGTTGTACTGTCTGATTACCGCACAAACAAATAAACCTATTAACAAGCCTGGGGAAAGGGAGGGAGAGGGGAAGGGAGTAGTGGCAACCTTAACACAAGTGTAAGCGCATGCGGAAGAGCATGTGTGGGGTACCCAGTACTATACTAATGTATCATACAGATGGTGGGCATTAGTGCCTATAGTACCGTAGAAGCGACTACTTCCCAGCAACTCCTATAGGAGATACGTCAGGAGGAGGGGTGCCCTCTTCACACTGCAGGATTAGTTAGAAAACGGAAGGTGGCTACCACGAACTCTTATAGTGAGGTGCATTCGTGAAGGGTAAGATAGCGTGCATTATAAACAGGGAATGTATACTTATTTTTGTTATATCCGTGCGCACATGCCTATTCGTGGGGAAACTGCCTGACACTTCAGTTATTGTGCTGACACTAACTGGCCACCAACTCGATCGGTTTACATTTTCTACGCAACCAATTACTGTGCTTGTATGCCCAGACCAAACCTAACCTAACCCAAAATAAATAACGCACAGCACTTTCTCAGTGCACGATTTAATGGACAAAATTTTGGGGGCCAAACTGTAATATTCAAGATAAATTGAACTGCTTAAATTGCAGATAACTCTCGGGACGAAGCGTACCAACCTTTCGTGAACAAGGCGTACCAACCGAAGCGGTTTGTTGTCCCAGTCGTGTTTCACTGTGTAGCGTCAGGCCAACTTGTAAATAACTTCTGCGGCAACCCTCCAATTGTTGACATCTTCACAATTTTTGCAAAGATAACAATTTTAACACATACTTTTGTCTGACTTTGTCCTCTTTGCGTTTCAACCGATTCATTATCCCTTCGAACCATTTGTGTGTGTGTGCGCGCGTGGCCACGTTGACTCCAAAAATCTCAGCGTTGGGCAAAGAGCTCGACATTAATATGAACTTCGTTCCGGGAGTTTCTACCTTCCAGCTCTTCCTAGCCGTCCCCCACCTTCCCCCATACCCTCCCCTCTCAAACCCGTGACGTTGGTATGGGTGCCTAGAATGAAAACGGGGGACTTTTATAGTCGACCACTACTGAGAAGAATGCGTTTGTATCGATGTGTGTGTGAAAAAAAAAATAGATCGTAAGTAACCTCTAAGGTAAACAGAAAAAGTCCTTGTTCAAGTTCTCGTTTGAAAAAGACCTTTTTATTGAGTATCTGTAGACTTTGTAGAGGCAAAACCCCAACTAAGGGATATGGGAAGTTGATCCTAAAGGATGCCAAAGAATTCTTTAATACTAATATCCTTTCGTAAGTTTTGAGTGCTTGCCGAGGGCCTCTGGAAAGAAGTCTTTCTAGATTTCATGAATAAACTAGAGCTTTTGGGGTTGGGTCTCTCCCTAGAT
>NC_134810.1:20794341-20806841 GCF_046742065.1 Oratosquilla oratoria | reverse complement strand
GAAGGTGGTCGGAAACAGGTCGTAAGCTTGGTGTGACTGGGGCTTTAGGCAACGACCCTACTATATACACGATGACCTTAGCAAATGGTTCCTCTTCCACAGGGATTGGCTTTAAAGGAGATACAACTACAGGGTGATTAGGTTTTCCTACCACCTGACAGGTGTATCAAGTACGACAGTGTTGTGCCACATCCCTCTTAATCCCTGGCAAGTAAAAGTGTTGCCCGATGTTATCTAAAGTTTTACGTACACTCGAATGTCCAGAAAAGGGCCTGTTGTGTGCTAGCCGCATAATAACCTCTTTCCGTTAGACCCTCGGCAGTATCACTTGCCGTCTCTCGGACCACACTGTGTCATCAGTGGGACAGGTACTTTCTACCCATAGGTGGAACAGTACTCTCCCTTCCAGGTAATACTCCTCAGAGAGCTCACTGCCACTCTTTACTTTTCCATACAGATGTCGGGGTCAAGTTTCTACAAGTCACTGAGACCTCTTACTTCCACTTCTCTCTCTCTCATAAACAAGCGAGTCAAATCATACACCTCCATTTCACGTTCTCGTTCCTCCTGGAACAGGGACCATAGACCAATCCCTGCCTCGACCTGGGTTTCCTCACTTGGGAGTTTTTTCTCGGGGTTCATACTGTCCTCACATTCAGGTTTTCCAAAGTTTCCCCACTTAAGACCCTCACCGGTCTTTACTTGGTCCTTAGACCACTCCCTCTGCGCGGCCATCGCCCTTGTAACAGCTCAAACCGGAAATAACCTCGAGTGTTGCCCCTCAAGCTGCTCGGTCTCTTCCGAAACAGCCAGTACCTCCGATACTATGGGTGTGGGACACATCTTCCCACCAACCAAATCATTCTCTACTATAACATCCACACCTACAACTGGCAACTCATCTACCAGACCCATCATAGCCTGTCCCTCGTGTAGAGGCGACTGTAAATCTATGGATACTAAAGGTATCTTTGTTAGGCCCCCTAGAGAGCCTTCTATTACACTCTCTCCAACCACTGGACTTTTTACCAGACTACTCAGCATTAGGGACTGGAGTTCCCCGGAGTCATGAAGGATAGTGACTCGCTTCCGGTCTCCTATGGAGACAAAACCTTGGGAGAGAAATAGCTGATATCCCTTTAAGTGGGGATTAAGTTTACTCTCCAAACTATTTAAGAGTACATTTTTACCTCCATTCACCTCTGATGGGCTGTTATTTATTTCTAAACTTACCAGTGCCACTGTTTTGGCTGCATCCCTTAAGCTCTCTTCCTGGGCTAGTGGAGGTACTTTTACTCTTACTCGTCATCGCTACTGGTTTGACGCCCTCAATCTCCCTTTATCTTTTCCAACAATACCCTCCCGCAGTAAAAACATGACTTAATCGGTGATGACTTACTACAGTCATCTTCCATGACTTCTCTGGGTTTAGTAGGTGACCCACCTGATGAAAGCAAGGTTCTCTATTTATTAAGCGCCAAGTCTCCTCTCCCCCTGTCACAGAATTACTTTACAGAAGTCCTTATCAATTCATGTTTATCTGCTAAGACTACGGCCTCCTCCAACTCAGAGACTTCTATTTTCCTGAAGATACAATGACATCTCTTTAGAAATAAACCCCAGATATTCCTCTACCAATATCAGTTCAGACAGGCTCTCAAAGTTATTATTTACGTTGTGAGATCTTAACCACTGGTCCCACAACAAACGGTTTTGCTCTACTAAATTCTATGTGCGACATGCTAGGTTGCTTCCTCATATAACTTGGGAACGAGTTCAGATGTCCTAAGGATGGCTGTTTTAATCACATCATAATCCTTCGCCTGTGCGTCCTCTAGGGCGCCATATACTCTAAAGATCTTCCCTCTGAGGCTAGTTCGCAACAGCGCAGGCCAAAACTTCTTTGGCCACGAATAATTTTCAGCCACCCTTTCAAAATAGCAAAATATTGATCCAGATGGGATTCATCGAACTCAGAAAGAAACTCAGGTCTCCCATACACGGTTTGAGGAATTGGTAGCATTTGTTAATTACCTTGCAATTCAGCTTTAAGTTTAGGACTCTCAATTTCTAATTTAGCCCTTTCAGTTTCTTCCTTTCTAGCTTCGTCTTCTAACTTAGCTCTCTCAGTCTCTTCCCTCCTAGCTTCTGCTTCTAATTTATCTATTTCGAATTCTAATTGCAACTCGCTTAATCGAGATTCGGTGTGCCAGGATTCATCATTACCATCTTCCCGTTCTTCTATATTCACTGAAGCGGCCGAAGCTTGTTCTGTATTACTCTCTTCATGTCTTCACAACACACTTTCGTCTCGATTACGCAACATTGCCAATACCATATGTACTAACTTCCTTTTGTTAATAGCGTGGGCCGAACTAGTCCCAAAATAATGGGCTATCAATTTCAACTTGGGTATGGTGAGACCTTATATTTCCCTTTCAGTGGGTTGTGTCCTTACAAATTCCTCCACTTCGGTTTCGTTGGTCAGCCGCATCTTCATACATTAATAAAGCTATTCACTGTGACCCACATGCGTAGTATTTCCAGTTCATCTTTAAATCCTGGCAACGGGGCGCCAACTAATATTACAAACATCTCTAGATATGGATCAAAAGGTCTCCTGTCGGCATGCTCCGCCTTTGTAATCCTTTGAAGAGGGGACGAGGGATAGAAGGGGTGGCTACTAGTAAGTGAAGATATAGGTAAGCGTGTAGTGGAGTGGAAGGAGGTTTTTTCAAGGTTGATGTGGATGAAGGTGAAGCTGGGAAGGGAGATGTGAGTCTTTGTAAGTGTGTATGAGCCTGGTAGTGAGAAGAGCGTAGAGGAAAGGGAGGCTTCTCCCGTATGCTTACAGGGGTGTGTCCGCAAATGGTAATGAGGCTACCCAAATTACGGAAAGTTGATTTTCAATTGTATTAGAATATATCTTTTTATCATTTGTCTGTTATATGTCAATTTATTATTATTTAGTATTTACCTGTTTGTTTATTATGTAACTATACCTATGCATTTATCTATATATTTTATTTATTGTTTACATTTTTATAGTTTTTATTTATTCATTTATTTATTTATCATTATTATGATTTTTTCGCATCCGACCTAGATAAGGACTAAAAGGTCACCTGTCGGCATGCTCCGCCTTTGTAATCCTTTGTAATCTGCGACCCCAGTTCCTATTTTACACCAGGCCCAAGCCAACTAGTTGCAGAGGGTAAGGATCGGAACAAATCCCTTTCACGCTTTTGCCATTGTAACCATGAGAGAAATTCGCTAGTGACACTCTCATGCAAGAGGAACCCACAGTCAGGATGAAATGGAAACTAAGAGGAAAATTAAACTTCTATATTTCGGCTACAGACTATAGCCCTCTTCAGGAAAGTACAAAATGCAAGAATTGTTTGAGACTTAAATACTGTCAAGGTGAAAGAAGGCCAGAAACATGGGTAGATGACGGGCAACATTTTATCACTCAGGGCGGAGTCAGAAGGAAGAGGGATGCGAGGTCAGAAGGGGTAGGGGTGTGAGGTCAGAAGGGGGGAAGCGGGGTCAAGACGTTGAAGATTCTTAACCAAACACCCTCCTGACCCCGTATGTCTGTAATTCTCTCTGAGGAAGACACACAATTGAAATATAAGAAAATAAAGTACCTCTGCCAACACTCTGAGCTTTCCTATACCAAATACACTCAAATTATTAATTCTACTTCAATATATATATATATATATATATATATATATATATATATATATATATATATATATATATATAAAATCAGCCAATTCCACTTCCTTTCTTTTACCGCCTCCACAATATCTTTCACTCTAGTCTGCTCTCTCACCCAACTTGCTCTCTTTCGGTCTCTCAGCGTTATTCCCATCATTGATCTTTCCATTCTTCTCTATGCACTCCTTAGCTTTGTTTTCATCACCTTCGTCAGTTTCCAAGTCTCACGCCCGTAGATTATTGATGGTAGGATGCATTGATTGCAAACTTTACGTTTCAAATATAAAGGTCGAGAGCCTTTCATGATTTTATTATACTTACCAAGCACTTTCAACCAATTATAATACGTCTTCTTATTTCATTATCATGATCTTTGGTCACTTTCACCATCTGACTAAATAAGTATACTCTTCAACTTCTTCAAGATTCTCACCATCGATTATATTATCTTTACTTTGAATTTCCGTGTTGAACATTACTTTGGTTTTACTCTTATCAATTTTTAAACCTACTTTGAGACTCCTTATTCAGGTCACTCAACATATCTTGCAAGTATTCTGCTCTTTCTGAAATAAGAATAATGTCATCCGCAGATCTTAGATGGTTCAAATATTCGCCATTAATCTTCAAACCTTTCTCTTCCCAACTCAACCTTCTGAAAATCTCTTCCAAGCAAACTGTGAATAATTTCGGTGAAATTAAATTGCCTCGCCGAACTCCTTTTTGTATTTTATGTAGTCGAATTATAGCGGTACCTTTCGCATAAGTCTTTTCTAAAACCCTTACGATCTGTTCGTTTGTACCTTGATAGAGTAGCGAGTTTAGTATTGCTATTTGTTCTACCGAGTCAAAGTCCTTCTCGTATTCAACAAAAGCTAAACAGAGAGGTATATTGTATTCTGTCGTTTTCTCGATCAGTTGGTTCATCGCCTTCAAATGGTCTAGAGTCGAATATCCGCTCTTAAAGCCTGCCTGTTCTCTTGGTTGGTTTCCATCTACAAAATGACCTAGTTTAATAGTAAAAACATTTGAGAATATTTCATATATATTTGATAGCAAGCTAATCGGTCGATAGTTACTAAGGTCCTTCTGGTCTCCTTTTTTAATGAAGCAAAATCACTCTAGCATTGCATCACGATCCAGGAACGCTTTCTTGCCGTAAGCACAAGGTGTACAACTGAGATAATATGAGTTTCTTTCCTTGCCGTTTTCAAGAGATCTATCGATATACTATCTTCCCAGGTGCTTTTCCTCGTTTCATATGTTTAGAGCAAATTCTACTTTTTCCTTTGTAATTTCTGGTACACTACTAGTGTCCACAGATGACTCGTCTTCGACGAGTAAAACTTGGTAAAACTCTTCTACTCTTTTTACCATTCTTTCTCTGTATTTAATTTCTCCATTTCTATCTTTCAAACATATCATTGCTGTCTTCCTAAAGCATGTCTGCGATTGGTCCCTTTAATATTCTAACCTTTCCGAATAGTTTCCTCTATTTCATCTGTGTTTCTCTTTTCTCTAATATCGGTCTTTTGTTGATAAGCTTGTTTAGTTCTACTATTTCTATTTAGTTTCTCTTGCTTTTAATCTGCATAGTCCTCCTTTTATTTAGGCCATTTGTAGCTTTGGAGTATTTGTTTTCTCTAATACTTGTTGTACTTCCTACTTTCTCTGCCGATTCCCTAATGATATTCACTAAATTCAAATTTATAGCTTCGACGTTGTCCTTGTTAGTTTTTAGAGCTTCAAATCTATTTATAATTTCTAAATGAATTTTTTTTATTATCCTTAACGTTTGCAAGGCTTATTTTCTTTCTTAAACCTAGTTTATTTCTCTCGGCTATGAAATTGAATTTACCTGTGCAACCTACCATTCAATGGTCACTACAAAAATAGTTCATCACCTTTTTTTCGTCTTTGCATATATATATATATATGTATATATATATATATATATGTATATACATATATATATATATACATATATATGTACAGTATATGTATACATATATGTATATATATATATATATATATATATATATATATTTACATGTATATATATATATATATATATATATATATATATATATATATATAAAATATGTATATATATATATACATATATATATATGAATGTCTGTATGTATATAAATATATATGCAAAGAAATCACAAATACACGTGATAAACCATTTTTGCAGAAACCACTGGAAAATGAAAAATACGGTTACCGAATGTTTTAGTTTATTTAAGGCATTTTCAAAGATATAAAGTAGTCACACAAAAAGTGATATTATATACATAAGAAGAAATAGGAGATTCGGAGAGGTCCCATGTGAACAGACTCAGTACAATCTAAGTTACAAATGATCACAAACAACTTTAATAATAATAAGATTATCCAATTTGTACGACTATGAACCCAAACTCAAATTCATATAATTTTCGAAATTACTTTTAACATAACAAGGTTCAATAATATCTATTTTTACATTATCGTTACAAGATGTAATTACTTTTGATTTTTTCCAGTCAATGCTATGTCCATAGTCCTTTTGGTGAACAAACAGTCCACCTGACAATTGCCCCGTTCTAATGCTTTTTATTGGCTTATTCTTTTGTTCAAAACTTTACTTGTTTGGCCTATGTAAATAAAATTACAAGCTTTACATGGTATGCTGTATACACAACCTTCATTTTCTCTTGATGAATTTTTAATCAACAAGCTCTTAACATTGTTATTGCTTTTAAAATCCACCTGGATACCAAAAAAAAAAAAAAAAATGCTAGGAAGACTGATTAAATTCTCATAGTAAGGCATTGTTAACATATTCTTATGATTAAATTGTTTTACATGAGAAGTATTAAAAAAAAATTCCTAGCTCTGCTTTGTGCTTTGGAAAAAAATTAGAATATCTGAAATATTTGATTGACAAGGCACAAAACAGATCTAGGAAATATTTTCTTAATACTTCCCATCTAAAGCAATTTAATCATTAGAGTGTGTTAACAATTCCTTACATTCTGTCTGAGGAAGGCATATCAGCCGAAACGTTACGCGGACCTGCTCAACAAGTAATATTCCTTCAAGTTATCAAGAGCATCATGGAGACACCTATGGTCTCCCCAATAATGATGGACTTCAAAGAAACACTCAGTAATACAAGAGCCGCCAATTCGCCAGCGGAGGAAATGGACGAGGGGTTCCATTACCAGCGCCAAAAGCTGAAGAAGATGAAGAAGAAGGAGGCCGCCAAGAAGCACAGGCAGACCAAGAAGCTACCATGCTTCAGGTCAGTCATTTCAAAGAATTGGCCCACGGAGTACAGTATCCTGGTAGCAGTGGAGAAGACCCTCCCAAACATCCCCCTAAAGCTTGTGGTCAGACAGAATGGTCTGCACCACATCATCCCGCGGACAGAAGAAGCTGCCGGTGCCTTTCTTTCATTAAAGAATCTGAACGGACTGCCATGCCCACTGACAACCCTGTATCCGGAGGAGAAGATAAATGAAGCGGTGATCGAAAAGGTCCCTCTTTTCATCGATGCAGACCCCTTCCTACAAACGAATGGAGTGAGAGCTGCCAACAGAATGTCGAGGAAGGTCAACGGCCAGATCCAGAACCTATGAATGGTCAAGATCAGCTTTCGAGGAGCATTGCCAGAGAGAATCAACATAGGTTTCATCGGGTCATACCTAGTGCGACCCTACATCCAAACATCGCTACGCTGCTTCCAGTGCAACCGCTACGGACAAGGAGTCGCAGCATGCCAAACCACAGTCAAGTGTGCAGTTTGTGCAGGGGACCACGACAGCCGTCTGTGCTTCAAGAAACATCAAGAGGAGAAGGAGATCTTTCTGAGGTGCGTAAACTGCGACGGGAACCACATGTCCTCCAGCATGAGATGCCTGTGTAACAGAGGAAGATGCAGCGTAGAATGCAGGCAGTCACACGACCACGTCCTGCCCAGAAGGCTCCAGCTCTCACAGAAGAAGAGTACACACAACTATCGGCAACTACAAAGCCCATGCTACTCACGCAGACGAAGAAGACCCAGGGCAAGGAGATCCAAATAGAGAAGACGCGGCAAGACAAGACCCAGACATAGATGCGACCCGTTCCAGAGTATGCACCAGCTACAAACAAGACAACAGAAAAGACTGTGCTACCTGCCCCGACACAAGCACACACAGAGTCAGCACTCAAGCTACAGAAGTACAACGAGATTATCAAAAACAGCAAACAACTCAACTCGCAACCAAGAGAACAACCAACGAGACCAATAACCAGACAGTCAGAAGAGTCAGTGACCGATCGGCTAGAGAGAATAATGACACAGTTGATGGAAATGATCAACACTCTGCTCTCTGCCCTCGTTCAGCCCCTTACTCAGAGATCTTAACAATCCTCCACTGAGTGGAACATCCAAGGAGCGATGGGGAAGAAGGATGAGTTTCTACAGGCAACAATTACGAACAAGATTGACGTAATTCTCCTTGAAAAGACACTCATCAAGAACTGACCACAAGTGCAAGATGAAGCTCCCAGGATACGAAATCTACCACCTACCAGCAACACCAGGCAATAGCCAGGGGCTAATCACAGCGATCGTTAACAGATATCCGTCTGCACCAGTTGACAGCAAAGTTTACCTCAGGGACGAGACAGAAGTCCTCAGCACAAAGATCTACACCGGTGCCAGGAACGCCCATCAGATTCTCATCCACAACGTCTACAAGTCATACAACAAGATTCTGGACCTCAGCAGTGTACTGCAAGACAACCTAGGCCCAACTATCATTGCCGGAGACTTTAATGCCCACAATCCACTCTGAGGAGGAACCAAACACAATGCAACAGGGAATCACATCGCAGACCTGCTCACTAACAACAGTAACTTCATGGTGCTGAATAATAGTGCTCCAATAAACACACTGGGAGCCTGTATCGACCTCACCATAACCAACGCAGCCCTAGCGCCCATGTGTACATGGAAGATCAACGACCACCTGTGCAGTGACCATCACCCCATAGATACCACGATCAACCTCTCCACCACCAATCCAAACCTGAGGACTATATTCCACATATAAACCTGAAGAAAGCTAATTGGACCTGATACCAAGAGGAACTGGACTCCTTCCTGCTGGAGGTGGACCCCAGGTACTTCCCGTTAGAAGGCACATGTCCCAACGACGGATGCAAACCAAGTAAAAATGAAGATCATCCGTCAAATAGTACATGTTCTAGCCTGGAAGAAGACGCAGGGAGAATCATGAGATGCATCCTTATTGTAGCAGAAAGATCGATCCCTCTCACCAAAAACAGTAGAAAATGTATTAATTTAATGGTTCTACAATTAGAGATGCAAGAAGTTGAAAAGGAGGGTCAACAGGTACATAAAGATCTTCAAAAAACACCGGCGCCCCTACGACCTACTGAATCCTAGAGCATCCCAGAAGCATGCCAGGGAAGAGTATCATCAAGCAAAGACCAGAGCCTGGTTCAGTTGGTGTGGCACCATCAACCAGCGTACCTCTTCTAGTTAACTCTAAAGACAAATCAAGGCAACACTGGGAAGGCCACCACAGACTCCAACACATCCAAACCAGGCAGCAGAAGCAGAGGCAGAAACAGAGAAGCTTATCGACGAGTTCACAGTCAGATCCGCGACAAGACAGCTCCCACCTGTCATCCAAGCCAAACAGACAGAGCTGGAAGAGGAGCGGAGACAATTCACCAGTGAAGGGAAAAGCCAAACTGCTGACACAGACCAACCTTTCACAAGCCAGGAATTGATCAGAGCAACAAAAAAGATGAAGGTCACGTCACTTAGTGAGTATGGTATCCACAACAGTCTGCTAGTCAATGCCACCCCACTCCTTTAAGAAGAGATTCTACGACTTTTCAACAGGTCCTGGGCTGAACAAAGACTACTGAGCCATTGTAAGATTGCTATAATCACCCCTATAACCAAGGAAAATAATAAGTTCAAGCCCATCAGTCTCCTGACCTGCCTCAACAACCTGATGGAACGAATGGTCCTTTCAAGACTCCTATGGGATACATGAAGATTCCACATGCATGTCTACGGCTTCAGTTCCGGAGTAGGAACAACATACAGCATCTGCCACCTCACCACTTACATCTCAGAGACAGGGAAAAAAGGGGAATGGCGGTGTTCATCGATTTGGGGAATGCCTTCGAACTTGCTGGGAAACTCCCTATCCTAACTGCACTCTACAAGAGCAAAGTTCGTGGTCGAATAATGTCATGCCTGGATTTCCTGACCGACCGTAAAGCCAAGGTCTGGTTCCAAAGGCAGCTGTCCAGTACCAAAAACTTCGAGAACGAAACTCCATAAGGAAGTGTCCTCAGTCCAACCTTGTTCAACATCTTGATGAACGAGATTGTCAGCATCCCCTACACCAACGTTGTCATCCGCTTGAGCAATGCAGTCGTTCTGGTGCCGATTGCCAACAAAGCCAGACCGATGCAAGCCATTCACCATGGACTCCTCAAGATAGAAGATACATGCAAGACACTGGGCCTCATGATTATTATTGTTATGATTTTTTTTCGCATCCGACCTAGATATGGACCAAAAGGTCTCCTGTCGGCATGCTCCTCCTTTGTAATCCTTTGTAATCTCCGTCTAGAAGGCCAAGGCCATGGGAGACGTCCCGACACAGCCCTTGACACTACAAGACTCCACATAGAATGAGTACACCAGTACCTGAGCAACATCTTCGATAGGCAACTGACTTTTAGGCCTCATGTCAACTACATCCAGCAAAGAATGCAAAAAAAAAAAAAATCAACGCTTTGAGAGCCATGTTAACGAAATCTGCAGGAACCAACACGCACATTTTGAGAAAAAGTTAAATAACCACAATACGCTCAGTCATAGAATATAGTAGCTAGGCCTACTACATCGCCAAACCCACCACGCTTGAGTTGCTAGACAAGCTACAGAACTGCATTACGGGTTATCCTTGCAGCCCCTCCCTACGCCAAAGTAGCCACCATGGAAAGGGAAGTGAACATACCACCACTCCGCCTGAGACAAAACCTCCTGGCATCAAGACTACAGTTCAAGATCCTGAGATCACCTTTTGATCATCCTCTACAACAGCCAATAAAAACAACCCTGAGAAGAAGCAGAGAACTCTTCTCCAGCTCCTGGCTGATGCGAATGACCGACATACTACTCAAGTACCAAGTTCTCAAAAACAATCCCCCAGATATGATAGAGAGAACAATGATACTTCACAGACCACCCTGGTTCAAGGTTCCTGGTACCATCATCATCGACAGCATCCCTGGAGGGAAAAAGAACACGGATCCTGAAACACTAAAGACCATCACCAGGATGAGAAAATTAGAAGTAACACCGCCTGAAGCCGTCAACTACTACACGGATGCTTCAGTCCTTGGAGAATCAAGACGGTCTGGCAGTGCATTCTTCACAAACAACCTGGCCTTCAGAGCCAGCATCAGTGATGACCCTTCAACCCTCCATACCGAGTTCATAGCCATCAAGATGGCCCTGATGCATGCTTGCCACAGACAACGTATTCCCATAGTAATCCACACTGACTCCATGAGCAGCGTACAGACCCTACGTGACCCCTTTCCAATAGAGAACTGAGAACTGATCACCTACATCCAGCCCCTCACAAAGCATTCAGAAGACAGAGGGACATCAATCACTGGATCCCAAGCCACATTGGCATCACAGGGAATGAAACAGCAGATATTCCAGCCAAGGAAGCTGCCAACAAACCTGGGATTGACTTTCTAGTACCACAAAGTGACAGCCAACTGAAGACCAAGATTTACAAATAAATCCATGAAGTCCGGGACAGACAGCTAGGTGAAGAAGCCTTCACCTTCAAGACTGTCAGGTGGAACCTTCAGGTCACAAGTGGGAAACCAATTCAACTGCCGCCCAACATCTCCAGGAGCAAAGGGACCACACTAACCAGATTGCGACTTGGTTACAAACTTCCCACTGGAACAGCAACACCACCACACCTGTGTAATCTTTGTGATGATGTTTTCAGCTACACCCATTACCTTAGCAACTGCCCAGCCACCTCAAACGTTAAACAAAGACTAGAGAATATCCTACCAGCAGAAGACAGACCACATAACCCAGAAGACATAGCCACCAGCATTCTTCGTCACTTAGCAGACTGACTACACCAACTATTACTACTTTTTATCTCGGATCACCCACTATAACAAGACATCAGAATCAAGACTAAGGTCACCCACCAGATAACACGACACAGCCACAGGTGGGCCGCATGAAGCAGGGCCCACACTCTAACAGTTGAGGAACCATCATCACCATCAACTACTTTGTACCCTTGAAGGTGTCTTAAATAGACGGAAATGTCTAGTAACCGTATTTTTCATTTTTCACTGGTTTCTGCAATACATATATATATATATATATATATATATATATATATGTATATATATATGATATATGTATATACATATGTAACACACACACACACACACACACACACACACACACACACACACACACACACACACACACACATATATATATATATATATATATATATATATATATATATATATATGTAGAGACATTGGGACAAATTATGGGAAAGGTGGAGGGGGAAACACGGGTCTTTATCTGATTATCGAGTTTATTCCTGACCGGTTTCGCTTACAATAGCTTCCTCTGAAGAAGATATTTTAAGCGAAACCGGTCAGGAATAAACTCGATAATCAGA
>NC_134810.1:20789341-20791841 GCF_046742065.1 Oratosquilla oratoria | reverse complement strand
TATATATATATATATATATATATATATCAAATCAAATCAAATCAAATCAAATCAGCCATCCTGAGTCCACTGCTGAACAAAGGCCTCCTTCATAGCATTCCATGATTCACACGACCGTGCCACCCTCTGCCACGTCACTCCCGCAAACCTCTCGATCTCGTCTCTCCACCTTCTGTCTGGTCTCCCTCTTCCACGCTTCCTATCTCGCGGCGTCCATTCAGTAACACACTTGCTCCATCGCTCATCAGTCGTTCGCACCAACTTACCTGCCCAATTCCACTTTCTCTCTTTTACTGCTTCCACAATATCTTTCACTCTAGTCTGCTCTCTCACCCAACTTGCTCTCTTTCGGTCTCTCAGTGTTATTCCCATCATTGATCTCTCCATTCTCCTCTGTGCAGTCCTTAGCTTTGTTTCCATCGCCCTCGTCAGCTTCCAAGTCTCACATCCGTAGATTATTGCTGGTAGAATGCATTGGTTGTAAACTTTACGTTTCAAACATAAAAGTAGAGAGCCTCTCAGGATTTTACTATACTTACCAAACATTTTCCAACCAATTGCAATGCGTCTTTTTATCTCATTATCGTGATCTTTCGTCACCTTCACCATCTGACCTAAATAATTATACTCTTCAACTTCCTCAAGACTCTCATCATCAATTACAATCTCTTTACTTTGAACTTTCGTGTTGAACATTACTTTGGTTTTACTCTTATTCATTTTTAAACCTACTTTGATACTTTCTTTGTTTAGATTGCTCAGCATATCTTGCAAGTCGTCTGCTCTTTCTGAAATAAGGATGATGTCATCTGAAAATCTTAGGTGGTTCAAATATTCGCCATTAATCTTCAAACCTTTCTTTTCCCAACTCAACCTTCTGAAAATATCTTCTAAACAAGCTGTAAATAGTTTGGGTGAAATTGTATCGCCTTGCCGTACTCCTTTCTCAATTTTGATCTTTTCTGTGTCTTTATGTAGTCGAACTATAGCGGTACCTTTCGAATAATTTTTTTCTAAAACTCTTACGATCTGTTCGTTTGTACCTTGTTTGCGTAGCGAGTTTAGTATTGCTATTTGTTCTACTGAATCAAAGGCCTTCTCGTAATCTACAAAAGCTACACACAGAGGTATATTATATTCTGTCGTTTTCTCGATTAGTTGGTTTATCGCCTGCAAATGGTCTAGAGTTGAATATCCGCTTCTAAAGCCTGCCTGTTCTCTCGGTTGGTTTCCATCTAAAACTTGACTCAGTCTATTTGTGAGGATCTTGGAGAATACTTTATATACGTTGGATAGCAAGCTAATAGGTCGATAGTTACTAAGGTCCTTCTGGTCTCCTTTTTTATGAAGCAAAATCACTATAGCATTGCACCACGCATCCGGAACGCTCTCTTGACGTAAGCACTGGGTGTACAAATCAGCTAATTTAATATGAACTAATTTACCAGCGTCTTTCAATAGATCTATTGATATACCATCTTCCCCAGGTGCTTTTCCTCTTTTCATAGTTTTTAGAGCAAATTCTACTTCTTCCTTTGTAATGTCTGGTACACTACTAACGTCTGCACATGAATTTACTGACTCAACTACGGCCTTCGAAGAGTAAAGCTCTTGGTAAAATTCTTCTACTCTTTTTACCATTTTGTCTCTACATTGAATTATTTCTCCATTTTTATCTTTCAAACATATCATTTGCTGTCTTCCTAAAGCATGTTTACGCTCGGTCACTTTAATACTTTTACCTTTCCGAATGGTTTCTTCTATTTCGTCCATGTTTCTCTTTCTTTTCTCTAATCTCTGCCTTTGTTGATAAGCTTGTTTAGTTCTCTTTCTATTTCGTCTCTACTGCTTTTAATCTGCATGTTCCTTCTTCTTTTAATTAGGTCATTTGTAGCTTTGGAGTATTTGTTTTCTCTAATGTTTTTTGTACTTCCTACTTTCTCTGTTGATTCCTTAATGATATTCACTAAATTCACATTGATATCTTCCACGCTGTCCTCGTTAGTTCTTAGAGCTTCGAATCTATTTTTAATTTCTAATTGAAATTTCTTTTTATTGTCCTTAACCTTTGCAAGGCTTATTTTCCTTTTTAAAACTAGTTTATTTCTCTCGGCTCTGAAGTTGAATTTAGCTGTGCATCCTACCATTCTATGGTCACTCCCTATGTTGACTTTATTTATCACCGTAACATTGCTAACGCTTTTGCTCTCATCTCCTAATATGAAGTCTATTTCGTTCTTTGTTGTTCCATTTGGACTTCTCCACGTCCATTTACGACCTACACGCTTTTGAAAGAAAGTGTTCATTATCCCCATATTGTAGTTCTCTGCAAAACTGACTAACATCTCACCTCTGTCATTTCTTTCACCTACTCCAAACTTCCCAATGCACGTCTCATCTCCCATCTTCTTCCCTACTTTAGCATTAAAGTCTCCTATTACCAAAGTGTACTTACTTTTTTCTTGATCCATTACTTGACTTAAATCATCATAGAAGGACT
>NC_134810.1:20739341-20766841 GCF_046742065.1 Oratosquilla oratoria | reverse complement strand
CAAGAGAATGGAAGCTAGCTAACGTTACTCCCATATTCAAAAAAGGTGACAAAAAGAAACCAAATAACTATAGGCCTATAAGTTGGACTTCAATCGTAGGAAAAATAATGGAAACTATCATCAGAGATGCTATCGAACATCATTTAGAAAGTAACCGTTTGATAAATGATAGCCAGCATGATTTCAGAGGGAAACGTTCTTGCGTGACTGACTTACTCGAATTCTACAACACAGTAATCTCGAATTATGACAAAAGAAACAATATAGATTTAGTATTTCTAGACTTTGCAAAAGCTTTTGATACCGTCCCACACGAGAGACTACTTACTAAATTAGCTTTGCATGGAATAAGTGGTAGCCTATTAGGTTGGACTAGTAATTGGTTGAATGGTCGAAAACAGAGAGTTGTTTTAAATGGAAAAACTTCTGGATGGAAAAGTGTTGCATGTGGAGTTCCTCAGGGTTCCGTTCTTGGGCCACTTCTATTCATAGTATATATAAATGATATAGACCATGGACTAAAATCTACTGTTTCCAAATTTGCTGATGATACAAAACTGTGCGGAATGGCAAATGATCACTCAAACCAATTAGATATTCAAGAAGATTTAGATAAATTACAGCAATGGTCTGATAAGTGGCTAATGAAATTTAACACAAGTAAATGCAAGGTAATGCACATAGGTAAAAATAACAGTAAGTACGATTACAAGTTATTTGGAAATTCGTTAACAAAAGTGGGTAGTGAAAAAGATCTCGGCGTAATTATCAGTAACGACCTCAAATCATTCAAGCAGTGTATTTCAGCCTCTGAGAAAGCAAATAAGATTCTGGGACTGATTGCGCGATCTTTTGATTTCAAAGGTCCATCACTCATTAACAAGCTATATAAATCGTTAGTTCGTCCACATTTGGAATATGCTGTTTCCGTATGGTCACCGAATCTCATTAAAGACATTGACAGACTAGAAAAAGTACAACGGCGAGCCACAAAACTGATTCCAAATATAAAAAATAAATCATACGAAAATCGACTAAAGCACATGAATCTGTTTTCCCTAAAAAAGCGTAGACTCAGAGGTGACTTGATACAGGTCTTTAAGATTTTAAAGGGAATTGACAACATCAAAAGTGACCAAATTTTCACATTGAATGAGATTCAGAGAAGAAACAATGGTCTCAAACTATCCGGAAATAGATTCAATTTGGAAGTAGGTAGAAACAACTTTGCCAACCGTGTAGTTAATGAATGGAATAAACTTCCTGCATAGGTAGTGCAATGTAGTTCAGTTCGAAGCTTTAAGAATCATTTAGATAAATACCTAAGTAAGATGCTGTAATGATTATAATTTATTTCACATTATTTATTTTTGTTTTGTTATCATTTGTCTGTCTGATTTTCATTTATCATTAGTTATATGTCAATTTATCATTATTTACTATTTACCTGTTTTTTATTATTTTAACTATACCTATGCATTTATTTATGTATTTTCTTTGTTATTTACATTATTATAGTTTTTATTTGTCATTTTATTATTAACATGATATTTTTTTTTTTTTTTTTTTTTTTTTTGCATCCGACCTAGATATGGATCAAAAGGTCTCCTGTCGGCATGCTCCGCCTTTGTAATCCTTTGTAAGCTCAGGTTTTGTGTGTGCACGCGTGCTAAAGCGTTTTATTATATGACTACTTCTATATACAAAAAGTGTAACAATAATACAAGTTTTTTTAGTGTTGCAATACAACTGTTGTCTTTGTAGCTTGTGTTCTCACCCATAAGTGATCATTAGCTTCGTATGTATTATGAAATATAATAAAATTTATTAGAAATCCGAATATAAGTTGACTTATTTTAAGATCCTATGGTACACGTACATGCGGTGCTCCCCTGACCCATTCTTACCTATAGTCAGCGCAACGAGAAGTGACCGTTAAGGCGGGGTTAGGAGATTTCCCGGTGTTGCCACATCTCCACAGATAACACGGCCCGCACGGCTCATACTGAATGCAGTGTAAGGGGGGCGGGGCTAGAGAATAGCTATATTGGCAACGTCGCTCTATCTTGCTCATATGCCATGTCTGATTCGAGGAAACGAAACCTTTGTATAGAAAACATTGCTTTGATTTTTACCTCAGTGGTGGTGTGTGGCAAAAAATTATAATATAACTATATGTGGTAACATTATAAAAATATAAAATAAAATTATAAGATAAAATAAAATTATAAAGTAACTATATGTGGCAACACAGGGGGACTCCCAGTGCTCCGCCCTAACGGCCATTTCTCAATGCAACGAGTATAGTTCTCGGACCACGAGGGCGAGTCTATTAGTCACCCCTCTGGTGTGAGGATCAGAGTAGCTACTAAACCCAGAGGTATAACTTGCGCCAGCAACCCGGTGTTATAGAGGAACATGCGCTGTTGCAATATAGACTCTTTAAGATAAACGGCTGGCAAAGAGCAGCGAACTACTGTGCTAGACCTCTCATTGTCAGGCTGCCCGGCGTCCAGCGATATGGAACCCCATGAATGGCGGGTCTTGAGTGAGGGTCCCAGAGGGCCCAGAAGAAAGGGCTTAGGAGTGCAGCCAGTGGCACACTGCCCGGCGTCACCGTTGCTGCTTGTTGTTGGCTTAGGTAAAGTTTCCCTTGTGTATCATTAGACTCGAAAGGTTGAGATAGCAGTTTTACCAGGGGAAGATGGTTATCGTTATATGAGGTTCTGGCTATCGCCATAATCTGGCCGCATCCGCAGAGTGTGACACCGGCATTAGACTGTTGAGGGGCTTCCTATCGACAGCCCTGTCCTGGAAGGAAGGCGACCCAACATCGGACTTAAAAAAAAAAAAAAAAAAAAAAAAAAAAAAAAATCTCCCTTACCACTACATGGGAGTGAGATGGTGGTGAATTTGCTCATATAATCATTGTTAATTATATACTAAAATCTAACAACAACAAAATTGCAAAAATGTTTTCGTGGGGTACACTTATAAGAAGATAAACACATACACAAGTAAGTCCATACGTGAATAGTTAAATAGTGTAATGAATAAATAAATAAATGAATGAATGAATACATTGCTAAACAAATCAGCAATAAAATACTGGACTTAATCAAATAAACCGATAGGAAATTAAAGGTGCATTAATCAATATCTAGAAACAAGAAACTTTAATGAAGAGAAATTGAAATAGATGTCAATAAACATTCAGTGAACAAAAAAGAACAAAAAGCTATGTCAATAGAGAAAATAAATTAACTGATTAATGATTCGATATATCAATGGAACAAAACCTTATTGGGTGATAAATAGGTCTATAAATAAATAGAGTAACATAGACAATTTATCTATATCTACATACTAAGAGCTTTTTTTACCCCTTATGATTGAGGTAAATAAGTCAAGGACACGTACCTATTCCCGCCCATTCCACTCCCATCCACCACCCTTTCCTCCTCTCATCTTAGCTCCTCCTGGATGACGGGTCGTCCCTGTATCTCGCCCACTGGCCTGGGTCAGAAGCAATGTAGCAAGACATAGTACATCCAAAGCAAGGCCGCTTCATTTAATCGGCGTCCGTGCATCTTTTATCACTTTCGCTGATGACGTCACTGTCTGCGCTCTTATGTCGTGCGACAGGTAGCGTGCGCCATGTACGCCCTAGAGCCAGTGGTTCTTAACCCCTGGGTCGCGACCCAAATTTGGGTCACCAAGCCATTTTATTGGGTCACTAAGGGTTTGCAGAAAATAATTATTTTCCCACTACAAATTTATTATAATTATATACTGTAATAATTAAAATACATGATGCCTAGTTTTAGGATTCTAAGCAGACCATGATTAAATGAAAAATAAATAAAACCCGCTTTTAAAAGCATAACCATATTACTTATAAAGACAATTCGTATATCTATGTAGGCTTGGGTCGCGATGCTTGATTTGTGCAAAATTTTGGGCCGCTGCCTAAAAAGGTTAAGAACCACTGCGTCTAGACGTTCGAGTTCTCATAGGATATTTACGGAATAACTAGGACGTTTGGAACGTCGAACCGGATTTGATCTTCTCAAATCTCCTCTCTTACTCTTGACATTGTTACAAATTATTCTACTCTATATATCAATATTAAACGGTATTGAATATTTTCAACACAATACACATACATATATGACACAACGTATACATATACATAAGATTATTATATACATATATAACATATACACAGAATTTTAGTATTCACTCAAGGGCGTGATTCTATTATATTCACGCAAGGTCGTGACATATACATGCATACATATGTACATATATACACACACATACATACATACATACATACATACATACATACATACATACATACATACATACATACATACATACATACATACATACATACATACATACATATATACATACATACATACATACATACATACATACATACATACATACATACATACATACATACATACATACATACATACATACATACATACATACATACATGTATACATACATACAGAAATAAGTCTCCCTCGACAGGTTCTCTATGGTGAATTGAGAGATGGGACCCGTGCGATTGGTGGACAGAAGAAGAGGTTCAAAGACCAGCTGAAACGAAACCTTAAAAAATGCGGTATAGAACCAAACCAACTGGAAACCCTTGCCTCGGACCGATGTACCTGGCGCTTAACCATCAAGCAAGCAGCTGAAACTTTCGAGGAAAAACGCACAGCTACCAGAAACCTCCAGCGAACCCGCAGGCATGAGTACCAGGCCCAAAACCCTCTTCCACCTGGGGACGGTATCCCATGTCCAACATGTGGAAAGCGCTGCGCCTCAGAGTTTGGCTTGAGGAGCCATCGGCGCATACATCAGTGACATCGATAATAATCTTACCAATGTTTTGCTTTATAAACTTTCAAGAGAGAGAGGACGTCTTCGTCGTCCACGACGGACTGCCTTAACTAACTACATACATAAATACATACATGCATACACACATACATACATACATACATACATACATACATACATACATACATACATACATACATACATACACACACATACATACATACAAACATACATACATACATACATACATACATACATACATACATACATACATACATACATACATACATACATACATACATACATACATACATACATACATACATATATACTGTTATACATACATTCACAAATACATACATGCAGTACATACACACATGCATTCATACATACATATATACACACATATACACATTCGTTTATTGATTTATTCATTTGTATATTTATTCATCTATTTATCTATTTATTTACGTATTTATCTATTATCTATTTATTCAATCATTTATTCATTCATTGATAAATTGATTGATTAATTTATCCATTTGTATATTTATTTATCTATTTATGTATTCATTTATTGACTTATTCATTGATCTATCTCTTTATCTACATATACATATGCATATACATATACATATACATATACATGTACATATGCATATACATATACATATACATATACATATACATATACATATACATATACATATACATGCACATATACAAGTACATATACAAATACTTATACACATATACATATACATATACATATACATATACATATACATATACATATACATATACATATACATGTACATGTACATATGCATATACATATACATATACATATACATATACATATACATATACATATACATATACATATACATATACAAGTACATATACAAATACTTATACACATATTCCTAGTAGGCAGGTAGCATATTTTCTTGTGGGCAAACGAAGTTGTATGTTAAAGTGTATTTATTCATGTTTATCTCATTGCAAATAATTTATATAAAGCGCACAATCTTGTCCTGTTCGTTTAATTTACTTTAGTAAGTATCGATTACCAAGAGAGTGGTTAACGAATGGAATAGACTTAGTGACCATGTAGTGATCGCTGAAATAATTGTTCGTTTTATGAGAAGATTGAATAACTTTATGGATAGGGGTAACGGGTGGTAAGGGATATGTAACTGCCTAGTGTAGGCCTTATGGCCTCTCGAATCTCCCCCATTCTTATGTCCTTATCCAGTGGCTCCCGACGTTTTGGAACTGTCTGTTTCCTTCTTCAAGGTGAGGTGTTGTGTATCAGGTGTTATGTGGGTAAAATATGTAGATTGCATGGACCACAGAGAGTGTACGTGTGATGTGGACGTCGCTGATGTGTGGTCTGCATATATGAACCTTCCAAGAACTAAAGTTTGCGAGGATCCCGCCCTGTCCATTTTTCTTAAATGACTGATGTCGAAAAACATGCATCGTATTCCACTATGCGAGTTAACTCTCCTTTGCCCGAGGCAGCCAATCAGCAACTTCCACATCACACAAACTGGCGCACAATTCCAAATAACGACAATTTTGATTCGCATATCATTACGAGAATAGATGCATCACCATATCTGTATACGCAGGTGTACGCGTATGTATATACATGTGTGCATAAACACGTGCATATGTTTCTGTATGTGCATACGTAGGTATCCGTGCATTAGTTTATATTTTCAGGAGTACTTTTGTCCGTGCCCTGCGCAGAAGCACCGCGTCTTGAAATCAAGGAACACCGAGTGCCACATGCGCAAACCTTTCTGGCGCTTAGTCGCATCTCTTCTCTTCCAGTGGTAAGTACTCTCAGGAATCGCAAGGGCCTCGTTCCGTCTTTTCTCAGAAAGAAAACCAAATCCAACGACCGTAATTACGTATGCTTTTGTTCCTGATAGCGTACCGCATTACTACCGGGTTACCATTTTTTGAACGTAATATAACTGTGGCCAATTAAAGCTGTATAGAGAGACTGAAACGATCTTGTGAATATCGTATACATGATACGGTTTGCATTGGTCAAGATTATGTTGAGGTATTTGTAAGTTCGAAGATTATATATATATACATACATACATACATACAGTATATACATACATACATACAGTATATACATACATACATACATACATACATACATACATACATACATACGTACATACATACGTACGTACGCACATACATACATACATACATACATATATATATGTATATATATATATACAGTATATATATACATATACATACATACATACATACATACATACATACATACATGCATACATACATACATGCATACATACACACATACATATACATACATACATACATACATACATACATACATATATACATACACAAATACATACATGCAGTACGTACAAACATACATACATATTCGTAAATAGCTGGAGTCCAGGAATCATTTATGGAAGAAAGTATACGCTGGACTCGTCGTTTTCCAATTTATTCCGACGTTTCGAACACGGTCCGTTAGATGTAAGGACTGTGAGACACATTATGTTGGGGAAACGGGTAAGAAATTAGCGACCAGACTGCAGGAACACCAGAGGGCTGTCGGTAGGAGGGACATGAGACTGCGAGGAAACGGGTCATGAGATGGATTGGCAGAATGCGGAAGTGAAATACGGAGGAGGCGGAAAAGGTGACAGGTTATTCCTAGAAGCTTGGTCTAGTAACGAGGATAGTATCAACAGGTGCATCACTTTAAATCTAATTTACGAGGGAGCGAAGGACAGGCTGGAGAGGAGAAATGCATCATAGTTTGTTTTTGTTGTGTGTTTTAATTGTATTATTACGACGGTTTGTTTATTGGAGTGTGTTTTGTATTATTAACATTTTGTTTATTTAGGCTATTAACGGTGAGGGACTGTTTTTTGTCCACTTTATGCTCCAATTTCTTTGGTCTATGGCTGTGCATGCTTCGCGGGACATTTGTTCCACGTGGTGTGTGTGTCAGGTTATTGGATGCGTCCCAGCGTGCAGCGTGTATACCCAATCTTGGTGGCATTTTTATTTTCTTTATATTTTCTTATCTATTTTATTGTGAACTCTTTGCATATTTAATTGATTGTTGTATTATACATTCTGTATTGTAGTTTTTTTTTTTATTCTTGGTATGTTCTACTTATGTTTGTTTCTGGAATGTAACGGGAGCGAAGGAACAGGCTGGAGGGGAAACATTCATCGTAATTTGTAGTTCGTTGTGTACGACGGAAATTTGTTTCTTTGGTGTGCGTTTTGTGTTGCAATTTCTTTGACCTGTGGCAGTGCATGCTACGCAGGACATTTGTTCCACGTGGTGCATTGTATGTTATCGAATGCATTGTTGTGCGTCCCAGCGTATAGCGTGTAGAGTTTTCAATCTTCAAAGGATTACAAAGGATTACAAAGGCGGAGCATGCCGACAGGAAACCTTTTGGTCCATATCTAGGTCGGCTGCGAAAAGAAATCATAATAATAAATTGATCAATAAAAACTATAATAATGTAAATAACAAATAAAATACATGAATAAGTGCATAGGTATAGTTAAATAATAAACAAACAGGTGAATAGTAAATAATAATGAATTGACATATAACTAATAGTAAATGAAAATCAAAACAGACAGATGATAACAAAACAAAAACAAATAATATGAAATAAATTATAATCATTACAGCATCTTGCTTAGGTGCTTATCTAAATAATTCTTAAAGCTTCGAACTGAACTACATTGCACTACCTGTGCAGGAAGTATATTTCATTCATTAACTACACGGTTGGCGAAGTTGTTTCTACCTACTTTCAAAATGAATCTATTACCGGACAGTTTGAGACCATTGTTTCTTGTCTGATTCTCATTCAATGTGAAAATTTTGTCACTTTTGATGTTGTCAATTCCCTTTAGAATTTTAAAGACCTGTATCAAGTTACCTCTGAGTCTACGCTTTTTTACGGAAAACAGATTCATATGTTTCAGTCGATTTTCGTATGATTTATTTTTGATATTTGGAATCAGTTTTGTGGCTCGCCGTTGTACTTTTTCCAGTCTGTCAATGTCTTTAATGAGATTCGGTGACCATACGGAAACAGCATATTCCAAATGTGGACGAACTAACGATTTATATAGCTTGTTAATGAGTGATTGACTTTTGAAATCAAAAGATCGCGCAATCAGTCCTAGAATCTTGTTTGCTTTCTTAGAGGCTGAAATACACTGCTTGAATGATTTGAGATCGTTACTGATAATTACGCCGAGGTCTTTTTCACTATCCACTTTTGTTAACGGATTTCCAAATAACTTGTAATCGTACTTACAGTTATTTCTACCTATGTGCATTACCTTGCATCTACTTGTGTTAAATTTCATTGGCCACTTATCAGACCATTGCTGTAATTTATATAAATCTTCTTGAATATCTAATTGATTTAAGTGATCATTTGCCACCCCGCACAGTTTTGTATCATCAGCAAATTTGGAAAAATTATATTTTCTTATCTATTTTATTGTAAACTCTTAGCGTGTTTATTTTATGGATGTGTTATACATTATATATTATAGTTTTTATTTTTCATGTGTTATACTTGTGTTTGTTGCTGGAATGTAACGGTTACTGGGGTTACCTGTCCCAGTGTACGAGGGAGACTCCCTTTATATTGATTTCTATTTCTACCACTGTATCACCCTGAAGTTCCCAGCTTATCCACGCAACCAGGCTCTAACTGTTTCGTATGCGGACGACACTAACCACATCAGCAGGCACAAAACGCTGCAGGGAGTGTTAGACGTAATGCAAAACATCCTTGACGGGGCACACGCGTGGGAGCAACAGTGGCGCATTAAGACCAACGCGTCAAAATCCAATGCTGTACTTCTGCTGCAAGCAAACCAACAGTACAATCACAAACACTCCTCTTAAAATAAACAACACAAACATCCCAGTGAAGGGCTATACCTGTGTTACCCACAAGGCCTCTTATATAGGCTAAAAGAAAAAGATTTAGAAATAACAAAAAGAACTAGAACAAGCCGAACATGTGAGAAAAAAGAGGACAGCTGTTTTTTTTTATCTATCCCCAATTCCAAACACGCAGATATGTATAAGTATTTGTATATGTACTTGTATATGTATATATATATATATATATATATATATATATATATATATAAATATAAGTATATGTATCTGTATATGTATAAGTATGTGTATATGTATGTATATGTATATGTATATGTATATGTATATGCATATGTATATGTATATGTATATATGTATATGCATATGTATATGTATATGTACATGTACATGTACATGTACATGTACATGTACATGTACATACATGCACATGCACATATACATGTACATGCACATGCACATGTACATGTACATGTACATGCACATGCACATGCATATGTATATGTACATGTACATGCACATGCACATATACATGTACATGCACATGCACATGTACATGTATATGTATATGTAGATAAAGAGATAAATTAATAAATAAGTCAATAAATGTATACATAAATAAATAAATGAATAAATAAACAAATGGATAAATTAATCAATAGATTTATTAATGAATAAAAAATTATTGAATAAATAGATAATAGATAAATACGTAAATAAATAGATAAATAGATAGATATACAAATAAATAGATAAGTAAACGAATGAATCTGTATGTATGTATGTATGAATGCATGTGTGTATGTACCGCATGTATGTATTTGTGAATGTATGTATATATGGATATATTTCTGGAGGAAAGTATACGCTGGACTCGTCGTTTGCCAATTTATTCCGACGTTTCGAACCCTGTCCGGGGTTCGTCTTCAGGGTCTAAATTCTGAATTCTGAATTCCTAGGAAAGACCACCCGCTTGCGTGGGATCGGTTTCTGTGGAAGGGGAAGAATGTCTGTAAGAAAATAAAAAGATGGTAGCGAATAAAAGAGGGCTATTGCCACCGGGCGAATTAGCTAGCGATTTGGGGCAGTTGGTGGTCGTGGCTCGGGAGAAATGGACTGGGGGCTTGGACGGGGGCGCCGACGCCGGGATTAGGATCACCAACGAAAGTTTAGAAAATGGTAGGAGGCGTAGTAGTAGAGAAAGGTGGAGAAACGGAAAAATCCTTAGTGGGAGGTAAATTGAAATGAGAAGATGTAGTAGAAGAGAAAGTTAGAAAGGAAGCGAATTTTAGACGAAGAAAAAGTAAGTGTAGATGTTGCATGTTAAAGTGTATTTATTCTTGTTTATCTCATTGCAAATATTTCATATAAAGCGCACAATCTTGTCCTGCTCGTTTAATTTACTTAATAAGTATCAATTACCACGAGAGTGGTTAACGAATGCAATAGACTTTGTGACCATATAGTGATCGCTGAAATAATTGTTCGTTTTATGAGAAGATTAAATAACTTTATGGATAGGGGTAACAGGTGGTAAGGGACATGTAACTGCCTAGTGTAGGCCTTATGGTCTCTCGAATCTCCCCCATTCTTGTGTCCTTATCCAGTGGCTCCCGACGTTTTGGAACTGTCTGTTTCCTTCTTCAAGGTGAGGTGTTGTGTATCAGGTGTTATGTAGGTAAGATATAAAGGTTGCATGGATCACAGAAAGTGTACGTGTGATGTGGACGTCGCTGATCATTTATAGTAGGATGTCTGGCCTGCATGTATGAGGCTTCCAATAAATGCATTTACGAGGGTCCCGCCCTGTCCATTTTTCTTAAATGACTGATGTCGAAAAACACGCATCGCATTCCATTAGGAGAGGTTAAATCAATCCGAGTTAACTCTCAGTTGCCCGAGGCAGCCAAATAGCAACTTTCACATCACACAAACCGGCGCACGATTCCAAATGATGACAGTTTTGATTTGCATACGAGTATATATGTATCACCATATCTGTATACGCAGGTGTACGCGTATGTGTATACATGTGTGCATAAACACGTGCGTATGTTTCTTTACGTACATACGTAGTTATCCGTGCATTAATTTATATTTTCAGGAGTACTTTTTGTCCGTCCCCTGCGCAGAAGCACCGCGTCTTGAAATCAAGGAACACCGAGTGCCACAAGCGCAAACCTCTCTGGAGCTTAGTCGCATTTCTTCTCTTCCAGTGGTAAGTACTCTCAGGAATCACAAGGGCCTCGTTCCGTCTATTCTCAGAAAGAAAACTAAATCCAACGACCGTAATTACGTATGCTTTTGTTCCTGATAGCGTACCGCATTACTACCGGGTTAATACTTGATACATGCATTCTGCCAATCCATCTTGTGTTGTTGGTCTTCGCAGTGTCTCAGTATCGCCGAGCTCATATCCCTCCTATTCACTACCCTCCGATGTTTTTGTAGTCGTGTCGCCAACTTCTTGTTTGTTTCTCCTACATAATTATGTAGGAGAAACAAGCAAAAAGTTGGCGACAAGATAGACAATCCCAAGACATGGGAAAGTGTTATATTCTAAATCAGTTTCGTGATAATCTAATGTTGCATATACGACGCTTTGCTCTTCCAAAGAGCATTATCAAGTAATAGTTTACAGAGTTGAAAAGGTTACAGAATTTACCAGAGTGATTATAACCAATGGGAGAGGTAACAACAGGAATGGAAAAGAACTCATAATAGTTAAAGATTGCTTTCTATATTGAAAAGAATGAAAAATTATCTATGTGTTACTGCCATATCTTTGAATAGATACACCCACACACACATACACACACACACACAAACACACACACACAAACACACACACACACACACACACACACACACACACACACACACACACACACACACACACCGGTGGCATAGTTGGTAGAGCGCTGACCTGGGAAGCAGAAGTGCTCCCAGCACCCAGTTCGAATCCTGCCCAGGGCCGAAATTATTTCGGTATCGCTGTGCCTCGGGTCGTTACTCTGACTCTCGTGGGCGGGGAGTTGGGTGGGTGTGTGTGTGCAAGGTCATAGCATTACCCATAGATCGGACCTACGAGCTCTGAGCTCTCTTCCAGGAGGGAAATAGCTGTCGATCACGAGTCCAACACGTGATCCAAAGACCAAGTGAATACACACACACACACACACACACACACACACACACACACACACACACACACACACACACACACACACACACACATAAACTTCGAATAAAGAAGATTCCTATATTTCGGCTATCATCTGTAGCCCTCTTCAGGAAAGTACATAAGACAGAGGAACAGAGGGGACTTATAAGCTACAGAAAAGAGAAAGAATGCGGAGAGATGGCATTACTCACTCGTGGGGTAAAATGGGGTAGCGGAGGAGGGTGAGGGTGAGGTGAGGGGGTCTGTAAGCTCCGTACCAGTCTACTAACTGCCGCGCGTGAAATAATGTCAAGTGTCCACTGTCCTTTAGATATATTGATATTGGGGCATTCTTCAATTAATGTTGATTCAACTATTTTTCTCCTGAAACCGCATTGGGATTTGAACACTAATCTGGCCTTCCCCCAGTCGGAAGAATGATTCTTATTTTTGACATGAAGAAATACAGCCGAATTTTCTTGCCCATACCTAATTGACCTTTTATGTTCTGCCAATCTAGTGTTCAAATCTCTCCCGGTTTGACCCAAGTAAACCAAATCACAATCTTGGCAGGGCAAACAATAAACACCAGATGACTCTATTCCTTCGGTTTTTGTTGAACGTTCACAATTTGCTTACGCACGGTATTAGGATAGTGATAAGCAATAGTGAGACGCTCATGAGGAAACAACTTGGTAGAAGAATTGATGGTTTTACCGTATGAAATTTATAGGGTATCCTTAAAGGAGCGGTGATAACTAGAGGGGACGGAAGTTTTAAGATGGTTGGCCCTAGCCTTACTGAGGGCTTGGTCCAGAAACCAAGGTGGATATGCCAACTTCTTAAGTTGACATTTGATCACCTTGATTTCTGGTCCAGAAATTGAGGACTGCAGATCCTGAAAGCCCTCAAGAAAAGGGCAGAGGCAACACATTTCTTAACATTATCAGGGTGGTTACTAAAAAAATGAAGGTAACTCCCTGAGTGGGTGGGCTTTCGGTACACTGTAAAATATAGATTATCATCAATTCTTCTTATCAAAATGTCCAAGAAAGGGATTTGGTGTCCTTCCGCTCATTCAATTTTGAATTTAAGATTCGGGGTTAATTGGTTCAATTTGTCGTGGAACACTTCAAATGGGCCCCAACTGTCATCCCACGCCGAAAAGATATCGTCTACGTATCTGAGCCAAATCATTTCGGGTGGTTTGATGGTGGGCAAAAGGGTACACTCAAAATACTCCATGTACAAATTGGCCAAAACAGGAGACAAATTGGAACCCATACTGCAACCGAATTTTTGACGGAAAAATTGGTCTTGGAAGGAAAAGACATTTGAAGAAACACAAAGGCGAACTAAAGCAAGAATTTTGTTGACAGGGAGGGGGAAAATGTCTTGGAACGGTTGCAGTTTGGTTTCCAAAAAAGTAAGTACATCTTCAACATCAATATTCGTAAATAACGAGCAAACATCAAGACTGAGGAGCCTTAAACCCTGTAATTTCATATTTTTTATCTTAGAAATAAAATCACATGAGCTGGATATATGGGAGTTAGAGAAATACTCAACGGCGTGGGATGACAACTGTCATCACCTCACCCTCACCCTCCTCCGCTACCCCATTTTACCCCGCGCCTGAGTAATGCCATCTGTCCACATTCCTTCTCTTTTCTGTAGCTTATAAGTCCCCTCTGTTCCTCTGTCTTATGTGCTTTCCTGAAGAGGGCTACAGTTGATAGCCGAAATATAGGAATCTTCTTTATTCGAAGTTTATTTTCTCCTACTGTGGGTTTTCCTGTGTGTCATTTACAAATGTGCTACTACATTTCTGTTTAGAAATATATAAATATGTATATATATATATATATATATATATATATATATATATATATCAAATCAGCCATCCTGAGTCCACTGCTGAACAAAGGCCTCCTTCATAGCATTCCATGATTCACACGACCGTGCCACTCTCCGCCACGTCACTCCTGCAAACTTCTCGATCTCGTCTCTCCACCTTCTGTCTGGTCTCCCTCTTCCACGCTTCCTATCTCGCGGCGTCCATTCAGTAACGCATTTGCTCCATCGCTCATCAGTCATTCGCACCAACTTACCTGCCCAATTCCACTTCCTCTCTTTTACTGCTTCCACAATATCTTTCACTCTAGTTTGCTCTTTCACCCAACTTGCTCTCTTTCGGTCTCTCAGTGTTATTCCCATCATTGATCTCTCCATTCTCCTCTGTGCAGTCCTTAGCTTTGTTTCCATCGCCCTCGTCAGCTTCCAAGTCTCACACCCGTAGATTATTGCTGGTAGAATGCATTGGTTGTAAACTTTACGTTTCAAACATAAAGGTAGAGAGCCTCTCAGGATTTTACTATACTTACCAAACATTTTCCAACCAATTGTAATGTGTCTTTTTATCTCGTTATCATGATCTTTCGTCACCTTCACCATCTGACCTAAATAATTATACTCTTCAACTTCCTCAAGACTCTCATCATCAATCACAATCTCTTTACTTTGAACATATTAGGAGATGAGAGCAAAAGCGTTAGCAATGTTACGGTGATAAATAAAGTCAACATAGGGAGTGACCATAGGATGGTAGGATGCACAGCTAAATTCAACTTCAGAGGCGAGAGAAATAAACTAGTTTTAAAAAGGAAAATAAGCCTTGCAAAGGAGAGAAAGTAGGAAGTACAAAAAATATTAGAGAAAACATATACTCTAAAGCTACAAATGACCTAATTAAAAGAAGAAGGACCATGCAGATAAAAAAAAGGAGAGACGAAATAGAAAGAATAGAACTAAACAAGCTTATCAACATAAGGAAAAGATTAGAGAAAAGAAAGAGAAACATGCATGAAATAGAAGAAACTATTCGGAAAGGCAAAAGTATTAAAGTGACCGAGCGTAAACATGCTTTAGGAAGACAGCAAATGATATGTTTGAAAGATAAAAACGGAGAAATAATTGAATGTAGAGACAAAATGGTAAAAAGAGTAGAAGTTTTACCAAGAGCTTTACTCGTCGAAGACCGTAGTTGAGTCAGTAAATCTGTGTAGACGTTAGTAGTGTACCAGAGATTACAAAGGAAGAAGTACAATTTGCTCTAAAAACTATGAAACGAGGAAAAGCACCTGGGGAAGATGGCATAACAATAGATCTGTTGAAAGACGCAGGTAAACTAGTTCATATTAAATTAGCTCAGTTGTGCACCCAGTGCTTACGTCAAGAAAGCGTTCGGGATGCGTGGTGTAATGCTATAATAATTTTGCTACATAAAAAAGGAGATCAGAAGGACCTTAGTAACTATCGACCGATTAGCTTGCTATCAAACGTATATGAAATATTCTCCAAGATCCTTACAAATAGACTGGGTAAGGTTTTAGATGGAAACCAACCAAAAGAACAAGCAGGCTTTAGGAGCGGATATTCCACTCTAGACCATTTGCAGGCGTTAAATCAACTAATCGAGAAAACGACAGAATACCTCTGTGTTTATCTTTTGTAGATTACGAGAAGGCCTTTGACTCCATAGAACAAATAGCAATACTAAACTCGCTACGCAAACAGGGTACAAACGAACAGATCGTAAGAGTTTTAGAAAAGATTTATTCGAAAGGTACCGCTATAGTTCGACTTCATAAAGATACAGAAAAGATCAAAATCGAGAAAGGAGTACGGCAAGGAGATACAATTTCACCCAAACTATTTACAGCTTGTTTAGAAGATATTTTCAGAAGGTTGAGTTGGGAAAAGAAAGGTTTGAAGATTAATGGCGAATATTTGAACCACCTAAGATTTGCAGATGGCTTCCAGCATGAGATGCAGCTTAGAATGCAGGCAGTCACACGACCACGTCCTACCCAGAAGGCTCCAACTCTCACAGAAGAAGAGTACACACAACTATCGGCAAATCCGAAGCCCATGTTACTCACACAGACGAAGAAGACCCAGGCCGAGGAGATCCAAATAGAGAAAACTCAGCAAGAGAAGACCCAGACATAGATGCGATCCGTTCCAGAGTATGCACGAGCTACAAACAAGACAAAAAAAAAAAAAAAAAAAAAAAAACAGTGCTGCCTGCCTCTGCGCAAGCACACACATAATCAGCACCCAAGCCACAGAAGTACAACGAGATTATTATGAAGAGCAAACAGCTCAACTTGCAGCCGAGAGAACAACCAACGAGACCAATAACCAGGCAGACAGAAGAGTCATTGACCGATCAGCTAGAATGATGACACAGAAGATGGAAATTATCAACACACTGCTCCCAGCCCTCGTTCAGCCCCTTGCTCAGAGATCTTAACCATCCTCCAGTGGAACATCCAAGGAGCAATGGGGAAGAAGGATGAGTTTTTGCAGGTAACGATTACGAACACAATTGACGTAATTCTCTTCCAAGAGACGCTTATCAAGAAGGAACTTGAGCACCAGTGCAAGATGAAGCTCCCAAGTTACGAAATCTACCACCTACCAGCAACACCAAGCAATGGCCAGGGGCTCATCACAGCGATCGCTAACAGATATCCGTCTGCACCATTTGACAGCAAAGCTCACCTTGGGGATAACATAGAGGTCCTCAGCACAAAGATCTACACTGGTGCCAGGAACGCCCACCAGATTCTCATGCACAATGTCTACAAGTCACACAAGAAGATTCTGAACCTCAGCAGTGTACTGCAAGACAGCCTAGACCCGACTATAATTGCTAGAGACTTCAATGCCTACAATCCACTCTGGGGAGGAACCAAACACTTTGTAACAAGAAACCACACAGCAGATCTGCCCACTAATAACAGCAACTTTACGGTGCTGAACAATGGCGCTTCAATGAACACACTGGGAGGCTGTATAGACCCCACCATAACCAACGCAGCTCTAGCACCCATGTGTACATGGAAGATCAACAACCACCTATGCATTGATCATCACACCATTGATGTTACGATCCACCTCTCCACCAATCCAAGACCTCAGGACTATATTCCACCTAAAAATCTGAAGAAAGCTAATTCGACCTGATACCAAGAAGAACTGGACTCTTTCCTACTGGAAGTGGAACCCAGGGACTTCCCGCCAGAAGTCACATGTCCCAACGACAAATACAGGCCAAGTAAGAATGAAGATCATCCGTCAGATAGTACATGTCCTAGCCTGGAAGAAGATGCAGGGAGAATCATGAGATGCATCCTTAGTGTAGGAGAAAGATCCATCCCTCTCACCAAGAACAGCAGAAAATATGTTGATTTGTGGTTCTACGATGAGAGATGTAAGAAGTTGAAAAGGAGGGTCAACAGGTACATAAAGATCTTGAAAAAACACCGCCCCCCCCCCCCCCACGACCTACTAAATCTTAGAGCAGCACAGAAGTATGGCAGGGAAGAGTGTCATCAAGCAAAGACCAGAGCCTGGTTCAATTCGTGTGACACCATCAACCAGCATACCTCCACTGGCCAACTATAGAGACAGATCAAGACAGTAGTGGGAAGACCACCACAGACTCCAAAACATCCAGGCCCGACAGCAGAAGCAGAGAAGCTTATCGACCAGACAGCTCCCACCTGTCATCCAAGCCAAGCAGACAGAGCTGGAAGAAGAGCGGAGACGATTCATCAGTGAAGGGAGAAGCCAACCTGCTAACACAGACCAACCTTTCACAAGCCAGGAATTGGTCAGAGCAACAAGGAAGATGAAAAACACATCACCTAGTGAGTATGGCATCCATAACGGTCTGTTAGTCAATGACACCTCACTCCTTCAAGAAGAGATTGTACGACTTCTCAACAGGTCCTGGGCTGAACAAAGACTACCGAGCCAGTGGAAGGTTGCTATAATCACCCCTACACCCAAGGAAAAGAATAAGTTCAGACCCATCAGTCTCCTGAGCTCCCTCAACATGCTGATGGAACGGACGGTCCTTTCAATGCTCCTATGGATTACATGAAGACTCCACATTCACGTCTACGGCTTCTGTTATGGAGTAGGGACAATAGATAATATCTGCACCTCACCACTACCATCACAGAGACAGGGGAGGAGGGGGAATGGCTGTTTTCATCTATTTGGAGAAGGCCTTCGAACTTGCTGGGAAACTCTCTATCCTAACGGTATTCTACAAGAACAAAGTTCGTGGTCGAATGATGGCATGGCTGAATGACTTCCTGACCGACCGTAAAGTCAAGGTCAGGTTCCAAAAGCAGCTGTACAATACCAAGAACTTCGAGAACGGAACTCCACAAGGAAGTGTCCTCAGTCCAATCTTGTTCAACGTCTTGATGAACGAGATTGTCAGTATCCCCTACACCAACGTTGTCATTTGCTTGAGATATGCAGACAAACTGGTGCTGATTGCCAACAAAGCCAGACCGATGCAAGCCATTCACCATGGACTCCTCAAATTAGAAGATATATGAGAGAAACCGGGCCTCAAGATCTCCGTCCAGAAGTCCAAAGCCATGGGAGACGTCCCGACACAGCCCTTGACACTACAAGGCACCAACATGAAATAGGTACACCAGTACCAGTATCTGGGCATTATCTTTGACAGGCAACTGAGATTTAGGCCTCATGTCAACTATATCCTGCAAAGAATGCAAAAAAGACTTAACGCCTTGAGATACATATTCACGAAGTCTGCAGGGACCAAATCACACATTTTGAGAAACATTTATATAGCGAAAATACGCTCAGTCATAGAATATGGTAGCCATGTCTACTACATCACCAAATACACCACACTTGAGTTGTTAGACAAGCTACAGAACTGCATTATGGGTCATCCTTGCAGACCCTCCCTACGCCAAGGTAGCCACCATGGAAAGGGAAGCAAACATACCACCACTCTTCCTGAGACGAGACACCTCCTGGCATCAAGACTACAGCTCAAGATCCTGAGATCATCTTTTGATCAACCTCTACAACAGAAAAAAAAAAAAATGAGAAGAAGAAGAGAAGTCTTCTCCAGCTCTTCCTGGCCGATGCGAATGACCGACATACTACTCAAACACTAAGTTCTCAAGAACAATCCACCAAATATGATAGAGAACAATGACACTTCATAAACCACCCTGGTTCAAGGTTCCTGGTACCATCATCATCGACAGCATCCCTGGAGGAGCAACACTGATCTTGAGATACTGAAAACCATCACCAGGATGAGAGTACAAGAAGTAACAGCGCCTGAAACCGTCAACTACTGCATGGATGGCCCAGTCCTTGGAGAAGCAAGCCAGTGTGGCAGCGCCTTCGTCAAAAACAACCTAGCCTTCAGAGCCCGCATCAGTGATGACTCTTTAACCCTCCAGACCGAGCTCATAGCCATCAAGAGGACCCTGCTGCATAATTGCCACAGACCACCTGTTCCCATAGTAATCCACACCGACTCCATGAGCAGCCTACAGGCCCTACATGACCCCTTTCCAGCAGAGAACAGAGAACTGATCACCGACATCCAGTCCCTCATGAAGCATTCAGAAGACAGAGGGACATCAGTCACACTGCAATGGATCCCAAGCCACATTGGCATCACAGGGAATGAAAAAGCAGATATTGCAGCCAAGGAAGCAGCCAACAAACCTGGGATTGACTTTCTAGTACCACAAAGTGACAGTCAACTGAAGACCAAGATTTATAAATATATCCGTGAAATCTGGGACAGACAGCTATGTGAAGAAGCCACCATCTCCAAGACTGCCAGGTGGTACCTTCAGTTCACAAGTGGGAAACCAATTCAACTGCCGCCCAACATCGCCAGGATTAAAGAGACCACACTAACCAGACTGCGACTTGGCTACAAACTTCCCACCGGAACAACACCCCAAGTGTGTACTCTTTGTAATGAGGTATTCAGCAACACCCATTACCTTACCAGCTGCCCAGCCACCTTAAACGCTAGACAAAGACTCGAGAATATCCTACCAGCAGAAGACAGACCACATAACCCAGAAGACATAGCCACCAACATTCTTCGTCACTCAGCAGACAGATGACACCAGCCATTACTACTTTTTATCTCGGATCACCCACTATAACAAGACATCAGAATCAAAACTAAGGTCACCTACCAGATGACATGACACAGCCACAGGTGGGCCGAATGAAGCAGGGCCTACACTCCAACAGCTCAGAAACCATCACCATTATCGACTACTTTGTACCCTTGAAGGTGTCTTAAATAGACAGAAACGTTCAGTAACCGTATTTTTCTTTCTCCAGTGGTTTTTGCAAAATAATAATAATGATAATGATAATAATAATAATAACAATAATAATAATAATAATAATAATAATAATAATAATAATAATAATAATAATAATAATAATGATAATAATAATAATAATAATAATAATAATTATAATAATAATGATGATAATAATAATAATAATAATAATAATAATAATAATAATAATAATAATAATAATAATAATAATAATAATAATAATAATAATAATGATAATGATGATGATAATAATAATAATAATAATAATAATAATAATAATAATAATAATAATAATAATGATAATAATAATGATAATAATAATAATGATAATAATAATAATAATAATAATAATAATAATAATAATAATAATAATAACAATAATAATAGAATAAAAAGTGTATATATATGAATATATATATATATATATATATACATATATATATATACATATATACAGATAATTTCTATGACCGTTGCGCAGAGAATTCGAACCTACTGCTCTGGCGCCAAGAGGCTCCCAAGTCATTGCCTTTGACCACTGGGCTATCGATGGTTTAAAACTCTTCCAACTCGAAACGCTACTGGTTCCCGAGATTAGGAAAGACTACTCCCTGACTGCGGCCCAAATTCCTATTCTTACAGAAGAGCCAACCACTCTCGTAGCAGGGAGCCTCTTGGCGCCAGAACAGTAGGTTCGAATCCTCTGCACAACGGTCATAAAAATCATCTGATTGATGTCGCTGTTCACTAGTGAATTTATCATATGGTTACAATGACGATAACGTGAAAGGAATTTGTTCCGGTCCTTACCCCCTGCTACGAGTGTGGTTGTCTCTTCTGTAAAGATAGGAATTTGGGCAGCAGTGAGTGGTCTTTCCTAATCTCGGGAACCAGTAGCGTCTCGAGTTGAAAGAGTCTTAAACCATCGATAGCTGAGTGGTCTAAGGCACTGACTTGGGAGCCTCTTGGCGCTAGAGCAGTAGGTTCGAATCCTCTGCGCAACGGTCATAAAAGATTATCTGATTGATGTCGCTGTTCACTAGTGAATTTCTCATATGGTTTCAATGACGATAGCGTGAAAGGAATTTGTTCCGGTCCTTACCCCCTGCTACGAATGTGGTTGTCTCTTCTGTAAAAATAGGAATTTGAGCCGCAGTGAGTGGTCTTTCCTAATATCGGGAACCAGTGGCATTTCTAGTTGGAAGAGTCTTAAACCATCGATAGCTGAGTGGTCTAAGGCACTGACTTTGGAGCCTCTTGGCACCAGAGCAGTAGATTCGAATTCTCTGCGCAATGGTCATAAAAATTATTTGGTTGATGTTTCTGTTCACCAGCAAATTTCTCATACATATATATATATATATATATGTATATATATATATATATATATATATATTTATACATATATGCATATATATATATAAATATATATATATGCATATATATATATATATATATATATATATATATATATATTCAGGTTTATCCCAGGTTCCTGTTAAGATGTGGGTTCATTCACGGTCAAGAAAATCGCTCCTGCATCTTTTGTTCCTCCTGTACCTCCTACTACTCGGCGAAGCACAGGAAACTGGACTCTACTGGCAAGTGTACGGTATGTCATGTAAAAGAAGCAGTGGGGGCAAACCAGCTTTGGTTGCTCTGCTTGTGTATGTTTTGTGTCTTACTACATTGCTTCTAACTCAGGTAGTGGGCGGGGGCCAGGGATGGCCTTTCATCCACAAGGAGCTAAAATATTTTTAAAAGCGAAAGAAATGGGTGGGGATGGGTGTGATATATGTGGAAGGTGGGTGCATGCCTTGGTAGACTACTTCCATTGTAATGGGAAGAAGCCTTTTGATATATATTGTTACCACCATTATAATTTATTTTACAGCGGCAGGAAAACGCTATAATCGTATAGATAAACTGATTGGAACGTCCGATGGAAGTCTTGTTTTTTGCACCTTTTTCTGTGTTAGTCAGAATTGCATATCCTTTAACCATAATGGTAAGAATTGATTACGTGTTACTTGTGCATGTACAAGCATTTTCTATATTCGTTTACAGTGTGTATATTTATTTTCATTCCAGTTATATTTGCGTTGATATTATTGTTTCATCTATACCTACCAGTTTATCATATAACTGCTATTACTGTTTTTTGTTTAATTTTTATATTGGATATGAATGACTTTATTGTAAATTCCACACCAATAACACTAGTTATGATTTTGTCTTCCTTATTGTCGTAGAAATTGAAGAGCAATGTGAAATCTTCTCGTGGGCACAAGGGATTGTGAGAAAGCTCACGCCTGATGCCAACTGGAACTACTACGTCCAGATGCACCCTCCACTGAAGAGAATCAGAGTAGGTGTTAGACACCGAGTGGTAAAGATTCAGGTGAAAATGAAAGTGTGAAAGTGTTCGATCTCGAATGTTCCTTGCAGGTCCACCGTTCTGTCCCTTAGATGGACAATTAAACCCCTGTGCCTCACCACGGTGGCTTGATAATGTGGAAGGTTTACCAATATGTCGTGCCATGAAATTTATTAGAAATACAATATTTCTAGTTTCAATAAAAGAATGTCCAATAACATGGATGACTGGTATACGGGGGACAGCTGGATTGCAAAAATGTAAGCGTGATACCACCATGGTTGTTTGATATATTGAAATTAATGAGGAGGTCGAGGAAAGAATATGCAGTAGAGGGCTGGAATTAGTTGGAAAGGATAGGAGGGTATTGTGGTTCAATTAGCTGTTGTTTGTTGTTGTCAAGTGATGAAAGATAAAATGGATGAACATTGTGAAAAGAGTGTTAAGACGAAAAGTTTTATCAGTAGCGATTAAGTGATTAAGAGATAAAAACAGATGGAATATGTGGATAGTTGAAAATGTGATGTGGCCAAAGGAATGTCTTGCATACAAAAAATAGGTGAACTGATACGGGGGACAAAATAGCTGGTGACACGGCCGAAATGGTCAACCAAGTTTGCTGTGGGATGTGCAGCTCTCTGATGTTTGTGTGTGTGTGTGTGTGTGTGTGTGTGTGTGTGTGTGTGTGTGTGTGTGTGTGTGTGTGTGTGTGTGTGTGTGTGTGTGTGTGTGTGTGTGTGTGTGTGTGTGTGTGTGTGTGTGTGTGTGTGTGTGTGTGTGTGTGTGTGTGTGTATGTGTGTGTGTGTGTGTGTGTGTGTGTATGTGTGTGGGGGGGTGCGTGCGTGCGTGTGTGTGCGTGTGTGTGTGTGTGTGTGTGTGTGTGTGTGTGTGTGTGTGTGTGTGTGTGAGAGAGAGAGAGAGAGAGAGAGAGAGAGAGAGAGAGAGAGAGAAATAGTCTGTGTGTGCGATCGTGTGTATGTGTACCTGTGTGTGTGTGCGTGTGTGTGGGGGGTAGTAAGTGTGCGTGTGTGTATGTATGTGTGTGTGTATGTGTAAGTGTATGTCCGTTTTATCTTGACTATTCTTCATATGGGGTAGAATACTGAGACAATACTGATATGTGATCATGATCATTTGGGGTCATTTGTCTTGTTGATCTCAGTTATGAGTCCATCACAAATGTGGAAAGTAAACACAGCTGATCCTTTGCTGCTTATTGGAGTAGTTCATACAAGACACTGGTCTACTCAGTCAGCGTAGGTCTAAAACTACCTATACTATAGCGGCTTGCGTAATCCTGCTTACTACGTCACCTAGCGTTGCGCGTTGGAATTAATTACATGCTATGTATCACTGTAACGGAACTTATTTCTTATATAATTTATATATATATATATATATATATATATATATATATATATATATATATATATATATCAAATCAAATCAAATCAAATCAAATCAGCCATCCTGAGTCCACTGCTGAACAAAGGCCTCCTTCATAGCATTCCATGATTCACACGACCGTGCCACCCTCTGCCACGTCACTCCCGCAAACCTCTCGATCTCGTCTCTCCACCTTCTGTCTGGTCTCCCTCTTCCACGCTTCCTATCTCGCGGCGTCCATTCAGTAACACACTTGCTCCATCGCTCATCAGTCGTTCGCACCAACTTACCTGCCCAATTCCACTTTCTCTCTTTTACTGCTTCCACAATATCTTTCACTCTAGTCTGCTCTCTCACCCAACTTGCTCTCTTTCGGTCTCTCAGTGTTATTCCCATCATTGATCTCTCCATTCTCCTCTGTGCAGTCCTTAGCTTTGTTTCCATCGCCCTCGTCAGCTTCCAAGTCTCACATCCGTAGATTATTGCTGGTAGAATGCATTGGTTGTAAACTTTACGTTTCAAACATAAAAGTAGAGAGCCTCTCAGGATTTTACTATACTTACCAAACATTTTCCAACCAATTGCAATGCGTCTTTTTATCTCATTATCGTGATCTTTCGTCACCTTCACCATCTGACCTAAATAATTATACTCTTCAACTTCCTCAAGACTCTCATCATCAATTACAATCTCTTTACTTTGAACTTTCGTGTTGAACATTACTTTGGTTTTACTCTTATTCATTTTTAAACCTACTTTGATACTTTCTTTGTTTAGATCGCTCAGCATATCTTGCAAGTCGTCTGCTCTTTCTGAAATAAGGATGATGTCATCTGAAAATCTTAGGTGGTTCAAATATTCGCCATTAATCTTCAAACCTTTCTTTTCCCAACTCAACCTTCTGAAAATATCTTCTAAACAAGCTGTAAATAGTTTGGGTGAAATTGTATCGCCTTGCCGTACTCCTTTCTCAATTTTGATCTTTTCTGTGTCTTTATGTAGTCGAACTATAGCGGTACCTTTCGAATAAAAATTTTCTAAAACTCTTACGATCTGTTCGTTTGTACCTTGTTTGCGTAGCGAGTTTAGTATTGCTATTTGTTCTACTGAATCAAAGGCCTTCTCGTAATCTACAAAAGCTACACACAGAGGTATATCATATTCTGTCGTTTTCTCGATTAGTTGGTTTATCGCCTGCAAATGGTCTAGAGTTGAATATCCGCTTCTAAAGCCTGCCTGTTCTCTCGGTTGGTTTCCATCTAAAACTTGACTCAGTCTATTTGTGAGGATCTTGGAGAATACTTTATATACGTTGGATAGCAAGCTAATAGGTCGATAGTTACTAAGGTCCTTCTGGTCTCCTTTTTTATGAAGCAAAATCACTATAGCATTGCACCACGCATCCGGAACGCTCTCTTGACGTAAGCACTGGGTGTACAACTCAGCTAATTTAATATGAACTAATTTACCAGCGTCTTTCAATAGATCTATTGATATACCATCTTCCCCAGGTGCTTTTCCTCTTTTCATAGTTTTTAGAGCAAATTCTACTTCTTCCTTTGTAATGTCTGGTACACTACTAACGTCTGCACATGAATTTACTGACTCAACTACGGCCTTCGAAGAGTAAAGCTCTTGGTAAAATTCTTCTACTCTTTTTACCATTTTGTCTCTACATTGAATTATTTCTCCATTTTTATCTTTCAAACATATCATTTGCTGTCTTCCTAAAGCATGTTTACGCTCGGTCACTTTAATACTTTTATCTTTCCGAATAGTTTCTTCTATTTCGTCCATGTTTCTCTTTCTTTTCTCTAATCTCTGCCTTTGTTGATAAGCTTGTTTAGTTCTCTTTCTATTTCGTCTCTACTGCTTTTAATCTGCATGTTCCTTCTTCTTTTAATTAGGTCATTTGTAGCTTTGGAGTATTTGTTTTCTCTAATGTTTTTTGTACTTCCTACTTTCTCTGTTGATTCCTTAATGATATTCACTAAATTCACATTGATATCTTCCACGCTGTCCTCGTTAGTTCTTAGAGCTTCGAATCTATTTTTAATTTCTAATTGAAATTTCTTTTTATTGTCCTTAACCTTTGCAAGGCTTATTTTCCTTTTTAAAACTAGTTTATTTCTCTCGGCTCTGAAGTTGAATTTAGCTGTGCATCCTACCATTCTATGGTCACTCCCTATGTTGACTTTATTTATCACCGTAACATTGCTAACGCTTTTGCTCTCATCTCCTAATATGAAGTCTATTTCGTTCTTTGTTGTTCCATTTGGACTTCTCCACGTCCATTTACGACCTACACGCTTTTGAAAGAAAGTGTTCATTATCCCCATATTGTAGTTCTCTGCAAAACTGACTAACATCTCACCTCTGTCATTTCTTTCACCTACTCCAAACTTCCCAATGCACGTCTCATCTCCCATCTTCTTCCCTACTTTAGCATTAAAGTCTCCTATTACCAAAGTGTACTTACTTTATTCTTGATCCATTACTTGACTTAAATCATCATAGAA
>NC_134810.1:20724341-20726841 GCF_046742065.1 Oratosquilla oratoria | reverse complement strand
TAAAAAGTCAAATGTTGTGCTGAAGTTCATGTTTTTGTGTGTGCACGAGTGCTAAAGCCTTTTATCATATGACTACTTCTATATACAAAAAATGTAACAATAATACAAGTTTTTTTTAGAGTGTTGCAATACAACTGTTGTATTTTTAGCTTGTGTTCTCACCCATGAGTGATAATTAGCTTCGTATGTATTATGAAATATAGTAAAATTCCAGAGACATGTTAGTCTAACCATAGAATTCTCTATTACCTACACTCATGACAAAAGATACATAATGTCCTAATTCCATCTTCAGGCTGTTAATATCTAAAAATAAAAAGAATCTGACTTTCCTTGCTCTATATAAAAAGTCAAATGTTGTGTTAAAGCTCATGTTTTTGTGTGTGCACGCGTGCTAAAACGTTTTACTATATGACTACTTCTATATACAAAAAAGTGTAACAATGACACAAGTATTTTAGAGTGTTGCAATACAACTGTTGTCTTTGTAGCTTTGTGTTCTCACCCATGAATGACCATTAGCTTCGTATGTATTATGAAATATAACAAAACTGATTAGAAACCCGAATATAATTTGTCTTATTTTAAGATCCTATGGTACACGTACATGTAGTGTTTCCTTGGCCCATTCTTTGCTAGTCCTCGTGCAACGTGGGCGAGTCTATTAGTCACCTCTCTGGTGTGACCATTTTAGTTGTAGAGAAACACGTGTGACATCGACATTACACTGCCGAGGGGCTTCCTGTCGACACCCCTGGCCTGGAAAGGAGACGACCCAACATTGGCCTTAAGAAGAAGAAGAAGAAGAAGAAGAAGAAGAAGAAGAAGAAGAAGAAGACGAAGAAGAAGAAGAAGAAGAAGAAGAAGAAGAAGAAGAAGAAGAAGAAGAAAAAGAAGAAGAAGAAGAAGAAGAAGAAGAAGAAGAAGAAGAAGAAGAAGAAGAAGAAGAAGAAGAAGAAGAAAAAGAAGAAGAAGAAAGCGGCTTGCCGCAACTGTCAGAGCTTTGCTCTACCAGGGGTTTCTCACTTCCCACTACATGGGAGTGGGTTGGGGATTTTAGTTGCTTCGTATCATATGAACTAATTGTATTCAGAAAATTTAAAATCATGATGAATTTGCTCATATAATCACTGTTAAGATATACTGAAATCTAACAAAAATGTTATTGCAAAAATGTTTTTGCGAGGCACACCACAAATAAGTTCATAGTGAATCGTTAAATAGTATAATGAATAAATGAATGAATGAATGAATGAATACATTGATAAACAAATTAACAATAAAATTCTGGACTTAATCAAATAAACCGATAGGAAACTAAAGGTGTATTAATCAATATCTAGAAGAAAAAATTCAATGAAAAGAAATTGAATTTGATGTCAATAAACATTCAATGAACAAATAAAGAACAAAAAGCTATGTGAAAAAAGAAAGTAAATAGATTGATTAATGAATCTATATACCAATGGGACAAAACCTTATTGGGTGATAAATGGGTATATAAATAGAGCAACATAGACAAACTGTCTATACCTATATACTATGAGCTTTTTTCCCCTTTATGAGGGAGGTAGCTAGGTCAAGGGCACGTACCTACTCCCAACCACCCTACTCCCTCCACCATCCCTTCCTCCTCTCATATTAGCTCCTCCTGGATGACGGGTCATCCCTGTATCTCGCCCACTGGCCTGGGTCAGAAGCAATGTAACAAGACATAGTGCATCTAAAGCAAGGCGTCTCCACTTAATCGGCGTCCGTGCATCTTTTATCACTTTCGCTGATGGCGTCACTATCTGAGCTAGTAATGCGGTGCGGCAGGCAGCTTGCGTCATGTACGTTCTAGACGTTGGAGTTCTCATAGGATACCTACATAATCATTAGGACGTTTGGAACGTCGAACCGGGTTTGTTCTTCTCAGATCTCCTCTCTCACCCTTGACAATGTTACACATTATTCTACTCTATACATCATTATTATACGATATTGAATATCTTCAACACAATACACATACATATATGACACAACGTATACATATACATAAGATTGATATACATATATAACATATATACAAGATTATAATATTCACTAAAGGGCGTGACTCTGGTAGACATGACATATTCTATTATATTCACGCTAGGTCGCGACATATACATGCATACATATATACTGTACATATATACATACATATATACATACATACTTACACATAAAAACATACATACATACATACATACATACATACATACATACATACATACATACATACATACATACATACATTCATACATATGTACATGCATACATACATACATACATACATACATACATACATACATACATACATACATACATGCATACAAACATACATACAAACATACATACATACATACATACATACAGGCTAGGGTTGTCAACCGTCCTTTATTTCAAAGGACAGTCCTTTATTCAGCACTATTTGTCCTTGTCCTTTATTGAGATTTGAAATGACACTAGTTGTCCT
>NC_134810.1:20719341-20721841 GCF_046742065.1 Oratosquilla oratoria | reverse complement strand
TTTTGTCTAAGTGATATATATATATATATATACACAGAATGGTTCCCAGTGATCAATTAATATCTTTTTCAACCGCACATCACTTTTAAATCAATACAATCGCAAAGGAGACTGAGAATCACTCGAAGGAGGCATCCGTTAGAAATTGAAACCTAGACGAGCCGAGGATTCGAACCCAGGTGACCCGTAACAAAATTATATTGACGTAAACCAATACGGTATCAAGAGAGATATAAGTTGAGTACGACTTTCTTATATTTGTATGCTCAAATTACATACACCTACACGAAATATCGCATTCAATCCATCTCCGCCATGATAGAGTATTGGACGTATGTGCGCGTGGGAAATCTTATACATATACACTGAATGGTTCCCAGTGATCAATTAATGTCGCGTCCCTATAAGATCAACCTACAAGTGCATCCGTCCTATCTTAGGTCCCATGCGGTAGCATAATATAATACAAACCTGTGCACCTGTTGGAGTGATAAAGCAGTTATAGCCTCCCTCCCACAACAGTTGTCGAAATGTAGGCTTATGTCTCCATAAGAATTCATTCAACAGTCCTTGACTCAGGTGTTCACTTAAAAGTGCCTACTTGTTTAGTGGTGTGCGAGGACCGGTGAGTCCTTCGCCGGACCTCGCGTTATTATGTTCTTAAAGTTGAGTACTAAAGATTGATTTCAGCCCATCGTAAGAAAGGTAACATTTTAGTTGTGCACACCTACGCAATATAGCAATAGAAAATTAACTATTGATTTTGTAAACTATAATAGATCAACGTAATATGCGATTTTCTCGGCGGAAATCAATAACAAAAAAATTGCTAGAAACCTATTTTCTAACGAACGAAGTCGTGGCGGTTGAATGATACGCCATGTTTGTTTTGATAGATGCCGAGGTCCAAGAAATGAAAGGATGATAAATTAGTCTATTCTAACCTAACTTAACCTCACTTAACCTAATCTAACCTACCTAACCTAGCTAACCTACGTAACCTAACCAATGTTTAGTAATTTGCTAACTCAAATTCTAAAGATCATCTGGGTCGTCGTTCGTTGTCGTCACGGATGCTGATGGCCTGATTATTATAGTCCCTCGGGCAATTAACAGACGACGACAGAACCCCGTGTTCTCTCACAAAGTCCAAGGAAGCCCTATTGTCTTTGTAGCAGCGCTTATTAATGTCACCAGGAGTTGGAGAACATCCGGTCCAGAACGTTAAAGCCGTCGTCTGATAGTGACTGGACTAGCATGGCATCCGTGCCGAATTCTAGCTGCTTCGTTCATTAGTAAATTTGCTTGAAGCAAGGTTTTTTTTTTTAAATTTATTTCCGCCAAGAAAATATCATATTACGTTTACGTATTATAATTTACAAAATTAGTTTTCAATTTTATATTGCTATATTGCGTAGGTGTGCAATACTACAATAATACCGATATAAATTTGGTTAAACTGTCAAGTCTTACGTTTTTCTCCGCATGCGATGTGTTTTTCAATGTGTTTGCTTTAAAAGAAATGAAAAAAATTCCCCTTTTCAAGTGACAATATGAGTACCACATAATGAAGAACAGTACTGTTTACAATAACATTTGTAAGCAGTACTGTTTTTCATTATGTATGTGGTGTTCATACTGTGTCATGTGTTTACATTGTGTTTTCATTCTGTATTTGTTTTGAAGAAAATAAATATGGTTTCCTTATGTTTAGTTACTGTTTTATACACAAACTTATCGTCTCTAATGCAAAATCTTACGGCAAGACACCACAGTAGCTTGCTAGGTATGGTATTTTTTAATCAGGCTAGGTAACTGCGTTGTTTCTATTTGATAGCTATAGTCTCTCCTATTTTCATTTTCTGTTGAAGTTCCACGAAAGAAAATGGGAGTTTCTTTTATGAGTGGGAGTGAACAATAATATCTATTGTCATCACCGACACCAAATAGATCGATTCTCGCCCAGGACATAATTCTTCCCTCGACTACACCCATAAAATTGAATTCAACAATAAACTCCCTATTTTGGGCGTTTTTCTTCATCGTTCGCCACTGAAGTTTATGTAAAGACACAAACCTAGGATTTTCTCTCAACGGTGCCAGTGAGTACTCAGAGAAATACCATAGGAGCGTTTTCAACTCTTTTGTTAAGAGAGCCCTCAAACATTCTTCTACTTGGACTGCCACTAATATAGAATTACAGTCTCATAACTCCTTGCTAATAATGACTATCCTAAGAAGTTAGTAGATGAGACAATAAAACGGCATTTGGAGAATTTCATGACACAAGGTCCTTCACTAAAAGAAATACCGTGTAACATTGTCCTCCGCTAACAAAAAGGATGAAAGGGCAATAGATCAACAACCATGTCACCCCCTACAGACCCTAATGCCATCCTTAAACTAATTATTTTTTACAAAACGAAAAGAAGGCCCAACCTCGTCATGAAAAACAGCTGCTTAACACAGATAAAGCCCTTACAGGAAACCATATGTACCA
>NC_134810.1:20689341-20704341 GCF_046742065.1 Oratosquilla oratoria | reverse complement strand
ATTTTTATCTATTATTATTTATAGCATTATAATTTCTATGTGTTTATTCATTTGTCATTATTATGCTTTTTTCGCATCCGACCTAATTATAGACCAAATGGTCTCCTGTCAGCATGTTCCTCCATTGTAATCCTTTGTAAGTTGTATCTTCTTAACGTTGCTTCAATTCTTATTTCGTCTGGTTTGCATTTCATATACATCTCTTGTATATTATTCATATTATTGGTTTATAATAGTTCGAAAACAAAAAGATTATTCATGCATTTTGTAGTCACTCAATACTTGCTAAGAAACATACAAGTATTGGAAAAATTGAAGAAAAAAAAATTAATCAACCTCTCGCCAAATTTCAACTAAGCACTGTATGACATTCGTATGCTTTAAAGTCCTTGCACTGTTCTCGTGTTGGAGCAGATAAGCATGATAGATTTACCAGTAGTCCTTTTTACTCTATTTATGATATACAGTTGCAAACATTATGTGAATGATACTATCCTAAGCAGAAAGAAAGTGAGAGGTGAATTCCTTTCTGTTAACAAAAGAACAGAAAAAAAAAAGAAAAAAAGAACGAATGTCGTCCCCGTCTGTTCTCTCCTACTGTTTTTCCTTTCATAATTTCGTCTCCCCTAAACCTCTCTCTAACCAACCTTAAGCTAAAAAAAAAAAAGACTTTATAGCACCCGTGCGTAATCAGTTCGTGACCCCAACAAAGAATTCTAACGGACTGGATAAGCCTGGTAGTATCGAGTGATATGACAGGTAGAAACTAAAAAGAGATACACACGCACATGCACACACATAAACACACACACACACACATGGCGCTGTGGTTAGAGCTCTGGCCTGCCACTACGGAGGTCAGGGTTCGATCCTCGCCCGGGGCTGAAATAATATCAGTATCGCAGCGCTGAGGGGTGTTACTCCAACTCTCGTGGGCGGGGAGTTGGGGGTGTGTGTGTGTGCAAGGTCATAGCATTACCCATAGATCGGACCTACGAGCTCTGCTCTCTTCCAGGAGGGAAATAGCTGTCGATCACGAGTCCAACACGTGATCCAAAGACCAAGTGAATACACATGCACACACACACACACACACACACACACACACACACACACATACACTTGGCGCAGTTGTGGGATAGGAAAAACTTTCTTTTGTTGTACCCTTCGGCTCCATTGACCTCTCAGGTCAATTGCGAGTATTTTAGAGAGGCTCAACCTCCCTCGAGCGCTTCTTCTCCCTCATCTCGGTCGAGTCGGTAGCCGACCATCCGTCTCTTTTGCGAAGACTTTTTCCTTAAAAGGTTCACCTTTTGGGATTTTGAATTTGGCGTGTCATACGGGCTTTTGCCAATTTGTTCTCGTGAGTGAGCTTTGTTCATCTGTTTTCCTCCACCTTTTGTTTATCCATATTACGTGAAGTACGTCCCATGTATTGTGTTTTTTTTTTTTTTTTTTAAGAATTTTAGGTTCACCTTTTAAGATTTTGAATTAGGAGTGCCAATCGGGCTTTTTCCAAAAAAAATTCGTGAGTGACCTTTCTTTATCTGTTTTCTCCACTTTTGTTTAGCCACATTACGCGAAATACGTCCTATGTTATTTCTCACGTGATTTCTTGTCTCCTGATTTTAACTTTCATTAAAATGAAATATTCATTTATAAACTACCCAAGTGATTTTTGCTTGTTATTTTGTTTATCAATAAATTTTAAAACTAAACACTCTTTTTCGTTCCTGGAAAAAATTAGAGTAAATAAATTAGCTCTACTTCAAATATTTTAAACCTCCTAAAATGTAACAATACACACACACACACACACACACACACACACACACACACACACACACACACACACACACACACACACACACACACACACACACACACACACACAAACATATATATACATATACACACACATATATATATATATATATATATATATATATATATATATACATATATATATATATATATATATATATATATATGTATGTATATACATATATATATGTATGTATATTTATATATATATATATATATATATATATATATATCATATACATGTATGTATGTATGTATATATATATATACATATATATATATATATATATATATATATATATATATGTATGTATGTATGTATGTATGTATGTATGTATGTATGTATGTATGTATGTATGTATCTATGTATATATGATTTAAAAAGTAAATAATTATATTGATAAAAAGAATATTTGAAACAGAGGGTACTCACATCAGCCTTCTTAAATTTTTTCTTCCCGAATATAGGTAGAAGTCGAAGACAGTGCTGCATATGCACCCTCTGAAAGAGAAGTTATCTGAAGGGACTTATCATTCAGACGAAAGACTGGTTTAGTGGCAGTCACATTCTACTCGTTTACCAAGATTACTAATTTAATCATAGGAAGTAGATTACCCAGTACAAATTCAATACTTCGACTTCAAGGGCTTTATTTATGTGGAAGGAACTACTGAATACATACACAGAGATATGCCTAATAATGACCCAGGTATTAAACTTAGTCATATAAGCATGTATACATTAGGATTGTTATGATGTTATTGATTAGTAGTATTCAGGACAATTTTTTCCTCTCCACGACTCTCGTTCTGGAGGCTAAGTAATGTCTCATTGTTGTGGTTGCCCTGAGGTGTCCTCCTAGGACTAGCAACGTGGCATATTGGTCTTAGGATGCGTCGTGACCCCTATTGGCTCGGGGAGGTAAATCGGCTCTGCTCCCTGACTTGAATATTTGGGTTAGGCACACTCTACGTCATACAAGTGCCCCCTGGGCCGACACGGCACTGTCCATTCCTCTGTCCCCCTAGTGCTAAGGTGGTGAGTGCATATGCACTCCTACGACTCCTAAGACTGCTTGGTAAATATCCTAATCTTAGTCCCACCTTGTTGGACTTGGTAGTGAGTAGAAGCGTGGGAGGGTGAATCATTGACATATGCACATGTAATCTATAAATGGCACTCATACTCAGGTGGGCTTACAACCTGCTTCTGTCAAAATCACTAAGCCCACTGTGCAGGTTGCAGGGAAAGTTGAAAACACGTTGAACCAGCCCCAGGGTGAACCTCCGGTAGGCTTTCTGTGTGGACGTCTGGAACACTCTTTCCAGATCCCAAGACGATGGACTAATTTTTTTTTTTTTTTTTTTTTTTTTTTTTTTCTTTTTTTTTTTACGGTGGAGATTAGGGAGCTATGATTGGATATCGTGGTTCCCTCTTAGGTGAGAAGACCAAAAAATGCCGAGATCAGTAGTAGAAATAACACCTACTTCTGGTTGTCCCCAATAGATGGGTCCCACTTCGTATGAATAGTTGTAAGGATACCTAGGAGTACCAAATGTCGATTGATGAGAGCGTATGATGTTAGTGAGGTTCAAGAAACCCTTGGGCTTCATCTAACTTATCAAGCATATGCTCCTACCGAGGCGTATTAATTTGAAGAGAATGTGTTCTTTGCCAAGTTCGATTCCATAGTTGACCAGTACCTGACACAAGACACTTATTGTTTTGGACGAGTTCAATGAAGTTAATGGCTGGCATTACTCTAGAACTAAGAACACTATCAACTTTCTTCTTCTGAACATTGCAAAGCCCAGAAGGCTAAGGATTGTTGTTTCCTGAACCCAGAGACGGGTCCAAACAGATGGAATTGGTATGGCAATGTCAGAGGAGTGGCAATGGAGATCGATCACATAGTTGTTAGTATTCACAGGGTTTATTGGGGATATTAACTTTTTTGGGGACTGATCAGGCTTGTGGTCGAAACAATCAGATTGTGTATGAAGTTGAGGAAAATATATAGACCCTGAAAAAATGTGGGGCATCTTCAAATGAGAAATTTTAAAAACTGTCGTGAAGAGCGTTTGAAGAGCCTTCAAGGTCGTGCAGTAATGTAGCGTTGCGTGATTATACGCGTGCATGAATATATACGTAAGAATATGTGACTGTATGTATGTGTGTATACAATTACGAATGTCCACATATGTTTGTATGTACAGATGGATAATGTATTTGTGTGTGTATGTATATATGTATGTATGTATGTGTTCACTATAAACCCACTATCGGAGAAATAATATCGGAAGTACAGGAAAACTGTATATTTCGACTACTATCTGTAGTCCTCTTCAGCAGAATAGTTACACATTTGTAAATGTTCACTATAAACCCACTATCGGAGAAATAATATCGGAAGTACAGGAAAACTGTATATTTCGACTACTATCTGTAGTCCCCTTCAGTAGAATAGTTACAAGAAGTTAGAGTACAGGTATAAATGAGGTAGTGAGGGGTACAGAAAAAGGGATGGGGAAAGTAGGAGGACTCAGGTTACATGCCCTTGATATGGTTGGGTCAATAAAGGATAGTTGGTGGTATTTTGTCCGACCGTTCTTGACATTAATTTGTTGACTGCTATCCTCGTAATGCAATCTGGGGGTCACTGACGTTTTGAGGTATTGAAGTTAGGATAATGTTTCATTAAAGAAGATTCTACAATTTTCCTACGAAAGCTACAATATGATTTAAAAAAGTTAACTCCGCTGTGTTCCTTCATGCCAGCCAAAAAGACCACAGAATGGATTGGGATAATGCAGCAATTATTTCTAAATCACATTGTAGCTTTAATAAAACATTATCGTAACTTCAATACCTCAAAGGTCAGTGGTCCCCAGATTACATTACGAGGATAGCAGTCAACAAATTAATGTCAAGAACATTCGGACAAAATACCACCAACTGTCCTTTCTTGACCCAACCATATCAAGGGCATGTAACCTGAGTCCCTCCCCCCCTTTCCCCATCCTCTTTTCTGTACCCCTCACTACCTCATTTATACCTGTACTCTAACTTCTTGTAACTATTCTGCTGAAGGGGACTACAGATAGTAGTCGAAATATACAGTTTTCCTGTACTTCCGATATTATTTCTCCGATAGTGGGTTTATAGTGAACATTTACAAATGTGTTATAACATACCAGTTTCCAATGTATTTATGTATGTATGTATGTATGTATGTATGTATGTATGTATGTATGTATGTATGTATGTATGTATGTATGTATGTATGTATGTATGTACGTATGTATGTATGTATGTATGTATGTATGTATGTATGTATGTGTGTGTGTATGTATGTATGTATGTATGTATGTACGTATGTATGTATGTACGTATGTATGTATGTATGTATGTATGTATGTATGTATGTATGTATGTATGTATGTATGTATGTATGTATGTATGTATGTATGTATGTATGTATGTATGTATGTATGCATGTATATGTATGTATGTGTATATGTATGTATGTATGTATGTATGTATGTATGTATGTATGTATGTATGTATGTATGTATGTATGTATGTATGTATGTATGTATGTATGCATGTATGTATGTATGTATGTATGTATGTAGCCTATGTATGTATGTAATATTTCTGTATATGTACTTTTGCTTGGAGTCAAGTGTTAAATTACGTCTTAAGGATTGATCTTATAAGATGATAGCTCCGTCGAGACCTGTCCATTGAGTACATAATAGGTCAGAAAGTGAGAGTTACCTAAAGATATTACCAGGATTAACATTTATACTACAATTGACTTAGTTATAAAGAGTAACATTTACTTACTTTTAAAGTGAGTACTAACCTGGTCTTGGTAAATCTTGGGAGCAATGGAAAGAAGAAGAACTCGTCCGGTGGCACCTAAGACCGGGCCTAGAAATCCAAGCTCTAGTTTATTATCAGCCAAGAGTATGAAATCGTTGATGAATCCTGCGACAGCGTCAGCCATCAGGACGAGGGACGGGAGAGCCGTGTATCTCATGAGCTGACTAATCACGTAGTCAAGGTGGACCGCATAGCGAGCATACGTTGCCAGATCGTTGTCCGAGAGGTCGCGGAAAAGAGGTGACGGAGTTATTGAGCGCTCCAGAGGAATCTGCGAAAGTGCACTGGACGTCCGCTGCATGCTATTAAGTGTTTTCTGTCGGCTGTTGCTCATGATACTAGGGTTGTGGGTGCTACTTGTGGGTTGTTGGTTTTCATCTTGTCTGGAATTACTAAACCATAGGGTGGAATGTAATTGGTTACACGAGAGTTGGACGCCATGGATGGAGTTGTTCTCTAGGCGCTGGTTAGATTCTAACTCTAGAAACTCATTTACATTTTCTTGTTCTCTCTTCTCCTGTGCAGACCCAGGAACGTTCTGTAACTGCATTATTGCAGAAGATTGAGCCGTGTTAGTATGTGCCTCTGGTCCAAGTGAACATGAAGGATAGTAAGCCTGTTTCTCTAGAAGGTCAAAAGTTGAGTCTTCAGGTAGATCAGTGTTTCTTGGTGAAAACCGTGGCACACTATGACTCTCCTCCACAGGGGCAACTTTCGCATTGTTTCCGTGTTCCATGCAACATAAAAGTTCATTCCTGAGAGAAAACGAACACCGAAAACCCTGGAAAGGGGAAACTTGTGGTCTTTTCGGAAATGATCCCAGAAGTCCTTGAAGTTCTTTGACGATCTCTGCCATATCTTGGGATATTCTTACGAAGAGTAAATATATAGTAACTGGGACGATGTTAATGGAAAGCTCTCCGATTATATAGATGTAAGTGTAAGATACACTCCGTTGAAAGACCCAGAAAGCTTCCCAAACGCAGGCTACATAGTCAAAGAGCAAGCAACCGAAGGCCAATATTGCCAGGATATCACACCGAAGACGCTTAGACCCGAAATATCCCCATGACTGTTCCAAGCTGAAGGCAACTGCATCACTCTTCCAAAATATCCAAAAGTGGACAACGATGATAGCTACATACCAGATAATTAATTGGACAATGTGCGTTAGCTGATGTGAAAACGTACCCTCAGGAATATACTTGGAAAATTTTATAAAAGCATCAATTATCATACCGAGGGAGATAAGGAAAAGAAAGAAACCCCACAATGTCAGATATTTCGTTCTCACCAGGATCATTTCTTTGGTGGATTTGTCTTCTCTCTTCAGGTAGGGAAAGCCTCCAAGAACACGCAGAATCCAGATGCAAAGATTGAGTAATGAAGACTCTTGTTTCATGGTCATATAAAGATTCTTGAATTCTTGGTGGATACTAAATATATGTATGCTTATACGTATATTCTTATCTAGTATCTAGTCAAGAGGAGCCGTATTATACAAATATAAATATATATATATATATACATTTCTAAAGGGTATAAAGTGAAATTATAGAAATTACTTCTGAATAACCATCGTCTTGTAAGCCACGTAGAATATCGATCTGTTTATCTAAGGCTTTTGCCACATAACTGATCTGAAAGATCAGTGATATGATATATAGAATTATTGAGGAGCAGCAGTGACATAGTAAACATCTATCAGCTTCTTATTAGAAATTCATCATTCAAGGTTTCCATAATTCAGTGTCTTTTCATTATTCATTAGACCTTTTTTAATTCCTTCCGTGCAGTTTTTGTTGTATGAATGTAATACACTTCCCGTACGGTCTAACGAATGCCCTTAAGGTATGACGAGCCTTTTCACCGCCCTGTTTGAGGCGTTACTGTTTTCTTGAGGACAGTCATAGAATATTCTCTTGTGAAATTATTATACTTTGCTTCACCCTATGCAGCGTGGTCACAGACTGGTCTTCACTGGCTTATGTTAACCTGTTTATGCTTCCTCTCTCTGCACCTAACTCACCCTTTGCAAATATCAACAAACAAAATATGAGGCACTCCCTGAGACTCACACCCACTTGACCGTTACCGATTGCTTTTGTTATAATAAGTTGATATTGAACTTGGTTTGCTGACGTTGCAAGGAATTAAGGCTCTGTTTGTTTGGATCAATAGAAAACATTTTTGTGTTCAACTCCACAGACAGCTAAACCTCTTTCATCAAACACCACAAGAGAAGCTTTCTTAAATGTAATGTTTTAGTGAGATGGTTTTTCTGAATCTATACTTTCATTTACTTACATATATAATATCATTTTACCAATGTTTATTCCTATTCCTATTCATCACCCCATGAGGTTTTCCCCATTGATATATCAATTAATGAATTAATCAATTTAGTTTTTCTATTCACATAGCTTTTTGTTCTTTATTTGTTCATTGCTTTTTTTACATCTAAATAAAATAATTTTCTTTCATTAATGTTTAATTTTTTCAAGATATTGATTCATACACCTTTAGTTTTCTATTGATTTATATGATTAAGCATTTTGTTGTTTATATATTCATCAATGAATTCATTCATTCATTCATTCATTCATTATACTATTTAACTATTCACGTGTGAAATATTTGTGTATGTGTTTATTTTTTTACCTGTATGCCTCGCAAAATAATTGCAATAAGATTTCTGTTAACTTTCAGTATATGGTTAATTGTGATTACATGAGCAAAGCCATAATAACTTTTACGTTTCTTAATACAATTAGTTCACATGATAAGAAGTAACTAAAACCACCATCTCTCTCCCATGCAATGGAGAGCGAGAAACCCCTGCTAGAGCAAAGCCCTGTCAGTTGAGGCAAGCAGTTAGTTTTTTTTAGGCCGATGTTGGCTCGCCTCCCCTACTGGCCAGGGCTATCGACAGGAAGCCCTCAACAGTGTAATGCCGATGTCAAAATATGCGGTGGCGACGGATGCAGCCAGATTATGGGGGGAAGTTCAACTAGCTTAATACTATTACTTCCCGATAGCCTGAACCTCATATAACGACAACCATCTTCCCCTGGTAAAATTACTATCATAACCTTTCGAGTCTAATGACTCATAAGGGAGACTTTACCTTAGCCAGCAAGAAGCCGCAATGGTGACGCCGGACAGTGTGCCACCGACCGCACTCCTGGGCCCTTTCTTCTGGGCCCTCTGGGACTCTCACCCAAGACCCGCCCTGCACGGGGCTCCAGACGCCGGGCAGCCTGAAAGGGCGAACCCCCACAAGGAGAGGTCCAGCACAGTAGTTCGCCGCTCTTTGCCAGCTGTTTGTCTTAAAGCAGTGGTTCCCAACCGGTGTGCCGCGGCACCAAAGAGTGCCGTGAGATCAACTGAGGGTGCCGCCAAAATCCAGGGCAAAATTTACTGTCACAATTATATTTTTGTATTGTCATCCATTAAAGCAGCATCAGTGTAAAGATGAGCATTTTCATATTATCCAGGGACAAAATTTTGTTACGCTGATGTTGAATCAACAAAATACTGACAAACTAGAATTCAGATTTTCTAATAAGGGTGCCGGGGACTTCTGAAAGGCTTGGCAAGGGTGCCTCAAGCCAGAAAAGGTTGGGAACCACTGTCTTAAAGGGTCTATATTGTAACAACATGTGTTTCTCTACAACACCGGGTTGTTGGCGCAATTTACACCTCTGGGTTTAGTAACTACTCTGATCCTCACTCCAGAGGGTTGAATTTAATAGACTCGCCCTCGGGGTCCGAGGACTAGGAAAGAATGGGTCAAGGGAACACCTCATGTGCGTGTACCATAGGATATCAAAATAAGACAACTTATATTTGGGTATCTAATAGATTTTGTTATATTTCATAATACATGCGAGGATAATGAGAACTCACGGCTGAGAACACAAGCTACAAAGACAACAGTTGTATTGCAACACTCTAAAAGATTTTGTATTATCATTACACTTTTTGTATATAGAAGTAGTCGTATAACAAAACGCTTTAGCACGCGTGCACACACGAAAACATGAACTTCAGCACAACATTTTATTTTTTTATATAGAGAGAAAAAGCTGGGATTAATTCCATTCTTAGACATTAACAACCTGAAGATAGATTTGAGAAATTATGTACCTATGCCATGAAAGAATATATCAAAGACTTCTGTGGCTATATTTACATATTTCTAGAACTCTGAGTGTGTGATGACTAAATTTGGTCGTCCATAAGGCTAAGGACGTTCTGTTCGAATTCATCTATAATACTGTCCGTCCAATTTCTCTCTCTCTCTCTCTCTCTCTCGCTCTCTCTATCTATCTATCTCTCTTTATATATATCTATATACTGTATATATGTATAATATGTATATATATATATATACATACATACATTCATATATATATATACATATATATATATATATATATATATATATATATATATATATATATATATATATATATATATATATATATATATATATATATACATATATATATATTGCGGAAAAACCACCAAGGAAAAAGATAAACTGATGACCAAGCGCTTTCGTCTATTCAGACATCCTCAGGGTACATAGAAATGAAAAAGGACATAAGAATATATGCACAGAGTATAAGGTCAGGAAGGGAACCGGGAAAGGTTGTGAGGCTCTATTGTCGACCTGACTCGTTCGCGGCAGCGGACGTTTGGGCCACTACCTTTTTCACAATAAAAATGTCCAGTTTGTACATACCATGACCTAAATTTAAGTTATTGGCAAATGTATCTTTAATCAGACTGTATTCTATTATATTTCTAGTCAAATATGACTTATTTTTAACAATTTCTTTAGCACCCTCCCAATTTATCCAATGATTAAAATTCCTTAGGTGAATAAATAATGCATTAGAAATTTGCCCACTATTGACGCTATACTGATGTTCTTTTAACCTTACTTTTCATTCTTTTCCAGTCTGACCAATAAAGCATTCGTCGCAATTTTTACATGGAATTGAATAGATGCATCCTTCTTCCTTATAAGGAGAGTTTTTAATTAAAAGACTTCTAACTGTATTGGAGTTCTTAAATGCCACTTGAATGTTGAAAGTCTTAAGAATATGAGGTAGTTTGACGAAATTCTCGTTGAAAGGCAGCACAAGTAGGTTTTTTACATTAAAGGTTTTACTAGCTTTTTCCTCGTAGAAAGATTTCTTTGCCGATTTATAAGAAATCTCCACGAGGTGCTTAGGATATTTTAATTTTGAAGCTATGTCAAATATTCTTAAGAGTTCATCATTCAAAAACTCCGGACTGCAAATTCTAAGGGCTCTCAGAAACTTTGATAACAACACTAACATCTTTGTCCTGCAATGATGAGACGAGTAAAAATGTACGTATGAAAGGACATTGGTGGGTTGCCTATAGACGTCAAATTTGAAAGACCTTTCCTTTCTGTAAATCATTACATCAAGGAAAGGTAAATGATTATTTTCTTCTATTTCCATGGTGAATTTAATGGAAGGGACCAAGGCATTGAGTTTAGTTAAGAACAAAGTAGGATCATCATTTGCAGGCCAAATACATAAGATATCATCAATGTGTCTGTACCATGTGACATGATGGGAGAGAATCTTAGGTAATAACTTAGTTTAAAAAAAGATTCCATATAAAGATTGCTATGAACTGAAGAAAGTGGGTTACCCATAGCCATACCAAACTTTTGCTGGAAATAATTACCGTCAAATACAAAATATGAGTCAACAATGCATAATCTAATTAAATCAATGATAGTGGTGGTAGGTAGTGGCAACTCCATGTTTCTTCACTTCTTCTTCAAGGTGCACCAACAGATCAAAAACAGGTACACGAGTAAATAATGAAGTAACATCATAACTTATCAATTTAGAATGGTAATTTAAATTTAGGTTATTAAGCTTATCAACTAAATCTACATTGTTCTTAATGTGGCTACTGGAGATGGAGCCTACAAGAGGACTTAAAACAGACACAAGCCACTTAGATAATTTATAACTGGCAGATCCTATGGAACAAGTAATAGGTCTCACTTAGTTATCAGGCTTGTGGGTTTTGATTAATCCATACATGTATGGCAGAGAAGGTGAAGTGGATGAAAACTCTTTGATTAAGTGGTCATGACCTTTTAAAAGTTGTTTCAATTATATATATATATATATATATATATATATATATATATATATGTATATATATACATACATATATATATATACATATATATGAATATATATAAATATACTGTATATGTAGATATACATATATATATATATATATATATATATATATATTCTCTTGTAAACATACGAGGTTGAAGGCTAAAGAGGATTCACTGTTGATTATTTTATTGCGTGTAGCTTCGATACAACGCACAATATTTTTATCTTCAGATTTGACGTATCTTAGTAGTTGTCCTATTGTGGCCGACGTTTCGGAACTTCCTGGTTCCATCTTCTGGGCGATCTGATGTGCAGTGTCTGTGGATGTCGTATACATTGAAGTTGGGATCATAAGTATTTCTGCAGGAAGGGGTCTCCTCTGATTGGTTACCTAGGACCAATAGGGGATCCGGGTTACTGGGGGTCTGGGAGACCTTTCCCAGTGCGTGTAGTGGTTCTGTCTGTGTTCAGTCTCTTCATGGATGGTAAGACGCGCAGGTCTTCGGTCTGGATGTTGATGTTAGGATGGTCATCTTGTATGTATATGGCTTCCAGGAGCAGTAGCCGTCGAGGATCCGATTCCCTGTCTATGATTGTCGTGTTATTGTCTAGGTCTTTTCTTTTTAGTGCTTTGTTGTGGGAAGAGGTATAGTGTGACTTGATTGATCCGTTGGACAGGTGTCATGTTAGGCGTCGTGTTAATTGTGTTGTTGTCATACTAATGTAAGTGTGAGATCCACACGCCTCACTATTGCATTTATATTGGTATACAACGTGGTCTTGTTGTAATGGTGTTTTTGTAGTGGTGGGTTGGTTACGGATAATTAATTGGGCTGTTTTCTTAGTATTGTAATAGATGATGAGCTGGATTTGTTTTCCGGGGTCTGTTGTCTGTATGTTCTTGTTTATGATTTCTTTTAATATCTTTTCATCTGTTTTGTATTCTGTTGACATGTGATTCTTGTATATAAAAAAAAAAAAAAAAAAAACATTACAACAAGAGCCACGACCACCAACTGCCCCAAATCGCTCGCTGATTCGCCCGGTGGCAATAGCCCTCTTTTATACGCTACTATCTTTTCATTTTCTTACAGACATTCTTCCCCTCCCACAAAAACCGATCCCGCGCAAGCGGGTGGTCTTTCCTAGGAGTTCAGAATTCAGATCGCCCAGAAGATGGAACCAGGAAGTTCCGAAACGTCGGCCACAATAGAACAACTACTAAGAAACGTCAAATCTGAAGATAAAAAGATTGTGCGTTGTATTGAAGCTACACGCAATAAAATAATCAACAGTGAATCCTCTTTAGCCTTCAACCTCGTATGTTTACAAGAGAATATACTACCTGGCTACACCAATATATATATATATATATATATATATATATATATATATATATATATATATATATATATATATATATATATATATATATATATATATCCCTTTTCAGATAAACACCTCATTCAAAGTGCTCCAATAGTGTACTCACTTTTTGTGTGCACATTTTTGAGTACTCATGTGAGTACTGTTTCTTAGGACACCCTGCGTGTATATATCTACCAAACAGGACATAGTTTGGTTTATGTCTTCAATATAGCGAGAAACTTGAGTATGATATTCTTCCTAATGCCGAATAATCTTCTTTACTCTTATATCTAATCAGAATTTTATGACAAAAAAATCAGATTAACTCTTTCGTCTAAGTAAAATACTGGAGGGATTTGATGCTACAAAGCACCAGGTGCTTTCCATTTAAGGGGTTTTGATTTCTTGTTACACCGCATGGTTTTAGACACTCGAAGACCTTGCAAAGGATTTCAGAGTTCATGTGATCATCTTCAGTGACAAACTTCTTCAACCTTATTAAAAATGGAAACTTTATTGACACTAATTAAAGTCAATTTCATAAAGTAATATTTCATTGACAACCCACCCTGCACTTTTTACATGTCTTCTTGAAGTAGTTTTCTACCAAATGATTCCGTTGAAAGGAGAGACTGACGCCGGTGTTCACTCACAAGTAGGTTGGAAATAAAAGGAATTGTCATCACTGCTCAGTTCTCCTCCATTTGGGTGATAGTTGCTCTTCGCAATACAAACAGTGGCTAAAAAGAGTATATATATATATATATATAATATATATATATATATATATATATATATATATATATAAACAGAAATGTAGTAGCACATTTGTAAATGACGCACAGGAACCCACAGTCGGAGAAAAATCAACTTTGAATAAAGAAGAATCCTATATTTCGGCTATCAACTGTAGCCCTCTTCAGGTATTTTCCTGAAGAGGGCTACAGTTGATAGCCGAAGTATAGGATTCTTCTTTATTCAAAGTTTATTCCTTCTCCCACTGTGGGTTCCTGTGCGTCATGTATATATATGTATATATATATATATATATATATATATATATATATATGTATATTTATATATATATATATATATATATATATATATATATATATATATATATGATGAAGGTGGAAAAAGAAGTCACGGGTCTAATTCCTGAGTTTATTCCTGACCGGTTTCGCTCTATGCTTCTTCAGAGGAATGTGACTGTGGGGGTGAAGCTGGCGGTATACATAGTCTGAGTAGGACCGCGTTCCCTCCTTGGAGGTGGGTTCCGTTTGGTTGTACAATGGTTTACAATTTTTGATACAATGAACAATAGCTTCAATACAGTGTACAATAATTTTTGTGATGTTATTAAAAATGGACGTTCGATACAGCTCCGGTGTGTGTGGAATGTTGACCGAGGGTGTAATAGTGTAAGTGAAGTGAGTGGTGTAAAAATGTGGGAATCCCAGAAAAGCGTCATAAGATAACTTATAATATAAAATAATATAAAGATAAATACCCAGACAAATAAAACAAAGTAAAATAAAATGAAATCAAATGAAAATAATGTGCTCATTCAAAGTGACATGACATCACATCGCATATTGTTGTATGACATAATGTTATAAAAAAAAATAGATGGTATAGTTTTACATACGGTATTGCAAATGATAAGTAAATAAATAAGTGAATGATAGTATAAATAATATATTCGAACAGAATAAATAACAATAATAATAA
>NC_134810.1:20661841-20674341 GCF_046742065.1 Oratosquilla oratoria | reverse complement strand
CCCTTAACCCTAATGAAAATATATATTTTTTTATTTTGAAATGAAATATAGTTATCCAAGAACCTGTAGTGATAGGGTATCAGAATATATATGGTTATGGGGGTCTATATCTAAATCCCTAGGAAAAGTTCGTGAACAAACAAACGAATAAACAAACAAACAGACAGACAGAAGCTACTATTTTATTATAGTATATATATCAGAAAATCCACTTAGAAATAACAAAATTAGTGCGAACTTTTTTGTCTATTCTAAGACACCATCACGTAATACATAGTGACAGACACAGCGATACACCAAATGAATAGATGAAGGCATAATAGGGAACATGGATAGGTCACACAAGATGTTTCATCACACAAGCTGGGAAAAACCCACATGTAAGGAATGGCAAGATATTATGGACATCAAATCACACGCCAGGAAACCCTTGGTCCTGTAGAACCCTCAACAATTTTGTTATTAATTAAGTTATCAAGTTTGTACAAACCCAAGTTTAACTCAATATTGTTATCAAAAATGTGTTTTAATATGATTAGATTCAATCGTATTTCTTTCTAACAAACAATTGCGTAGAGTAATTATTACTTGTAAATCCTTGATTTGCGAGCAATGGATGACTAGTGCAAATGTAAAAGTCCAAATCAGTCACGAAACGATCAAAGATGGGTTGGGTATATCGGACACACATACTACCCTCGGGGCACGGGGACGATGCACACGGATCCTGTAAGGAGAAGGTAATGTTAACACAGTTTACACAAGGAGCTGGATAGTCTTTATCGATATGAACACAAAACCCCGTGAAGCCTTCATTCCCACACGTCAATAATATTAGAATAAAACGGGAATTATAATGCAGATGACGAATGTGATCATGCTTGGGAAGATAGTAATAATGCGTAGGAAGACAAATGATCATTTTCACATGTCACTATCGTCTAAGCATTCTACCCTATATGGAATATAGTCACGACAAGATGGACGCATACTCATACTCATACTCATACACACACACATACACACACACACACACACACACACACACACACACACACACACACACACACACACACACACACACACACACACACATGGCGCTGTGGTTAGAGCTCTGGCCTGCCACTACGGAGGTCCGGGTTCGACCCTCGCCCGGGGCTGAAATAATATCAGTATCGCAGCGCTGAGGGGTGTGACTCCAACTCTCGTGGGCGGGGAGTTGGGGGTGTGTGTGCAAGGTCATAGCATTACCCATAGATCGGACCTACGAGCTCTGAGCTCTCTTCCAGGAGGGAAATAGATGTCGATCACGAGTCCAACACGTGATCCAAAGACCAAGTGAATACACACACACACACACACACACACACACACACACACACACACACACACACACACACACACACACACCAGAGAGCTGCAGATTCCACAGCAAACTTGGTTGACTATTTCGGCCGTGTCACCATCTTTTTTGTCTCCTGCATCAGTTCGCCTATTTAATGTTTACAAGACATCCCTTAGGCCGCATCATATATTCATCCATTCACATGTTCCATTCAATTTAACTGTCAATCACTTAATCGCTACTGATAACTCTTTTCGTTTTAACGCTCCTTTCGCAATGATCATTTATTTCATTTTTCATCATTTGACAACAACAAACAAAAGCTAATTGAACCATAATACCGGCCTGTCCTTTCGAACCAGTTCCAGCCCTCAGCTGCATACTCTTTCTCCGACCTCCTCATCCATTTCAGTATCAAACAACCCTTTTGTAATCAAGCTTTCCCCCGTATAGAGTGGTTGCACTGATGTCACAACTTATCAGCTAAACTGGATGAGCGGCCATATTGGAGATATTGGAGTGTAAACAAACAGGTCAGACGTGTATGTTACAGGCAAAGCTTTTTGGTTACAAATACTTCTCAGTCATGGCAAAAAGGAATATTTCTAAAGTAAAATTGAAAGACATTTTAGATAGATATTGTGATGGGCTTAACACACACACGCACACACACAACATCAGAGAGCTGTAGATCCCATAGCAATCTTGGTTGACTATTTCGACCGTGTCACCATCTTTTTCTCTCCTGCATCAGTCACCATCTTTTTCTCTCCTGCATCAGTTCGCCTATTTAAGGTACACAAGACATCCCTTAGACTGCATCATATCTCCATCCATCCACATGTTCCATTCAATTTAACTGTCAATCACTTAATCGCCACTGAGAAATCTTTTCGTCTTAACACTCCTTTCACAAGGTTCATCCATTTCATTTTTCATCATTTGACAACAACAAATAAAAACTGATTGAACCATAATACCCGCCTGTCCTTTCGAACCAGTTCGAGCCTTCTGCTGCATACTCCTACTTCGACCTCCTCATCCATTTCAATATGTCAAACAACCATGGTGGTATCACACATCCCTTTTGTAATTAAGCTTTCCCCCGTATACCCTACTGATCCACGTTATTGGACACTCTTTTATTTGAACCAGAAATATAGCACTTCTGATATCTTCCATGGCACGAAATATATTGGCAAATCCTTCCACATTATTAAACCACCGCGGTGAGGCACAGGAGGACGGTGGCCCTGCAAGGAACCATCGAGACCGAGCACTTTCACACTCGTTTCCACCCGAACCTTTACCCCCTCGGAGTCTGACACCTACTCTGATTCTGTCCAATGGCTGATGCTTCTGAACGTAGTAGTTCCAGTTGGCATCAGATGTGAGCTTTGCCTCATCCCATTGTGCCCAAGACGAGATTTCACATTGCCCTTCAATTTCTATCACATTAAGGAAGACAAAATCATAACTAGTGTTATTGCTGTGGTATTTACAATAAAATCAGTAATATCCAGTACAAAAATAAAACTAAAAAACAGTAATATATAATTATAATAAATATATCTACATCACAATCTTCTGTATTAGCAGTCATGTTAATGATGAACTGATTGGTAAAGGTGTGTCAACAATATCAACACAATGATAACTGGAATGAAAATAAATATACATACTGTAAATGAATAGATAAATACCATGACATGCACAAGTGAGGCGTACTCTATTCTTACCATTGTAGCTAAAAGATATGCAGTTTCGACTAAGACAGAAAACGGAGCAAAGGACACGGTTTCCACTGGACGTTCCAATCACTTCCTCTGTATAGCGTTTTCCTGCCGCTATAAATATATATATATATATATATATATATATATATATATATATATATATATATATATATATATATATATATATATAGAAAATAATCATAATGGTGTTAACAATATATATCAAAAGACTTCTTCCCCTTGCAACGGAAGTAGCCTACTAAGGCATGCACCCACCTTCCACACACCTCACACCTACCCATATTCATTTGTTTCCTTTTTAAAGATATTTTAGTTCCTTGTCCCCCACCCACTACCTGAGTCAGAAGCAATGTAGGAAGGCACAACACATCCACAAGCAGAGCACAATAGCTAAGGCTGGTTTACCCCCACTGCTTCTTTTGCATGGCGGCCCTCCCTCCTTGTGCCCCCATACGTAAATAGTGACATACCGTACTGTCGCCAGTAGAGTCCGGTTTCCTGTGCTTCGCCGAGCAGTAGGAGGTACAGCAGGGACAAAAGATGCAGGAGAGATTTCCTCGACCGTGACCGAACCCACATCTTAACAGAAGACTGTTACAAACCTGAAAAATATATGCACTGGATTCCGTGATGACGCTAGATTTCTGTCTTCAAAAGTCGTGTATTGTGATAGCTGTGGTCCTTATGATGATAATTACGCCGAGATCTTTTTCACTATTCACTTCTGTTAACAAATTTCCAAATAACTTGCAATCGTACTTACTGTTATTTTTTACCTATGTGCATAGTCTTGCATTTACTTGTGTTAAATTTCATGAACCGGTTTATGGACCATTGCTGTAGTTCATCTACATCTGCTTGAATATCTAACTGTTTTAAGTGATTTTCCACTCTGCACAATTGCCCAAGAACGGGACCATGAGGAACTCCATTCGTAATCTAGAAGTTTTCCCATTTAGAACAACTCTGCTTTCGATCGTTCAACCAATTATCAATCCAACTTAATAGGCTTCCATTTATTTCGTGTGAGGCTAACTTAGTAAGTAGACTTTCGTGAAGGATGGTATTAAAAGCTTTTGCAAAGTCTAGATATATTAGATATATATTGTTTCTTTTGTCATAATTCGAGATGACTGTGTTGTAGAATTCGAGTAAGTTAGTTACGCAAGAACATTTCCGTCTGAATCCATGCTGGCTAACATTTATCAAACAGTTACTTTCTAAATAGTGTTCGATAGCATCTCTGATGATAGTTTTCGTAATTTTTCCTAAGATTGAAGTCAAGCTTATAGGCCTGTAATTATTTAGTTTCTTTTTTGTCACCTTTTTTAAATATGGGAGTAACGTTAGCCAGCTTCCTTTATCTTGGAACATCTCCGAATATAATGGATTTCTTGAAAATAACTTCTATTGGAACAACAATCTCATTTTTTTTAAGATTCTTCGATGACAACTGTCAGTACCTGGTGTTTTATTAACTTTGAGTTTTATATACACCTTTTAATTTTTCCTTTTGTTACATTTACCGTAGTAAGTTCACCCTAGATTTTTCACAGGTTTCAGTTTGGAGTTCACTTTGAGGTGTTTCGTTTACGAATACTGAGCTAAAATAGTTCTTTGAAATATTACACATTCCTTCATTTCAATATTCAAGTTGACCCTCAGCAGATAGTAATGGACCAATGTGATTTCTATCAACCTTCTTATCTCTAATGTATCTATAAATTTCTTTGGTATTTTCTTTGGATTTATCAGCGATATTCATTTCGTATTGTCGTTTTAGTTTTTTATTATGGCTCGCCATAATAAAAACTCGGTGAAATTGGAAGAAATACTGAGCTAGTCTAATGCACTCGGAGAAGTACCAGGCGGTAGTCCAGGTCGTTCCTTTTGTATGGTCTGCTTGGCTCAAAGCTAACGTTTTATTCCTCATAATAAGCAGTCGCTAAGGCGAAAGTTCGAGTCCTTGTGGTGGAGCCTATTTCCATTTGTCACAATGACACACATGTATGTATGTATATATGTATGTATGTATGTATGTATGTATGTATGTATGTATGTATGTATGTATGTATGTATGTATGTATGTATGTATGTATGTATGTATGTACAGGTTCTGTGCGAAAGATCAGACAAAGAGCAGTTCACACAGTCGCGGGGCCCACCGCTTACTAGAACGTCCCTGATGTCAAACAGATAAATTCCTCATAGATATATGGGGTAGTCATAATGACGGCGTGGATAATTAGATATAGATATGTAGGGCTTCACCGAATATAATGAATAAGGTGATACCAGAGAACCATCCTGAGTCTACTGCTGAACAAGGGACTCCTTCATAGCATTCCATGATTCACACGACGGCACCAACCTCTGCCACGTCACTCTTTTTCGGTCTCTCAACGTTATTTCCATTATTGATCTCTCCATTATCCTCTGTGCAGTCCTTACACTTTCGAACCAATTATAATACGTCTCTTTATTTCATTATTATGATCTTTGGTCATTTTCACCAACTGGCCTAAATAATTATACTCATCAACTGCAAGACTCTCACCATCGATTATAGTATATCAACTTTGAACTTTCGTGTTGAACATTACTTTGGTTTTACTCTTATTCATTGCTAAAACCTAATTTGAGACTTTCCTTGTTCATATCACTCAGCATATCTTGCAAGTCTTCTGCTCTTTCTGAAATAAGAGTAATTTAGGTGGTTCAAATATTCCCCATTAATCTTCAAACCTTTCTCTTCCCAACTTAACTTTCTGAAAATCTTTTCCAAGCAAGCTGTAAATAATTTTGGTGAAATTGTATCACCTTGCCATACTCCTTTCATGGTCTTGATCTTTTCTGTATCCTTATGTAGTTGAATTATAGCGGTACCTTTCACATAAATTTTTTCCAAAACCCTTACGATCTGTTCGTTTGTCCCCTGCTTTGTAGCGAGTTTAGTATTGCTATTTGTTCTACCGAGTCAAAGGCCTTCTCGTAATTTACAGAAGCTAAACAGAGGTATATTGTATTCTGTCGTTTTCTCGATTAGTTGGGTCGTCGCCTGCAAGTGGTCTAGAGTCGAATATCCGCTCCTAAAACCTGCCTGTTTTCTTGGTCGTTTTCCACCTAAAACTTGACTAAGCTTATTTGTAAGGATCTTAGAGAATACTTTATACATATTTGATAGCAAGCTAATCGCTATAGCATTGCACCACAATTCAAAAACTCTTTCTTGACGTAAGCACTGGGTGTACAACTGAACTAACTTAATATGAACCTCTTTCCATGCGTCTTTCAAGAGATCTATAGATATACTATCTTACACAGGTGCTTTTCCTCGTTTTATATTTTTTAGAGCAAACTCTACTTCCTTCGTAAATTCTAGTACAGTACTAACGTTCACAGATGAATTTAGTGACTCAACTACGGTTTTTGACGAGTACTGCTCTTGGTAAATTTCTTCTACTCTTTTTTACCATTCTGTCTCTGCATTTAAGGATCCCTCAATTTCTATCTTTCAAACATATCATTTGCTGCCTTCCTAAAGCATGTCTGCGCTCGGCCCCTTTAATACTATTACCTTTTCGAATAGTTTCCTCTATTTCATCCATGTTTCTCTTTCTTTTCTCTGATCTCTGCCTTTTGTTGATGAGCTTGTTTAGTTCTATTCTTTCTATTTCGTCTCTCCTGCTTTTAATCTGCATGGTCCTTCTTTTAATTAGGTCATTTGTAGATTTGGAGTATTTGTTTTCTCTAATACTTTTTGTACTTCTTACTTTCTCTCCCGATTCCTAAACGATATTCACTAAATTCAAATTCATATCTTCGACTGTGTCCTCGCTAGTTCTTAGAGCTTCGAATCTACTTTTAATTTCTAACTGAAATTTCTTCTTATTTTCCTTAACCTTTGCAAGGCTTATTTTCTTTCTTTAAACTAGTTTATTTCTCTCGGCTCTGAAACTGAATTTATCTGTGTATCCTACCATTCTATAGTCACTACCTACGTTGATTTTATTTATAACCGTAACATTGCTAACGCTTTTGCTCTCATCTCCTAATATGAAGTCTACTTGGTTCTTTGTTGCTCCATTTGGACTTCTCCAGATCCATTTACGACCTACACGCTTTTGGAAGAAAGTGTTCGTTATACTCATGTTGTAGTTCTCTGCAAAATTGACTAAGATCTTGCCTCTGTCATTTCTTTCACCAACTCCAAACTTCCCAGTGCACGACTCGTCTCCCATCTTCTTCTTCACCATAGCATTAAAGTCGCCTATTACCAACGTGTACTTACCTTTTTCTTGATCCATTACCTGACTTAAATCATCATAGAAGGACTCAGTTACATCGTCTGAACTCTTAAGTTGATGCATAAAACTGAACTATTTTTAGAGTGTATCTTTTGCACAGCCTTATCACAATCCGAGCTTCCCTGTCTTATAAACTATTGAACTTGACTACGTTACCAGTAACCTCTCTGTTTATCAAGAATCCTACTCCACTAGCCCTTTCTTTGTCCTTACCTCTATAGTAGAACAGGCGGTGGCCATCTTGTAATTATATCAGCTTTTCTTCCGCTCTTCGGACTTCGCTCAGTCCTACGATGTCCCATTTAATATTGTCTAATTCTTCCATTAAACTTTCCAGCATGTGATCTTCTAAGAGAGTTCTTACGCTGTAAGTATAGACCTTAATATCCTTCATGCTGTTTAATGTCCAAGAATTGGATCTGGTTGGACAGTGTTTACTCACATTCGAAGGCACACGAAACAATGTAGTTGGGCCTTTATGAGACGATGATTCAAAAGGAACGTCTGGTCTTGTTTTGGTTGTACTATTAATGGTTATTATGAAGGGGTTTTGGCAGTAATCTCACCTCCCTCCCAACTGGTTTATGGTGAAATATATCTCTTGTGTCATCTTGTTCATTATATTCGGTGAAACCCTATATATTTATAGGGTGCCCAATGGTCCACGCCATCATTATGACAGTACCCCATATATCTATGAGGAATTTCCCTGTTCACCATCAGAGACGTGCCAGTTAGCAGTGGGTCCTGCGACTGTGTGAATTGCTCCGTGTCTGATCTTGCTTATATATATATATATATATATATATATATATATATATATATATATATATATATATATATAAGAGGCTGATAGATAAAGGTAGACAAGTAAGCTAGATAGAGGAGTAGGTGGCGAGAACTTCATTTTATGAGTCGGATGTTTGGTAAGTGATAGCTGCGAAGGAGTTGCATGGCCTCGCTCCTCGTCTAAAGTTTGTAAACAACCGCTAGGGACCAGATGTTATTGTTGTACAATGCTGATGTAACAATATGTAAAATAAGCCAGTCATGCATCGATATCGTGGTTGCTTAGGTAAGCAGTATTGCTTAAGACGTTTGTAACCATCTTTTTGATTGGAGAAAGGGTGGAGGAGAAATTTTTATTGGTTCATGGGAGTAAAGTCACTCCCTTAGGGGAGGCACTTGTGTGTAAGAGTAAAGATCATTAGTCTGGGGAAGTCGTGACGTCGGTGTGAAGTGGCTTAGTGAGTCAACTGGAGATTCCAATTGGGAGACCCATGATGTAAATTGACAAGTCATGTGTAATATTACTTGGGAAGAAAAGTAAAATCTTACCTCCGTTTAATTCACCCTCGTAAAGAAACATTATCTACTTCCTACTGAAAGATATGGTGAATGACATTCTTACGTAAAACAGTGATGAAAAGAAATTTGAAAGTGAAAGAAGAAATACAAAACCATAGAAGGAAGCAGTAACAACGGAAGTAACTCGTAGTTACTACAGTGGTAACGGAGGTGACGGTAGAATATATATATATATATATATATATATATATATATATATATATATATATATATATATACATATATATATATATATATATATATACACACGCACACACACACACATATATATATATATATATATATATATATATGCATATATATATATATGTATACATGCGTGCGTGTGTGTGTGTTGGACTCGTGATCGACAGCTATTTCCCTCCTGGAAGAGAGCTCAGAGCTCGTAGGTCCGATCTATGGGTAATGCTATGACCTTACACACACACACACACACACACACACACACACACACACACACACACACACACACACACACACCCAACTCCCCGCCCACGAGAGTCAGAGTAACGACCCGAGGCACAGCGATACCGAAATAATTTCGGACCTGGGCAGGATTCGAAATGGGTACTAGGAGCACTTCTACTTCCTAGTTCAGCGCTCTACCAACCGTGCCACCGAGTCGGTTGTGTGTGTGTGTGTGTGTGTGTGTGTGTGTGTGTGTGTGTGTGTGTGTGTGTGTGTGTGTGTGTGTGTGTGTGTGTGTGTGTGTGTGTGTGTGTGTGTGTGTGTGTGTGTGTGTGTGTGTGTGTGTGTGTGTGTGTGTCTGTGTGTGTATCTATTCAAAGATATCAGTATACACAGATAATTTTTCATTCTATTCAATATAGAAAGCAATCTTTAACTATTATGAGTTCTTTTCCATTCCTGTTGTTACCTCTCTCCCATTGGTTATAATCACTCTGGTAAATTCTGTAACCTTTTCAACTCTGTAAACTATTACTTGATAATGCTCTTTGGAAGAGTAAAGCGTCGTAAATGCAACATTAGATTATCACGAAACAGATTTAGAATATAAAATTTTCCCGTGTCCTGGGATTGTCTATCTTGTGGCCAACATTTTTCTTGTTTCTCCTGCATAATCATGTAGGAGAAACAAACAAGAAGTTGGCGACACGACTACAAGAACACCGGAGGGTAGTGAATAGGAGGGATATGAGCTCGGCAATATTGAGACACTGCGAAGACCAACAACACAAGATGGATAGGCAGAATGCAGGTATCAAGTACAGAGGGGTCGGTAAAGATGTGAAGTTATTTTTAGAAGCTTAGGCAAGTGACCAGACCTATGCCAATAGATCTGTCAACTTGAGTCCCACTTACGAGGGCGCTAGGGACAGGCTGGACAAAAGGCGCCTAACCCGGCAGTTATGTGTTGTCCTTCCTATAGTTGGTGTAGCACTTTCACTTTTTTCCCCACCCCTCTTCGTGATGGTATCACTTCTGGACCTGTTCACTGTCTTTTTGCTGGTCTCCGGACCACGTCCCGTGTTTTTTTTTTTTTTTTTTTTTTTTTTTTTTTTTTTTTTTTTTTTTTTTTTTTTTTTTTTTTTTTTTTTTTTTTTTTTTTTTTTTTTTTTTTTTTTTAGGAAAATAATGTGCTACATTCAACTAGCTGGGGGATTTTCTCTCCTAGGTTTATCTATTGATATTTATTCGCTACCTCTCCTTTGTGATTCTTGATTTATTCTATTGAACTATTTTGACTCTTCTGTTTTGTATTTCTTTTTGATTTCTTTTATTCTTCTATATTTTTACGGATTGTGCATATATGTGTGCACGGGTACTTCATGAATATATATAATATATATATATATACATATATATATATGAATATATATATATATATATAAATGTATGTATATATATATATATATATATATATATATATATATATATATATATATAATATAAATACATATACAGTGTTTCGGAATAAAGTCAAGCATAAGTACACATGGTAGCGGGTGGTGGATGGAAGGGTGGTAGATAGAGCGTTGATGGATTATGTAGTGGTAAATAAGATTATGATAGGAAGAGTTAAGGATGTACATGTGCTAAGGGGAGAGGGTGGGGGAATATCAGATCATGTTTTGGTGGAAGGTAAGTTGAGAGTGGAGGATAGATGGAGAAAGAGGAAAGGAACAAAAGGTAGGGAGGTGCTTAGAGTGAACTCTTTAAATGATAAGGAAAAGGAGAAGGAGTACAAGAAGAAGCTGAAGGAGGAGTGGGAGGGAGTGAAGGATAGAGTGGAGTTAGGTGTGGAGGCGGAATGGGGATGGTTCAAGGAGGGAGTCACAAAGTGTGCAAGGATGGTGTGTGGAACAAAAAGAACAGTAGGAAATAGAAGGAAGGGTAGTGAATGGTGGGATGAGGAAACAAAGAAGGTTGTAGAAGAGAAGAAGCGACCTTTCACAGATTGGCTACAAAATAGGACGAGGGAGTCATATGAGAGGTACAAAGAAAAGAAAAGAGAAGTAAAGCAAAAGGTAAAGGAGGCAAAGAGGAGAGCAGATATGAAGTGGGGTAAGAGTATGACAGAAAATTTTGGAAGTAATAAAAAGATGTTTTGGAAAGAAATTAAGAGAGGAAGAGGAGGCGAATCAAGTAGAGAAGAAAAGATAAATGGTGCAGATGGAGAGATGATAATGGAAGAGAAGGCAGTAAGGGGAAGATGGGCAGAATATTTTAGGGAGTTACTCAATGTGAAGGAAGATAGGGAAGGAAAGATAGCTGCAGTGGGAAATGCTAAGAAAATTACCGTGATAAGTGAGGAAAATGGAGGAGAAATAAGGAAGGATGAAGTGAAGGCAGTTGTTAAGATGATGAAAGCCAGGTAAGGCACCTGGTCTGGATGAATGCCATGCAGAATGTCTGAAAAAGGGAGGTACAATGATGATGAACTGGCTGGTGAGGCTATTTAATGTTTGCTGGAGAGAGGGTAGAGTGCCGGAGGACTGGAGGAGTGCCTGTATAGTTCATCTTTACATGGGAAAAGGGGACAAGTGTGAATGTAGTAGTTTCAGAGAGATTAGCTTGTTAAGTGTGGTTAGGAAGGCTTATGGGAGGATCTTGATTGAGAGGATTAGGATAGGAACAGAGGGAGTAATTGGTGAGGAACAGTGTGGATTTAGGACGGGTAGAGGTTGTGTAGATCAGATCTTTGTGGTAAGACAGATATGTGAGAAAGCTATAGGAAAGGGGATGGATGTGTTTTGGGCCTTTATGGATCTGGAAAAGACTTATGATAGGATAGACAGAAAGGCACTGTGGAAGGTTATACAGATATACGGGATAGGAGGAAAGCTTTTGGGAGCAGTCAAGAGTTTTTATGAGAGTAGTAGAGCTTGTGTCAGGATTAGAAATGGAGAGAGTGAGTGGTTTGAGGTAAAGGTGGGACTTCGTCAAGGATGCGTTATGTCGCCCTGGCTGTTCAACTTATACGTGGATAGGGTGGTGCGAGAGATAAATGCAAGGGTAGTGGGTCAGGGATTGGAGATGGTTAAAGAAAATGGAGAAAAGTGGGAGGTGAGACAGCTGTTGTTTGCGGACGACACTGCGCTTATGGCAGGATCGGATGAGGGATTGAGGAAGTTGGTGATAGAGTTTGGGAGAGTATGTGATAGAAGAAAGCTAAAGATAAATGTGGATAAAAGTAAGATGATGAAATGTACAAGGGGTGAAAGTGGCAGTAGACTGGAAGTGAGCACTAAGGGAGAGCGA
>NC_134810.1:20649341-20654341 GCF_046742065.1 Oratosquilla oratoria | reverse complement strand
GTACAAGGGACAGACATACCAAACTACCGGCCAGAGCAGGTCATCCAATATATGGCGGACAATGTCGATCACAACATCCGTACAATAGATGGCCTTAACACATTCCACGGGATGGGAATGATTGCGTCTGTCACTCCAGGTACCCGGACATCAACAAGAGTGCCACGTGTGTCTGTGACACTGAAGGATGTTGTAGCTGTGGGCCGAATAAACATCCGACATCTGACATCACCTTGCGATGGGCTAGATACTCTGAGGTATGAGGTTCTACAAGATGAGATGGAAAAGGGCAGATCTACCAACCTTGACCTCCTCTGGAAGCCGACCCTCACATTGCGCTCACCACGACCAGCATGGTCTGGCATGATGCAAGCCGTGCACACTGGTGTACATCCAGGTCAGTCTACAGTCTTCCTGCTTCCCATGATCGACATGAACAGCAGTGATCCAACTTGCATCTATTCAACATTGACATTTCTATCTGAGCACGCCAAACAGTACAACGCAAAGGTCATCATCACATTTGACCAACCACTTTGGTGGAAGGCGCTTACCATTATCGAAAGTCAATCGGAGGACAGTGACTTGCGTAAGATTGCACTGCGCATGGGGGGGCTTCCACGCGTTGATGAGCTTCTTGGGGAGTATTGGAAATATCATGTCAGGATCTGGACTGTTCTCTGTTCTGGAACTGGTGTATGCCGAGAACACTGTAACGCACATGCTGTCTGGCAAGGCATATGACCGAGCTATCCGTGGGCATCTCTTGGTTGATGCAGCACTGAACACTCTCCTCGCAGAAAGGATACTTGGTACGCTAGTGCCTACTTGTTCGCAGGCTAAGGATGATGGTCCTCAGGGCACTGTAGGAGATGACGAACCAAGTGAAGACGAGATAATGCAAAGCATAGATGATGCACAGGCAGCCATGGATCCACATGATACCGAGTCAGGGTCGCAAAGTGTGGGAGCTGGACCAATTGACCTGTGTGAGCTGCGAGACCTGTATGATTCATTGATGAAGGGTGAGTGTTCAACTGAAGATATCCTTTCAGCTCCGGTTCTGGACTCTGTTCGTGACATCTTGAATGTTGCCCGACAATCGATGAAGGATCTGCGTACTGCACAGCTATGACTGCAATACATGGACATGATTGATATACTGAGGGTATTCCTGAGGTCGGAACGCAATGGTGACTGGCGTCTGCAGGTGCACACTTTGCACGACATGTTGCCCTACCTGGCAGCTGCAGGCCACAATCTCTACACCAAATCTATTTACGTCTACCTGCAGCAACTGCCACAACTGTCTATTCAGCATCCCGAGGTCCACCACCAGTTCCAGAATGGATATGACGTAGTGCGGCGCTCAGATCGGTACTGGGCCGACTTGTCCACAGATCTTCTGATCGAGCAAGTGCTCATGAGAAGTGTGAAAACCACAGGGGGGAATGACAAGGGGTCATGGCATGAGAGAGTCGCAAAGGCTGCTGTCCACCCCCATATGTGCAGAGGTCAACATGGCCTTGCAAGACTACACATCAGTGCAGTATGGGACCAGTGACCAGCACAAAGAACAAAGAGCAGCTCGACAAGCACGGGACACAGATGACACGCACAAACTCATTGGCTACCTGTCATCAAAGGATCCCTTTGGAAACGATCCAACTCTGCAAAGCATTGACACTGGCATCACAGCTGGAGATTCGGTCAATGCTGACCAAGCAGCGTCAGAGGGTAGGAAGATCTTAGATGGAATGGTTGGCAAAAAGGTTCTTAATCACACGTTTAAGAAAAAAAAATCAGGCTGTGACTTTAGACGCAGGTTCATCAGTGAAAAGTGGTAAAGAATCTGTTCTGATAGATCCACAACTGTTGTTCCAACGTCTGAGTACGGCAGGATCACGCTTTGATGACCTCACTGATGTCTTCAAGTACGAACTATGCAGTTACCTACCAGCGCTGTTTCAGACCATTGATATCCTGCTTGAGGCCGACAAGCCAGCGCTAGCCGAGGCCATTTGGAAACAACTCCCCCTTGCCGTTCGCAACACAGTGCTGCCACAGAATGTGCAATATGTTCTGGATGGTGGGGCACTGCTACACAGAATTCCTTGGAATTTTAGCGAGACCTATGAAGGAATCTCCAGTCACTACATACGATATGTTGGAGACAGGTATGGTAACGCTGTCATAGTGTTTGATGGATATGTGACCGCACCCTCCACCAAAGATGTAGCGCATAGCAGGCGCGTTCGATCTCACAGTAGTCCCCTTGTCAACTTTTCCTGGCTGTCACTCCTTCTAGAGAGCTCTTTGATAGTCTTGCTGGACTGGCCCACTACCTGAATGTTACAACGCCCAAGTGTCCGGGTGAGGATGGTGGTGACGCTGCTGGCTGGAAGGATAAGCCTCCTAGCTGGACACTGGGGCGTTGTAACATTCAGGTAGTGGGCCAGTCAAGCAGGACTATCAAAGAGCTCTCTAGAAGGAGTGACAGCCAGGTCGAGATGTGGGGAAAAAACGCTGGTGTCTACCGCATACCCTGTGCTGGATGTGATAGAGTATATTTCGGCGAGACCTCCCGTGACCTGAAGACCCGGATCCGGGAGCATCGCTACGATTCCCGGAACAACATCACCACCAACGCCCGTGTTATCCACCGGAACACCAACAACCACCTGATGGATTGGGATAACGCAGAGCTTCTTTTTAGTGAACCAGACAGGGTGAGGAGGAAATGCCTGGAAGCGGCCGCCATTCAAAGCTTCAAAACCATTGAGCAGAACAGAGGCATGTTCAACATCGCCCCTCCTATCATCCATCTGTTACCCGCATTATACAAATGTATGAAATATCCCCCTTAGTCCCTTTCAACAAACTGTCCGAAATGTCCTCCTTTTTCTCCACCAAGTCCCACCCGTCCTCTTCTCACACCTCCCCCCTCCTCCCTTCCACCTACCACCCACCCCTACCTGATAACCTCTCCCAGTTCCTTCCTCGTCGGCCTATTTGTACTCAGAGTGTTTGCCATATGTCTGTAATTGAAAAAGCTGTAACAAGCGAAACGTCGTACCAATAAAGGTTTCCTTCTCAACCGGTGTTGATTCTCACATCCTTGGCCATGGTCATCTTAATTTAGATAAGGTGAATGCCGGTGTCGTAATGTAACATGTATACAGTTGTTTGACTAGAATATACACTGAAATTTTTATGCAGATTTTCTCTTAAAACCTCTTAACGATTGCAAAATTTGGGAATGTTCCAATGCTTTGATTTTCCTTGAGTTTTAGTATGTCATTCTCCACTGAAATTGACATTGAAAAATGCATGTTTCATTACTATTGCAATTTGTGGTGGGTTCGACCCAAAAATGGCGTAGAATGACTGGCCTAAAATGTCGGTATGGGGCTCATCTTATACCGGTCGGTACGTGCTCTGATCGGCTTGATGAAATTATGGTGCCGCACCTGCATCCGTTGCCGTGGTACCTGAGGAGGTAGCAAGTTCCGGTGCCGAGGATGTTTAACCAGGGTGACCGCAAACGACCTCAGACTCTGAAGATAGCGGTCATAAAGGATGGGTAGTCCTAGTGTGGTGAGAGCGTGCTGGTAGGTGGTGTAATCTTTGCCAAGGATTGTGCGACAGGCTCGTTTCTGCACTTTCTCCAGCTGACGCTGCTGCGTCATAGTGAGTGAGGAGACCCAGGAGGGTGAAGTGTACATCAACTTGGGTAAAATGAAGGAAGTGTAGATGGTCTTGAGATCTTCAGCCTGGGCCCCTAATGAACACAGTCGACGGAGCATATACAGCTGGTAGGAGGCTGCTCTGACAGTGTTGGCGGTATTCTCCTTCCAGGTCAACTTGTTGTCGATGGTTATCCCCAGCAGCTTAGTTGACTAGACCACTTGTAGGGGTTGGCTGTCAATTGTCAGCAGGGGAGGGAGGAGAACGTTATTGTAGGCGTGGAAGTACATTACCACAGATTTCTTGTGGTTGATGGGGCCTTTGTTGTACACTTTCCATGTGTGTAACTTGTCCAGCGTGTCCTGCAGTGGGTCGTAGTTCAGGTCAGTGTTGGACACAGGGATCCCCACCGTGCAGTCATCAACGTATTCCCATCTGTGTGATGTGTCTCCCAGGGCATCGTTGATGAGTATCAGGAAACACAGTCGCCCCATTCTTGTTCCCTGAGGTACCCCACAGGAGAGATGCTGGACTGCAGACACGTGTCCCTGATATCTGACAGCTTAACAATAGTCCGTCAGAAAGTCAAACAGCCAAGCCACCAAGGAGGTAGGAAGGCCAAGGTGGATGGTTTTGGTGATTATAGTGGTATGATCTACAAGATCGAAGGCTTTCCTGAAGTCAATGAACACCACTGCAAGTAAAGTCTTGCGCTGCTCGAGATTTTTATAGATAAAGTCAAGGAAGCTGATAAGATAGTGTGTGGCGGAGGATGTTTTCACGTTATCAAACTGCTAGACATCAATAAATTTGCAGACTTTGGAGTATGCCCACTCGAAGACAAAATCCTCACAAATAAGACTAGGAATGGGAATGATAGTAATGGGTCTGAGATCACTAAAGGATTGAGGATTGGAAGATTTGGGGATGGGAATGATGAAGCCAGTCTTCCAATCCGTGGGACATTTGCTCTGCTTAAGTGAGGCGTTGATTATTGAACAGATCGGGATGGGTAATGTAAGTCTACGGGCGTAGATACCCTTCTTGATTTGATACTAGCGAGCTTCTTGATAACTTGAAAAACATGTACTGTGGGGGGAGACGGGGAGGGGAGGAAGGCAGAGCGGAGAGAGAGGTCAATGCCGGGCAGCGTTTGACAGATGGAGGCGAAATGGTCATTTAATTGCTCAGGCGCAAGGGTTGGTAGGAATTGTGACAGGAGGGGGATGTTAGATGCCTGCCTCATACCACACAAGCTTTTGACCCTGCTAAACCACAGGCTGCTGTTCTGCTGTAAGTGCTTGATCTTGTTG
>NC_134810.1:20626841-20644341 GCF_046742065.1 Oratosquilla oratoria | reverse complement strand
ATGGAATAGAATGGTGGGAACTAGAATACAAAGAGAAGTAACCCCCAGGTAAGGTGGATACAACCTCTTCGCTGCAGTAGGGTTGCCAAGGAGACGAACAAAAACGGCTCAGGAGGCACCCAGAAGAAAAAATATAAAAATGTCACACGGTGCTTAAGGGTTTCAATTATCTAGTACAGTAATGTCCTTTCAGGCAAATAGAGTGATTAGGAGATAGTCGGTGGCTGAGAAACGATATCTTCTCTACCTCGGCCAATTGATCCGATCAGAGCGCCTAATGAACACAGTAGCACGACCAGTTAAACACCGTCAACAATATCAGGAGGCTTTTCCGAGGTCTGGTCCCCCTCGCTTGGGCGCCTCCTCGCCGATGGCGCATCACAGTTCGCGGCTCCTCGTCTCGTCCTCCGAGGCTTACGTAGCGGCCGGGGTACAAGGAGGGAGGGTCTTCGTGTAAAAGTAGCAGTGGGGGTAAACCAGCTTTGGCTGTTGTGCTCTGCTTGTGGATGTGTTGCTTCTGACTCAGGGGACAAGGATGGCCCTTCATCCACAAGGAGCTGAAATATCTTTAAAAGGGAAGCAAATAGATGTAGATGGGCGTGAGGTGTGTGGAAGGTGGGTGCATGCCTTGGTAGGCTACTTTCATTGTAAGAGGAAGAAATCTTTTTATATGTAATGTTACCGCCATTACAATTATTTTCTATATATATATATTTTTTTTTTTACAGCGGCAGGAAAACGCTATACAGGTACTCTGATTGGAACGTGCAGTGGAGGTGTTATATTTTGCACCATTTTCTGTGGTAATCAAAATTGCACATCTTTTAATTACAATGGTAAGAATAGATTACGTGTCCCTGGTGCATGTAAATGTACTTTCTATATTCATTTGCAGTACATTTATTTTTATTCCAGTTATAATTGGGTTGATGTTATTGCCACATCTGTACTTATCATCTTATCATATAACTTCTATTACAGTAAATAGTGATGTAGATATATTAATTACAATTATCATTATTTTGAATTTTAGTTTTGTACTAGATATTACTTACTTTATTGTACCATACCAGTAACCCTAGTTATGATTTTGTCTTCCTCATTGTCGTAGAGATTGAAGGGCAGTGTGAAATCTTCTCGTGGGCAGAAGGGAATGTGGAAAAGCTCACGTCTGATGCCAACTGGGACTACTACGTCCAGATGCACCCTCCACTGGACAGAATCAGAGTAGGTGTCAGACTTCGAGGGGTGAAGATCTGGGTGAAATAGAAAGTGTGAAATTGTTCGGTGTCGATGGTTCCTTGCAGGCCCACCGTTCTGTCCATAAGAGGGACAATAAAGCCCCTGTGTCTCAGCGCGGTGGTTTGATAATGTGGAAGATGTTACCAATATATTGCGTGCCATGATATTTATCAAAAGTGCATTTTTTTTTAGTTTAGATAAAAGAATGTCCAATAACATGGACGGCTGGTATACAAGGGAAAGCTGGATTGTAAAAGGGATGTGTGAGACCACCATGGTTATTTGATATATTGAAATTGATGAGGAGGTCGAGGAAAGAATATGCAATAGAGGGCTGGAACTAGTTGGGAAGGATAGGAGGGTATTGTGGCTCAATTAGCTGTTGTTTGTTGTTGTCAAATGATGGAAAATAAAATGGATGAACATTGTGAAAGAAGTGTTAAGCTACTGTGCTTATTTGGGAGACCGGCCTGTAGTTAGTTGGGTTTTCCTTTTTTCCTCCTTAATATATTGGTACTATGTTTGCATTTTTCCAGTCTTGTGGTACCTTACTTTCTTTGAGTGAGCATTTGATTATAGTGTGTATTTTATCTGTTAATTCCCCTACGCATTCCTTCAATATCCAATTTGCAATTCCATCCGGACCATGCGATTTTCTGACATCAAGGTTTTTTATTTAGTCGCTGATTTCCTTCTTTGTTATAGTTATTTCCTTCATGCGGGGGGGGGGTTGTTTCTGTCCCTCTAGTCCCTCACAGTTAGATGTGTTCTCAATTGTGAAAACCAATTTGAAGTGGTCGCTCATAACTTCTACCATTTCTTGTTCTTCTGTGTATTCATGACTTCCTTGGCACAGCTTTTCTATTTCTTGTTTGTTTTTTAGTTTACCATTTACATATCTGTAAAATAGTTTCGGTTGTTCCTTGCATTTTTCTATTATTTCCTTTTCATAATTTCTCTTTTCTTTTCTGCGTATTTTTACATAATCGTTTCTTAATTTGAGGTATGTTTGCCATTTGCTCTTTTTTTGTGTTTTTTTCCAGACTTTGTCTCTTTTATCCTTGGGTTCACTACATTTTTGTTGTTCCTTCTTGCTTTTATTGTAGAACATATTTGGTCACACCCTCATTATAAATTTCTTTTAGTATATTCCATTTCTCTTCCATCTTTGTTTTCCAGTTTGCATTACGAAAGAATTTTTTAAGTTTCTCAAAATTCGTTTTGTTGTACATTGGTCTTCCTATTCTGTTTCTCTTTTCTTCTTAGGTCTATTTGCTCTTTTAGTTCGAATTCTATTAGTACATGGTCACTCTTTCCTATTGATGTTTTGTAATCTATTCTGTCTACAATTTCAGGTTCTGATGTAAGTATTAAATCCAGTCTCAAAGGTTCCTCATTGTTTCTGCATCAGGTATCTTCCTTTATCCATTGAGTCATTATGTATTCAATGGCCATATCGAGTAACATGCTGCCCCATATGTCCTCTCCACCCTTAACTGTCATTTCTTCCCAACATATTTCTTTTTAGTTAAAATCACCCATAATTACTGTATTTCCTCTTTCTTTCAGTATATTAGTTAGTTCATGTTTAGTATCTTCTAGCAATCTGGAATGATCGTGTTCTGTCCAGGCCTGTGTTTTAGGGGGCACATACACTACTACAAATTTTCTACGTTTCATATGGTTGTTTTTTATTTTTATCATCATTGACTCTACATTGTTTTTTCCTTCTGTTAACTTTGTCACATTTAAGTCTTTCTTGGTCAGTAATAGTACTCTCCCTCCTTGTTTTTCCTTTCTATTCTTCATCCAGCAGTTGTATAGACCTTGTCCCACAGTGTTAGGTGGTAGATTCCCTTTAGGTGTGTGTGTGTGTGTGTGTGTGTGTGTGTGTGTGTGTGTGTGTGTGTGTGTGTGTGTGTGTGTGTGTGTGTGTGTGTGTGTGTGTGTGTGTGTGTGTGTGTGTGTGTGTGTGTGTGTGTGTGTGTGTGTGTGTGTGTGTGTGTGTGTCCGTATTGTCTTGACTATTCTTCATATGGAGTAGAATACTGAGACGATACTGACATGTGTTGATCATTTGGGGTCATTTGTTTTGTTGGCCTCAGTTAGGAGTCCAACCACAAGTGTGGAAACTAAACGCAACTGATCCTTTGCTGCTTAATGGAGTAGTTCACACACGACCGACGCTGGCCTAGATAGTCACAACAAGGCTAGAACTGCCTATACCATGGCTTGGGTAGGCCTGCTTACCACGTCACCTAGCGTGACGCGTTGGAACTAAATGTATGCTAGATATCACCTAATGGAGTTTAATTTCTATATGAATTTATATATATTATAGGAATTGATACTAGACTATATGCAAAATTGATTTTGATATATACTCGCTTACCTACTTTGAATGTAATTGAAGTGTGGACAATTATTATCTATTTTTAGATATCCGGTTGTCCGGCGTAATTGTTGAAGCTTGCGTATCAGGCTCATGCCTATGTCGTATGTATGTATGTATGTCTGTAGGTTGCAAGGCCTAAGGAATAGCAACAAAAGGCTGGGTTCTCTATCAGGAGCTGGCCTCGACAAGTGAACAAAGTGAAGTCCCATGCAGCGACAAAGGATACATCGAAATGAAACATAAAATTGAACTGAACATGTGAAAAAAATGATAACAGGCATAAATCACTTAAAACTAGTGAGTACTGAGGAAGTAGATGATACTTTAGACACCCCAGAAATAAAGGAAAAATTCAGAGAAGTGTGGTACGACTTCTGAGTACATAACGCGGTTCAGTATGGGATTTGGGGAGATGGTGTGGAGTAGAGGGAGACTGCTCCGAGGAAAAGGGGCAAGGTCAACAGGGGGAATATCATCTAGGTCGAGGCCACGGAGGTTCTTAATGTGATTAAGGTACAATATATTTTCCTTGAAATCATGCAGATTGCATAGTCTGACTTTATTATTACCCAATTCTTTCTGAATGGACCTGTAAGGTCCAAGAAATATAGGAGAAAGTTTGCACGTAGGAGTGTGATTCAGGGGATAAACAGTCTCTTATATCAAAGTCATAATCTCTCGCAGATTTGTGCTGAACACGTGCCATATCTTCCTTCGAGGCTGTAAGGGAATTGTGAAATCTCTTAAAGAGAGAGCTAAAAATCGAAAGTTTTACTTAAACATAGTTATTGAAAATGTAAATAGGCCCTAAGTCTGAAGCAAGGTCATATGGAAACCTTTTGTCCGAGTCAAAGAGGACAAAAAGGGGTAATTCCGATATTGACCTGTTTATGACACTATTAAGGGAAGCTTGAATGGTAGAAACATGCTTATCCTAAGAAAGATGGAGGTTAGAAGCAAGACAATGGGAGCACATTAATGATCTTACGATTTTGGCGCTCACCAAGACCATCTGAACTGGGGTGATATGGGAAGATGTTAAGGTGTTACATTTCGTGATATCAAAATATTTGCAGATGGCATCAAGAATATCATTATTGAGCTCTGTACCGCTGTTAGAAAGAAGAGTTGTAGGAGTAGTGAAAGAAAAAATGAGTCTGTCTATAAAAATCTAAGCAACGTGTTGTGTTGTTTTGTCTGTGAGTGGGGCAAGGATACAAAATCTGGAAAAATGCCCTATGCAGACAAACAAGCATTGGATTTCATTTGGGGTGCGAGGGAGCTTGAGAAGGTCGATGGCCCCAGTATCAAAGGGTTTAGAAGGTGGGGGATAAGTTAAGAAAGGGACCTGACAGTGAATATGACATTTGTGGGAGTGGCATGAAGAACACTTATCTATGTAAGCTTGGATATCTTTACGCAGGGATAGTCAAACATATTGTAACCAGGCTTTGACAATGCATTTATCTATGCCAGGGTATGCAGCAATAGTGGAGTCATGAAGAAAGGGGAGGACTTCAGGAATCAGGGCAGTGGGGATTACCAATTGATTTACGAAACGGTGTGGTTCGTGCTTATGATCCAGCGAGTAGTTTTGTAAGTTAGAGGAGAAGTCTGAAGTGTTTCTCGGGTCGCCTGATTCCAGGAAGAACATCACACGCTCCTATAGACGGTCTGAACAATCTCCAGCTTTAACGCGTTCCAGAGTGAGGTTGATTGACTAGGAGGATTGGGTGATGACAGCAACATGCCTACTCAAGGCATCAGGAACTGAATTGGCTTTTCTGTGAACATAATGGAAAGTGGGCATATATTCTTGTATGGTGAAGAACCAACAAGCAATTTGCCTGATAGATTTTTACCACAGGATAAATGTAAAGTAGCTCGGTGATCAGTGTAAATGTGTATTCTATATCCAAGGATGTTTTTGAAGTGTCTGAGGGTATACATTGCCGCAAGAGTTTCGATTTCAGTTACTGTGTAATTGGATTCTGCTTCATTCAGTACGTGACTGGCAAACGCAATGTGGCGATGTTGTCCGGAATAGGATGCATCAGTGTATAATGTGAAGGGAAGCTTAAAGTCTGGGAATTCTAGGACAGGGGCCAATTTTAAGGTATTCTTTAGGGCAAGGGGGTTTGAAAATAACCAGATATAAGGTCGAGGGTGGTAAACAAAATTTGTTTTCACCTACTGAGTGAAAGTCTTGAAATACTGGGATCGGGTAGCGATCCAGGACAGTTAATCTATTCAACTCGTGGAATTCAAGAACAAGGGGGAATGAACCACCTGGTTTAGGGACAACGAAAAGAGAGAAGTTAACTCTTGAAATTGAAGGTTCGATGATGTCCTGAGGAATCATGTTCTAAATGAGTGTGTTTACCACATTCCGTTTACTATGAGGCATTCTGTATGCAGGGGTATAGCATGGTTTTGCATTTGGTCCAAGGGGAACTTGATACTGAATGAGGTCGGTGAGAGCAGTAACGTGCCTGAAGTCATTGCCAAGTAAATGCAATATTTCTTGTGCATCAAGGAAACCAAGTGTATACAAATGGGATGCAATGATTGGTTTATTTTTTGGATGCACATCAGAAGTGGTACAGACAGGAACAAATCAGAACTGGTTATCTATGATTTAAACACGAGAGGAGTATACCAGAAAATCACACAAGTTTGTACCTTTACTAAGGTCGAGGGGAGCGTTAGTATTATTGACAACAAGCAGTTCTGTATGACCTTTCATAGAATTGGAGCATAAGGCTGAAAACAAAGAAATGCCTTTCATACGAATGTTTTCTGGTATATAGAATACATCACTTTCCAGGCTCGGAAATCGCGGATGTGGAGCTTCGCGTACTTACAAGGATGCAGGGTGAAGGGCTGGTTATAATTGCGTGAGTGTATTTGGAATATGTTAACACTCGAGAGACTGGGGCGGAGTCAATGAAAAGTTCATCCAAGAGATGTGGGAGGGATCCTCAGTTGGTGAAATGCCAGCGGTGTTTCAGTGGCCCTTAGTTCCAAGTTTGACTGATTTGGACATGCGAGAGGAATGCATACCCCGGTTACGGCGAGAAGACATGTCTACAGCAGGTAATACTAGTAGGTCAATGGTGGGGTATGTACTTGGGGAGGACTGAGGAGTCGGGTCTACAGAGGGAGGGGAAGAACTCTGACAAGATGTAGTGGTATACTCACGTGAAGAAGCAGGACTGCTGATAACTGACGTAGGGGCATGGACTGTAGGAGACCGCTCGGTTACGTAGATGTTAGTAATTGCACAAATTGACAGTGCTGAAGGCAAGGCAGGGAAGAGATGGTTGGAATAAATTATTCCATCTTAGGAAGGATAAATAGAAATGTCATACTTATTCATTAAGGTAAAACCTACGAGGATGTCACCAGGGAAATGAACATCAGCTACGTACAAGGTAGTCTTTGAGAAACTAATATCAAGGGTGACTTTACCAACCACAGAAAATTGTATACTATGATGACGCATTTTCTGTTTGCAACATTTATGGAAACTCTAAGTTGACATGATGTTGACTGGGGGAACCAGTGTCTATAAAAACTGAAAGGGTGTAGTGTCTGAAGTAGCAGCAATTGTTAAGGCATGAATCCAACTATTAGGGCTAGAGAGGGTATGCATAGGGAGGGCTCGGTAGGGGGTCTATGTGGGATTGAGGTGTCAAAGCAACACGGCAGGAATGCTGTTTAGGTGATAGCCATTTGGAAGAAGAGAGACGAGAAGAGGAAGAAGCATGCAAGGTGGGGGAAGGTGTTCGTGACTGGGAAAATTGGTACCGCAAGACACGGCACCGGTCCGTGAAATTAAAATGTTCTCCGTGGTATTCACAGTACTGATATGGAAAAATTGAGAGACGTTTCCAACATCGAGACGCAAGGTGACTAGGCTTTGGACAAAAATAGCAAGCAATGCGTGTTCTGGAAGGAGAAGGTTGACGTGATTTAGACAGGTGACGAGAATGAAAGGGGTTCGTGTTCTAGCGTGAAGTGATGTTACTTGTGCAACAGGATAAGGTGTGGGTTTATAAGCGGAACTGACTGGCTAGCAATTTGAGAACGCGCATTTTCTGAATCACGGATTTTCCTCGAAAATTATGTCAGTGTGGTATTTTGTAGAAATTCAAGTGTTTCAGGGTGTAATTGGGAGAGGAATGCAAAATAGGATATGAGGGAGACAACGTTGTCTAAAGTCATGGAGTCATTGGAGACGCAGGCGGATGTTTTCAATGTACCTCTTAACTCGCTTTTAAAGCTGGAGGCTTTTTGATGTTTTTTCTTTAGCGAAATGAGGAACCTTGTTAAATGCTTTCGCTGCTAAGTTACAGAAAGGGGATAAAGAACCAACTTGATCTAGAATACCATTGAATTTCTTGAATTGATCAACGAAGGCTGAGTAACTGGTGGTCTTATATAAGATATCCGACGGAATGATATCTCTGGAGTTTGTGTTATTGAGGTCCACACGCGATTTTAAAATATCGATTTTCTGAGTCATTCCTCCCTGTAATTTCAGCGTCAACTTCCACAAGGAAGCTGTGCACACGTATGTTACTTCCAATGAACATTGGCAACGAGCAGCCGTCATTGACCAAGGTCACCAGAACATTGATACCGGGAGGAGAAGAAGGTTCAGAGGAAGAGGATGCTATAAGAGGGAATTGGACTGGGGGACTGGGGTAGGAGGGGGAAGTGTCTTAGGTTTAGTGGGAGGAGTCGGTGATTTGTTATGTTTACCCTTTCTTCACATGAAGTGACAGTAACGGAAATATATTGCACTTGGAGGTGTCAAAACTATTATCTTTTTACCTTACACAAGGAGAGATAAATGGTGAAGTGAAGGCGAGTATCCAGGACAGTATATATGAGGATAGGTTTGGCTCAAGCACGGTTATTGGATCTAAAGATTGTACATTTATATCAATATAGGTAAGTGTGATATATAAAACTAAATCGGGATAGCACATATATAGCAATAAACATATGAAAATAGGGATAAAAGAAGTCTCGAGCGCATTTATAGCCAATGTTTGTAAGAACGAGAGCAGTCCAGTTGCCACGGAAACATATGCAGAAGATGGCGGAGGGTGGAGTGGCTGCCCGGGGTACGATGACTACGGGTACGGTGTACCTGGGTTAGTACAACAGTATCTAAGTAACAAAGAAATGAGTTGATTTATGCTCTGAAACATAGAAAAAAGCTCAGACGCAATAGTAAAGAGAAGTCTCGTAGCACTAGTAAGTCTTTGTGTGAAAAACAAATCAGGGCACGACACTAGCAAGACCATAACTCTGGACAACGAAAGCGAAGGGGTGGACGATGAGGCGGATGTTCTCGGAGAAAAAAAATGGAGACACGGGAGGCGACGCAAAAAACGATGGGTAGGCTGCGGCAAGATCTATATAAACCAGGTCTGACCGCTTGAGCCGTTCTGCGCAGCTTCTGACGTCATCTAGCTGCTTCCGTTTTCTCTTTGTGAAACACTGAAGAAAACTGTGAAACGCTAGGGAAGACTGGAACTATTGTATTTTCCCCCCGTTATCTCTCCCTCTCTCTCTAGCTCATTGCTATTATCAGTGTGTGTGTGTGTGTGTGTGTGTGTGTGTGTGTGTGTGTGTGTGTGTGTGTGTGTGTGTGTGTGTGTGTGTGTGTGTGTGTGTGTGTGTGTGTGTGTGTGTGTGTGTGTGTGTGTGTGTGTGTGTGTGTGTGTGTGTGTGTGTGTGTGTGTGTGTGTGTGTGTGTGTGTGTGTGTGTGTGTGTGTGTGTGTGTGTGTGTGTGCGCGCGCGCGCGTAGGTTACATGGCCAAAGGAATAAGAACAGTCTTCGTACGCATTATTCCTATGTTCCAAGCATTTATCATCTGCATTATAATTCCCGCGTAGATTAACAGCATTAATGTGTAGGAATGAAGCCTTCACGGGGTTTTGCGCCAATATCTATAAAGGTTATCCAGCTTCTTATATAAACTGTTTTAACATTGCCTCCTCCTTACAGAATCCGTGTGCATCGTCCCCGTGCCCCGTGGGTAAAATGTGTGTCCGATATACCCAACCCGTCTTTGATCTTTATGTGACTGATTTGGACTTTTACATTTGCACTAGTCATCACTTGCTCGCAAGTCAAGGATATACAAGTAAGAACTCTGTAACATTTTTACGTTAGATTATCCCATCGTACATACATACATACATATACCAAGGCTTTTTCCCCCTTACTAGGGAGGTAGCCAAAAAGGAAAAGGCATAAAATCATTCCCACCCATTCCATCCCTGAAAACACTCCATACCCCTCCACCCTCCCTCCCATCTTAGCACCTCCTAGATGACGGGTCATCCCTGCACCTTGTCCACTGCCCTGGGTCAGAAGCAGTGTCGCAGGACACAGCACATCCACAGCAAGGCCGCTTCATAAATCGGCGACCCCATATAAAGGAGAAGACGGGGAGAAATCCCTTTGGGCTGCGTCAAAATTTTGCACACATACACACACTACCTCACCCCCCATCCCCCCGTCCATTCCACCTCATGCATCACAACATCTTCCATATACAACCATTCTCCATTCACCCCTGTCTTCTGTCCTCTCCCGTCCTTCCTCAACAGACATTCCCCTCTTCTCCAAAGCCCCCTTCACCCCATCCATCCATCTCATCCTAGGACGTCCCCTCATGTTCACTCCCTCCACATCTGCCTTCCATACCTCTTTTACTAGTCTTTCTTCACTCATTCTTTCCATGTGTCCAAACCATCCTAATACTCTTTCATCAACCCTATCTCCCAACTCCTTTTCCACCCCTGTTCTCCTCCTCACCTCCTCATTTCTCACTCTATCCAGCCTAGTAACCTCCATCATACTTCTCAGACACTTCATCTCAAACAAATTCAAGCTCCTTCTCTCTTCCTCTCTTATGTTCCATGTTTCTGCTCTATACAATGCTGTTGGCACAATCACTCCTTCATACAGTCTCCTCTTAGCATCCATTCCCAAATGTCTATTCCTCATTACACTTTTTAATCCACCAAGGCATTTACTCGCTTCTCTCAATCTACACTCTACCTCCACCTTTACTCCACCTTTTCCTGCCACATTTGCACCCAAGTATCTAAAACTATCCACTTCCTCCAGTTGCTCTCCCTTAATGCTTACTTCCAGATTTCTGCCACTTTCACCCCTTGTACATCCCATCATCTTACTTTTACCCACATTTATCTTTAGCTTTCTTCTATCACACACTCTCCCAAACTCTGTCACCAGCTTCCTCAATCCCTCCTCTGATCCTGCCACAAGCGCAGTGTCGTCCGCAAACAACAGACATTCCCCTCTTCCCCAAAGCCCCCTTCACCCCATCCATCCATCTCATCCTAGGACGTCCCCTCATGTTCACTCCCTCCACATCTGCCTTCCATACCTCCTTTACTAGTCTTTCTTCACTCATTCTTTCCATGTGCCCAAACCATCCTAATACTCTTTCATCAACCCTATCTCCCAACTCCTTTTCCACCCCTGTTCTCCTTCTCACCTCCTCATTTCTCACTCTATCTAGCTTAGTAACCCCCATCATACTTCTCAGACACTTCATCTCAAACACATTCAAGCTCCTTCTCTCTTCCTCTCTTATGTTCCATGTTTCTGCTCTATACAGTGCTGTTGGCACAATCACTCCTTCATACAGTCTCCTCTTCGCATCCATTCCCAAATTTCTATTCCTCCGATCCTGCCACAAGCGCAGTGTCGTCCGCAAACAACAGCTGGCTCACCTCCCACTTTTCTCCATTTTCTTTAACCATCTTCAATCCCTGACCCACTACACTTGCATTTACCTCTCGCACTACCCCATCCATGTATAAGTTGAACAGCCAGGGTGACATAACGCATCCTTGACGAAATCCCACCTCTACCTCAAACCACTCACTCTCTCCATTTCTAATCCTGACACAAGCTCTACTACTCTCATAAAAGCTCTTGACAGCTCCGAGAAGCTTTCCTCCTATCCCGTATATTCGCATTACCTTCCACAGTGCCTTTCTGTCTACCCTGTCGTAAGCCGTTTCCAGATCCATAAAGGCCCAAAAAAACATCCTAACCCTTTCCTATAGCTTTCTCATATATCTGTCTTACCACAAAGATCTGATCTACACAACCTCCACACTGTTCCTCACCAATTACTCCCTCTGTTCCTCTCCTAATCCTCTCAATCAAGATCCTCCCATAAGCCTTCCCAACTACACTTAACAAGCTAATCCCTCTAAAACTACTACATTCACACTTGCCCCCCTTTCCCTTTTAAAGTGGAAATATACAAGCACTCCTTCAGTCCTCCGGCACTCTACCTTCTCTCCAGCAAACATTAAATAACCTCACCAACCAGTCCACCATCACTGTACCTCTTTTTTTTTTAAGACATTCTGCATGGCATCCATCCAGACCAGGTGCCTTACCTGCTTTCATCATCTTATCAGCTGCCTTCACTTCATCCTTCCTTATTTCTCCTCCATTTTCCTCACTCATTATGGTCATTTTCTTAGCATTTCCCACTGCAGCTATCTTTCCCTCCCTATCCTCCTTCACATTTAGCAACCCCCTAAAATATTCTGCCCATCTTCCCCTTACTGCCTTCTCTTCCATTATCATCTCTCCATCTGCACCTTTTATCTTTTCTTCTCTACTTGATTCGCCTCCTCTTCCTCTCTTAATTGCTTTCCAAAACATCTTTTTATTACTCTCAAAATTTTCTGTCACACTCTTATCCCATTTTACATCTGCTCTCCTCTTTGCCTCCTTTACCTTTTTCTTTACTTCTCTATTCTTTTCTTTGTACGTCTCATATGATTCCCTCGTCCTATTTTGTAACCAATCTGTGAAAGCTCGCTTCTTCTCTTCTACAAACTTTTTCATTTCCTCATCCCACCATTCACTACCCTTCCTTCTAGTTCCTCCTGTCCTTTTTGTTCCACACACCATCTTTGCACACTTTGTGACTCCCTCCTTGAACCATCCCCATTCCTCCTCCACACTTAGCTCTACTCTATCCTTCACTCCCTCCCACTCCTCCTTCAGCTTCTTCTTGTACTCCTTCTCCTTTTCCTTTTCATTTAAAGAGTTCACTCTAAGCACTTCCCTACCCTTTGTCCCTTTCCTCTTTCTCCATCTGTCCTCCACTCTCAACCTACCTTCCACCAAAAAATGATCTGATATTCCCCCACCCTCTCCCCTTAGCACATGTACATCCTTAACTCTACCTATCATAATCCTATATACCACTACATAATCCATTAACGCTCTATCTACCACCCTTCCATCCACCACCCGCTACCATGTGTACTTATGCTTGACTTTCTTCTGGAACACTGTATTTGCTATCATCAACACACACACACACACACACACACACACACACACACACACACACACACACACACACACACACACACACACACACACACACACACACACACACACACACACACACACACACACACACACACACACACACACACACACACACAGTGGTTAGAGTTCTCGCCTGCCACTACGGCGGTGCGGGTTCGTATCTTGCTCAGGGCTGAAACAATTTCAGTATCGCTGCGCTGCAGGTTGTTACTCCAACTCTCGTGGGTGGGGAGTTGGGTATGTGTGTGCGTGTAAAGTCACAGCTTTACCCATAGATAGGTCATACGAGCTCTGAGCTCTCTTCCGGGAGGGAAACAGCTGTCGATCACAAGTCCAACACGTGATCAAAAGACCAAGGTGAAACCAAGGTGAATCACACACACAAACACACACACACACACACACACACACACACACACACACGTACACACGCACACACACACACACACACACACACACACACACACACACACACACACACACACACACACACACACACACACACACACACACACATGTATATATATATATATACACACACATATATATGTATATATATATGTATATATATATATGTATATGTATATATATATATATATATATATATATATATATATACATATGAGAATAATACGCTAATGGCAGCGACATCAAACCGATAATTTCTATGACAGTTGCATGCAGGATTCGAACCCGCTATGCACGGCTATCCGTAGATTACCTGCACGGTGCCCTAGACCACTACGCCACAGAGACTATAAAATCCTTGAAACCTGGAATCGAACTGATTCCCTCGGGAATCAGTTCGATTCCAGGTTTCAAGGATTTTATAGTCTCTGTGGTGTAGTGGTCTAGGGCACCGTGCAGGTAATCTACGGATAGCCGTGCATAGCGGGTTCGAATCCTGCATGCAACTGTCATAAAAGTTATCGATATATACATATACATATATATACATATATATATATATATATATATATATGTATATATCTGTATATATATATTTACATATATATATTATATATATATATATATGTGTGTGTGTGTGTGTGTGTGTGTGTGTGTGTGTGTGTGTGTGTGTGTGTGTGTGTGTGTGTGTGTGTGTGTGTGTGTGTGTGTGTGTGTGTGTGTGTGTGTGTGTGTGTGTGTGTGTGTGTGTGTGTGTGTGTATGTAAATGTAGCAAGCTCACGCCTTCAAGAAATACTTTTCTATGGATGTATGTGTACCATAATTTCCTGTATCAAATAATTGTCATCCATTGAAACTAGTAGTTATGTAAATGTATCCTGAATAACAGCTTTATGTCTCGTATTGCAATATGTAAATATGTATGAGTGTATGTACTAATATTCTATTTAGTAACAATTGTAGTTTGTGAACTGATTTATATACACTGTGCTCCTATATATGAATATGTTTCACAGCCGGGACAGCGGCTTGGGTAGCCTATGCTCGCATTGTAAATAGTGTAACATCGACGTATCATGTACATATACGTTATTCATTATTGCGTGTGTGCGTCATGTTGATAAATAGATTAATTCAGCATTAATTTATTTGTCACGTATTTAGTTAAGCGTCTATTAACCTACATTTGAAATCATCTTAGTTATGGACTAAGAAATAGTTTGGTGGTTTACCCCAGGGGTTCTCAAAACTTATTTGGCTGTGACCAACTACAAATTACTTCGATAGTCGCGACCCACTTCCCCAACAACAACAACGAATTTCTGACAATCACTATAATGTATTTCCCTGTCTCAGTGTATCTGCTTGCCTGTCTATGTATGTATGCATGTATACATGTAGCATATGTACGTTGCGCACGTATGTATGTATATATACATGTACGAATGTAAGCTTGAATGGATCTCTCTCTCTCTCTCTCTGTCTCTCTCTCTCTCTCTCTCTCTCTCTCTCTCTCTCTCTCTCTCTCTCTCTCTCTCTCTCTCTCTCTCTCTCTCTCTCTCTCTCTCTCTCTCACCGTCTTTAAAGGCTGAACAACTTACCATTATTAATGGGAAGTATGGGCTTACTTCTTGGGGCATAGTGTCTCCAGGCTTGGGGCGATGCTGGAAACCGCAACACGATCGCGACCCCTCAAATCTATTTCGCGAACCCTCTGGAGGTCGGGACCCCCACTTTGAAAACCTCTGGTTTGCCCTACCAATGCATCAGTTTATTTTGTTAGATAATTGTGTCTTGTTTCCAGAATGCTACTTCAAAATAAACTATGGTACGGACTACGGAGGCTTTGATTTACCTGGATATGAAATGATGTCTGCATCATACAAGGAAGCCTTGGCATTGTGCAGTGAAGCTAACTGTGCTTCACTTATGTGTACCCGTAAGTTGTTTGAAATTAGTACTAGTCTCCTCATTTGTGGTTTCTATGTAATTATTATTATCACTACTCCTAAAACAGATGTCTATGATAGTATTATCTTCATTATTTATGTCATCATTAATGTTATCATCATCATTATCCTTATTATCATCATTGTTATTCCCATAATTCTCATCATTCTCATCATTATCGTCATCATCATCATTATCATCAACATTAGCATTATCATCATTGTCATAATTGTCATCATAATCTTCACTATCATCATTATCACCATGATCGTCATTATTATTATTCTCATCATCATCATCATCATTATCATTTTCATGGTTATCATCATTATAATCACTCATTATTATCATTATCATAATTGTCATCATTATCATCAATAACATCATCATCATCATCATCATCATCATCATCATCATCATCATCATCATCATCATCATCATCATCTTCCCTATCCTCCTTCACATTTAGCAACTCCCTAAAATATTCTGCCCATCTTCCCCTTACTGCCTTCTCTTCCATTATCATCTCTCCATCTGCACCTTTTACCTTTTCTTCTGTACTTGATTCGCCTCCTCTTCCTCTCTTAATTTCTTTCCAAAACATCTTTTTATTACTTTCAAAATTTTCTGTCATACTCTTACCCCATTTCACATCTGCTCTCCTCTTTGCAACCTTTACCTTTTGCTTTACTTCTCTTTTCTTTTCTTTGTACCTCTCATATGACTCCCTCGTCCTATTTTGTAACCAAACTGTGAATGCTCTCTTCTTCTCTTCTACAACCTTCTTTGTTTCCTCATCCCACCATTCACTACCCCTTCTTCCATTTCCCGAGGGAAAATCACTGATCGATATGGAGAAGATCGCGAAGATATACAGTTCAAAAATCCTTTTCCATCCGGGCTCCTGATTACAGCTGACACACTCAGGAACTATAGGTGATCCTTTGACGAACGCAGATGACGATGATATAAATAAAAACTCAAACAGCAGATGCTAAACTGAAGACCACGTGGGAGCACCCAGAAAAGATCGCCTACCGCCCCGTAGAGCACTGTTCCTGAGCACCCACCTTCGAAAACAATACAATTCCCTATGAATCACAAATGAAAGAAAACGGTAATGCTAAGGGGTAGTTATACAAAAATTTCAAGGAATATGGATTATGATGTCAACAACATGCAACACGACGTAAACATATATGGCCGCCTTGCCAGAAAGATAGATTATAGTTTAATTAATTCGATATAACTATGAAATACAATATGGCATTACATGTACAAACAATAAAACAAGCCTGAGAACAACATCAAAAACACCGGAAAGGAAACGAAAATCGTTGGAAAAGGCAGCGAACGAAAATCAATGGCCGATATGGAGAAGATTGCCACAGGGGATCCTGTATATGACGCTGAGGTCATTTAGTGATTTTGATGATGGTGTCACTTGTTGCTTTAATATCTTTCCTGTGTCGTTCACTATTTCCAGCGCTAGTGGGTGTGAATCTTCCTCCAGTGTACGTGAAAATTCCGACCCCGATACGATCAGGAATTGTTTGTCATGCCTATTTTCTGGGTCTCTCCATTGTCTGATGTTTTGTGTCTTTCGCAAGATGGATAGTAAGTCCTTTGGATAGCCCAGTGACTTGAAGGTGTTTGTGACACCGCATATTTCTTCATCGAGGAGCTCCTTGCTATAGATCCTTAGTGCTCTGAGAGAGAATATATATATATATATATATATATATATATATATATATATATATGTATATATATATAAATATATACATATATATACATATATATGTATATATATAAATATATATATATAAATATACATATATGTATGTATATATATATATACATATATATACATATGTATATATATATATATATATACAATATATATATATATATGTATTATCACTCCCATTTTGGTTCGTTCATCATGTGCGCTGTGCAGGTGTAATAAGTCGTTTTTGTTGGTAGACCACAAGACTACAAAAATAACAGAGCAAGTGGGTCTGCCCCACATCTATCATATCTCTATCTTCCTTCCACTTCGTTCTTTCCTTCCACTTATCA
>NC_134810.1:20606841-20621841 GCF_046742065.1 Oratosquilla oratoria | reverse complement strand
ATTTACGTATGGGGGCACAGGGAGGGAGGGCCGCCATGCAAAAGAAGCAGTGGGGGTAAACCAGCCTTGACTATTGTGCTCTGCTTGTGGATGTGTTGTGCCTTACTACATTGCTTCTGACTCAGGTAGTGGGTGGGGGACAGGGAAGACCCTTCATCCACAAGGAGCTAAAATATCTTTAAAAAGGAAACAAATGGATATGGGTAGGTGTGAGGTGTGTGGAAGGTGGGTGCATGCTTTGGTAGGCTACTTCCGTTGTACGGGGAAGAGGCTTTTTGATATATATTGTTTACACCATGAAGGTGTCACCAAATTAATGAAGCGTCCTTGCTGTGTCTTGCAACACTGCTTCTGACCCAGGGCAGTGGACAGGATGCAGGGATGACTCGTCATCCAGGAGGTGCCAACTTTAGAGGGAGGGTGGAGGGGATAGGAATATGTAGGGGATGGAATGGTTGGGAGTGGTTTCTATGCCTTTTTTTCTTTTTGGCTACTCCCTGTGTAAGGGGGAAAAAACCTTTGGTATACCACCATTCTAATTATTTTCTAATTAAAGATTTTTATAGCAGTAGGAAAACGCTATACAACAGAAGTGAATGAAATGTACAAAGGAAGCTTTGTCTTTTGTTCCTCTTTCTGCGTCATTCGAATTTGCACATCTTTTAGCTACAATAGTAAGAATAGAATACGCGTCATTTGTGCATGTCATAGTATTTCTTTATTCATTTACAGTATGTTTATTTATTATCATTCCAGTTATCGTTGCGTTGATATTGTTGACACACTTCTACCTATCAGTTTATCATTAACATAAGTGCTAATACAGTTGCTGGTGATGTGGATATATTTATTACAATTATTACTGTTTTTCGTTTTATTTTTGTACTGGACGTTACTGACTTTATTGTAAATACCACAGCAATAACACTAGTTATGATTTTGTCTTCCTTGTTGTGATAGAAATGGAAGGGCAATGTGAAATCTCGTCTTCGGCACAAGTGGACGAGTTAAAGCTCACATCTGATGCCAACTGAAACTACTACGTTCAGATGCAGCAGCCACTGGACAGAATCAGAGTAGGTGTCAGACTCCGAGAGGGTAAAAGTTCGGTTGGAAACGAGTGTGAAAGTGCTCGGTCTCGATGGTTCCTTGCAGGACCACCGTCCCGTCCTTTAGAGGGACGATAAAGCTCCTGTGCCTCACCGCAGTGACTTAATAATGTGGAAGGTTTTGCCAATATATTGCGTGCCATGGAAGATATTAGAAGTGCAATATTTCTGGTTCAAATAAAAGAGTGTCCAATAACGTGGATCAGTAGGGTATACGGGGGAAAGCTTAATTACAAAAGGGATGTGTGATACCACCATGGTTGTTTGACAAATTGAAATGGATGAGGAGATCGAAGTATGAGTATGCAGCAGAAGGCTCGAACTGGTTCGAAAGGACAGGCGGGTATTAGGGTTCAATCAGTTTTTATTTGTTGTTGTCAAATGATGAAAAATGAAATGGATGAACATTGTGAAAGAAGTGTTAAGGTCAAAAGATTTGTCAGTGGCAATTAAGTGATTGAGAGATGAAAAATGAATGGAACATGTGGATGGATGGAGATATGATGCAGTCTAAAGGATGTCTTGTGTACCTTAAATAGGCGAACTGATGCAAGAGACAAAAAGATGGTGACACGGTCGAAATAGTCAACCAAGATTGCTATGGGATCTACAGCTCTCTGATGTTGTGTGTGTGCGTGTGTGTGTGTGTGTGTGTGTGTGTGTGTGTGTGTGTGTGTGTGTGTGTGTGTGTGTGTGTGTGTGTGTGTGTGTGTGTGTGTGTGTGTGTGTGTGTGTGTGTGTGTGTGTGTGTGTGTGTGTGTGTGTGTGTGTGTGTGTGTGTGTGTGTGTGTGTGTGTGTGTCGTAGATTCAGAGGGATTAGATTGTTAAGTGTAGTTAGGAAGCCTTATGGGAGGTCTTCATTGAGAGGATTAGGAGAGGAACAGAGGCAGTAAGAGGGTTTAGGACAGGTAGAGGTTGCGTAGATCAGATTTTTGTGGAAAGACAGATATGTGAGAAAGCTATAGGAAAAGGTAAGGATATTTTTTGGGCTTTTATGGATCTGGAAAAGGCTTATGACAGGGTAAACAGGAAGGCACTGTGGGAGGTTTTGCAGATATACGGGATAGGAGGAAAGCTTCTAGGAGCTGTCAAGAGTTTTTACGAGAGTAGTAGAGCATGTGTCAGGATTAGAAATGGAGAGAGTGAATGGTTTGAGGTAAAGGTGGGACTTCGTCAGGGATATGTTATGTCGCCCTGGCTATTCAACTTATACATGGATGGGGTAGTGCGAGAGGTAAATGCAAGGGTGGTGGGTCAGGGATTGGGGATGTTTAAAGAAAATGGTGTAAAGTAGGAGGTGAGCCAGCTGTTGTTTGCGGACGACACTGCGCTTGTAGCAGGATCAGAGGAGGGATTGAGGAAGCTGGTGACATAGTTTGGGAGAGTGTTTGAAAGAAGAAAGCTGAAGATAAATGTGGGTAAAAGTAAAGTGATGAGGTGTACAAGAGGTGAAAGTGGCAGCAGACTGGAAGTGAGTATGAAGGTGAAACTGGGAAAGGAGATGCGGGTTTTTGTAAGTACATATGGGCCTGGTAGTGAGAAGAGTATAGAAGAAAGGGAGGCTTTTTGGATTGATTTAAATTGGTGCATAGAGGGATTAGGGAGAAACGTCAATGTAGTAGTATTGGGAGACCTTAATGCTCGGGTAGGAAATGAACCAATAGACGGAGTAGTTGGGAAGTGTGGAGTTCCAGGAAAGAATCGTAGTGGAGAATTGATGGTGGAAATGTGCCTAGAAAGAATAGATTTTTTACTGACTGGCGCCAGGTAATCCTAATAAGATGGGATAATCTGATACAAAAATGTTCCCGTGTTCTTACTTTAAATCCTTTACTTGCGAGCAAAGGATGACTAGTGCAAATGTAAAAGTCCAAATCAGTCACAAAACGGTCACAGACGGGTTGGGTATATCGGACACACATACTTCCCCTCGGGGCACGGGGACGATGCACACGCATCCTGTAGGGAAGAGGCAATGTTAAAACAGTTTTCGCAAGGAGCTGGGTAGTCTTTGTAAACATTTGTATAAAACTCTGTGAGGCTTTCATTCCCACACATTAATGCTATTAATCTACATAGGAATTATAATGCAGATGTGGTCATGATGTGGTCATGCTTGGAAGATAGGAATAAGGCCTACGAAGACTATTGTTATTCCTCAGGCCATGCAGCCTGCTCACATACATACACACGACATAGGTATAAGCCTGATACGCATACTTCGACAGCCACACCGAACAACCGGGTATCTAGAAATAGACTCCGTTCCCTCCAGACTCTGTTTCCATACATATACATACATTAAATTTAATTGTTCACACATCAATCACTTTCATAGTAGGTAAGCGAGTATATATCAAAATAATTTTTGCATGTAGTTCAGTATCTACTCCTATGATATGTATAAATCTATATAAAAAAGTTCCATTGTAGTGATACATAGCATGCAGTTAATTCCAACGCGTTGCGCTAGTAGATAGTAGATGGTCATTGACCCCCTGATGACGTCATATCCGGTGGGCGTGGTTACTTCGGTCATTGACCTTTGATGATGTCATTTCCGGTGTGGGTGTGGTTAAGACATTGACCTTGAATGACGTCACGTGTATGGGTTGGCGTTACTTGGAAAGGGGTGGAGCATGTTATTGACGTATTATGTGTTGATTGGCGCATTGTGCGGCTATTAGTCCATTGACCTTATGACGTCATGTAGAAGGGGTGGAAACTACATAGGGCACTGGTCGATGCTGATTGGTTGAAACTTATGTAATGGGAGGGCACACGTGGAAGGGGTGTGGCATAGGAGCGACGTATTATGTGTTGATTGGTGCAATGTATAGAATAGGTTGTACATTGGGCTCTGTTCGATGTTGATTGGTTTAACGTATGTAAAGATTGAATATGATTGGTGCATAGATAGATGAAGGTTAAGTGGTCAATGACGTCTTTTTTTGTGATTAAAAAAAGTCACGGTTGGTAGAAGTACAAAGGACTTTGTCATTGGTATGACAGATTAATACAAAAAAAAAAAAAAAAAATCAATTCGTCATGGTAGATATAAATCCATCCCCGTATGTCGTATAAGGTTATGGAAATTATTGGTGCAAGAAAAAAACTTATTAACTCACCATGATACGTTCCATTTACGTTCGAACATGTAGAAGTTTGGGAAATCATCAGTTTTTTTTTTTATGATTTGGGGCGTAAGAAATAAAATATGACGATCTCAATATTATTTTTTTATTGATAAGATTGCGTGTTGTGCTATGATACGTTCAACTACACGTGGTAGAAAACTACGTACAACTACACGTGGTACAAAAAAATGTGTCATGAATAAACTATACATATCATGCTACACAAATTTATATTGTCACATCGTTGACGTCGTCATTGTCTTCTTCTTCTTCTTCTTCTTGTACGTTTTCCGTTTCGCCTAGATTTTTTTTCCGTATCTTAAACTCATTGTATAAATGAGCACGCGCGAAGTTCTTCTGGGAACGCTTTAGTCTTGCATCGAGCATGGCCATGATGAGAAGAGCAATTACATCCTTTATTTGGAATGTCTTGTCCTGTTTTATTGTTTTTGCATTTTTCTCAATGTCGCTAAGCTGTATCCTAAAACTGGTTTGGATTTCTTCGATGACTTCCCAGTGCATAGATGTAATTTCGAATTGCAATTCCCTGCGGTTGATTTTGCTCCATGCACGCAATTTCTTCCCCGGTCGTCGTATAATTTCATTTACAACTGAAAGTGAAAAAAAAAAATATTAAAAAGAATAGTACTGACTACACATAGGTCACATTTATTGTCGCAATGAAATATAAAAGGACATTGTCGAATATCATATAGAACGAGGGGTGAATAAAAAAATAAAAAATAAAAAAAAACGTGAACCTACTTACTCAAGTTTGCCAATTTCTTGGTCATAGGGAGGTTGAAGTCTTCCAGAGATGTATACTTGTCCATTTCGTGTATAAAGGTTTTGTATGTGAAGACTCAAGTAGAGCGGTATTATATATATATCAAAGTGAAGGTCTAGACTTTGGAATTCAAGTGAAAAGAGTATAGTAAGCGTAATAATAAAAAAAAAAACTTATCCTCTCTTTTTCTTCCTGTGAAGGTTATTTGTGCTTTTTTCTCTCCGCTAGACTGCACACGTAATTACATGTGTTATAGGACTCTATACTATCATTTGACGGGCAAAGTAAATATTTACATCGAGGTAGTTTCCAAAATCTTGATAAACAAATGTAGTCACTTTTTTATCGTTATTTAAAAAGTGCCTTCGTGAAAATGTGCGTGAATTCAATAATATTGCACATGTAATCCCGTTTCGATTTAATTTATTTATAAACCAAACACAGTAACATCCACACACTAAGCTATTTCCGCTTTGCAATCTATAAGTACAATCAATTATTTTTCTATTTGTATAATTTAGATGTAATCCATATTTTTTTAGGTTTACGTTAAATGAATCGAAAATATATATTGACTTTCTTATTAGACATACAACAATCCAATGTCCCAATTCTATTTCACGAGGTAACACGTTAAGTATGAAGTAGATATTTGTCCGATTAGATGAAAGTACATGATGTATATCTTCTACGGGTAATACACCTATATATCCCAATTTTGAGGAATTATCTCTTTTACGAATAATTTGTATAAATTTGTCAATTTGTTCCCCATTCATTCATATTACCCTCTACTTTGTAATACTACGTTTCTATCGCTATCGAATTGTAGTACACTATTGCATTCGCCAAATACGCAAACTATATAATTATCCGATGCCGGTTTATTAAAACTCATACGAATTTCTAAATTACCGTTTAAATTGGATTCACGCTATCTATTTGTAGGTTCAGGCTCTAAATTAAACGCAGTTAGGGTTCGACCTGGTTATAAGCGTCGTGTGTTATAAGATGCTTCGCACTCGGTCCTAGTGCGTGTAACGTATTTGAATATAAATCAGCATAGTCTTTATGTTCAAAATTAGAATGAATGTTGTATGCACTTCTCCCATTTATATGTAGTTCTATATTACTTAACGAATCATGATGGAAATAAAGCCCGTTTTTATCTATTGATCCGCTGAAGCCCTTCATATCAACCAGCACTATATACACTTTATTAGGAATAATATTGAAAAATATATCCATCATAATACTATTTTGTCCTTTTGAGAGTATGTACGTTTTGGCATGTGTTTTTAGGTAGACATAGTCAATGACTGAACCAGCCCTTAACGATGTATTCAAAGCAGATATTGCTTCTTTGCATGGATAGATTTTTGGCACTACTGATTTACATCTTTCAATATTCAATTTGAATTTCTTGCTGTTATCAGGACACTTTACTATAAAATCAATCGGTGCTAAATCTAGTCGTATGCGAAGATTGACACCATCCAGTAAGTAGTTGTCAATATTAAAAATATCACACATGAGCGGACCGGAAAGAAAAACTCCATGTTTTTTAATGTTCTTAGTGACACGCTTTTCTAAGTTATTCATATTTTGAAAATTAGTATTTTCATATTTATCAATTATACCTGTTCCCTATCGTCTTGAAATAGAAACATATTTCGACCAATAGTCTGTATTTTATCTGGATGCATGGTTGTAAGTAGTTTAATGTATCCAGCGTAATTAAACATATAATTATTCTCTGTAAGAGGCCGGTAGTGTACGAATGGAAATGAGCTAGGGTATTAGAATAATTCAGACTCGACGCCTGCTCGAGGGCAATGTTATGTCTAGGTGAGGGCGACGTTTGTCTATGTAAACACACCGACGGTGGTGACTGTTTTTATAATCGCTTATGAATCACAACATTGTAAGCGCAGGTTACCTTCGTTTGACTAATGCTGAGGTAAACAATTTTTGCTAGTGGCATTGAAATGGCTTTCCGGATTGGTGCAAGGTGCAGAAGGAGGAAAAAAACTATTGGTGCAGGAATTCAAAGTCACGCCCATAAGGAGTGACATTTATTTGAGAAGTCACCGGGGATTGGTTTAGAAAAATTAGTGACGTCAGACGAAGGTAGCTCAGCGTAAGATACGGGATCTCTTCAGACGTTCTATAGAGAAGAGATAGGGAAGATATAGGGAGAAGATCTAGAGGAGGGTGTAGAGAGAGGATCAGGAGACGATGTAGAGACGAGAGAAAAGAGATCCCGAGTGTAAGCTGAAGGTGAAATTACAGTGAAAGAAGAAAGAAAATTCACCTCCCTTTTATTAACCCAAAGGACGAGAGGAACAGGCATGGGGCCTAGAAAATAGTGAGACTACAGGAAAAAGAAGGCATTGGGCCTACTACTTAAGAGGAACTTGAATATTAGTGAACCTCACGTAACGAGAGGCAAGGGGCCTCGAGACGAGTGATATTACAAGTCAAATTTAAGTGACAGTGGTGACTAGGGGAGGTGAAAGTGGTGCTCAGCGGTGGAACGAACGATCTGGGTGTTAAACACCTCCGAAGAGAAGTGGCGCCTGAAGTCTACGGGAACAAGACAACCAAAATCAAGAGTGTATTACGACTACGAGAGAAATCTACAACTTCAAGTAACTGCTACGTTGGGAACAAGCATTCTTCAAGATTCTTCAAGGAGATCATCATCTACAAGGCGGTCTTCAAGGCAGAGTGTGTGATGGAGGAGGAACAACGTCGTTGAGGAATGACAAGACCGTAGAAGGACGTCAAACCAGACATTGACATCACGAAGCGACATCGCAAGCAGCCAGGCTAAAGCAAGGTATTAGTAAAGTATGAGTACCCCTCAGAATTCTAACGTGTTGAGACACGAAATTCACACATCAAATACAAATATTCCAAAATTCACAGGAGAGTCTAACACATATGGTGTAAACAAGTTCCTAAACCTCATTGACACTCTTATAGTTAGTAAAAATATAACAAACGAGAATCGTAAGATTGAGATTCTCAAGGAGAATATAGATCCAGAGCATGGAAGGGCGAGGTTTGTCATTAACTTCCAGCAAATGGAATCAATTAATCAATATGATGATTATAAGAAGGCATTTATCAAGCATTTCATGTCCAAATGTGATCAGGATCCTATTAGATCATTGGTAAAAATGATTAAGGAAGTTAGGACAAGTGAAACTGACACAGAGTACTTAGCTAGATTAGATAGATGGTCAAAAGACATGAATTCTATCTTGAAAGATTCAGACTGGATAGAAAGATCTAGTGAGAAGATGGAAATCTCACAGGTAATCAAATTGATTACATTTAGCTTATTGGCAAAGAATTCTGATGACTTAACAGCAGAAAGGCTGTACAAAGATTTAAAATCAAATATCTGTTTAGGAGAAGTAGATTATCTTCTACAAGGATACAGTGAGACCAGAACAATAAACCCATATGTAATGCCTATAAATCAACATAGCCAATATAGGAACTCTAGAGAGTTTAAGAAAACAGAAGTAGGACATAGGCGGCATGCTAGAAGTCCATCTAGGGATAGGGATACCAGAATCCTTTGTTTTAATTGTAATGCATGGGGACACAAGGCACAAGAATGTTTTTATGGGATTATTTGCAGAAATTGCAAATACGAAGGTCACAATGAGTATCAATGTAGGAACCCTCCATTCTGTATTTACCATAATAAAATCGGACACAGAACTCATGAGTGCCGAAATTTTCGGGTACCCCAGGGCTAAGAGGAAAACCCCCAGACACAGAATAAACCATTTCAGACCTCCCCATATATATACCGATAGGCGGTATTGTGTTAAATATGGGAATGCAAGGGAGATGAAAGAAACTGACAAACTGATAATTACTGTTGGTAAAACTTCTGTAGGACCTCTCATTGCGGGTCAAGTGTTCAATAAGCCTATTCAAATTTTTATTGATACAGGGTCTGTAGTTAATGTAATTACTAGTAAAGTTTTAAACCAGTTGAACCCAGGAGTGAAAATGTTGGAACCAATCCGTTATACATTGCAAGGTGTAACTGGAAATCAGTTAAAAACATTAGGCAAGATTGAGCTAGAAGTTGCCTTATATACAAATGAACAATTGTACATCCCAGTGATAGTGGTAGAAGAGTCTGTTTTTCCAGGAGATTTATTGATAGGATTTGCAACTATGAGAAAAGAAAACATGGTAATTTGTCCTGCTGACTTAGGAATTTTAGTGAAGTCACAGTTAATCCCATTCTTAAATCAACCAGACTTAAGACCAGTGATAGGAATCAATGAATCCTTAGATAACATTTCTATCCTAGATAGCGAGGCCGAGCGGTCCAACCCTACAGAAAGTAAAACAATTTGTGAACCCAACTCAGAAGTTCAGGAAATCCCAGAGATTACTAAATTATTAACCACAGATGCCTTGAGAATTGCAGATTGCGGATTAACAAGGTCGACATTGTTACATCCCATGTCAATTAATAAGGTTGAAGTGTGTTTGAAAGGAATCAATGTAGACTCTGAAGTAATTACAGTCCCAGAAACAGTTAAACTTAAAGGATTGAAGTGGGACTCAGGGATTTATAAGACAAATAAGAACAGAGTAGAAGTATTAGTAATTAATACTATGAATAAAGAGATAGTTTTAAAGAAAGGTACACAAATAGGATGTATTCAGGTGTGTACTAAACCTATTAAGATTTTAAATGAGAATAGTGAGGAGATAGAATTACCAACTTCATCAATTTGCTCAGTACAAGAAGGCATAGACTTAAGAAATAGATATAAAGAATTATTACAATCAACTAATTGCCCTGAGTTGGATGAAGCTTTATTTGCTTTGCTTATGAAACATAAAAAAGCAATTGCTTTGCCGGGGGACGCCTTAGGCAAAACAACTGTTTTAAAACATCACATTAAGTTAAAACCAGGAACACAACCTATCTACATACCAGCCTACAGAGTTCCTCACTCTAGATTAGCTGTAGTAGATAAACTCATCACTGAAATGTTATCACAGGATATTATTGAACATAGTAAAAGTGAGTGGAATTTTCCGTTGATCCTAGTACCAAAGTCTGATGGGACTATGCGACCAGTTATTGATTACAGGGAACTGAATAAGCACACCATTCGTGACAGGTTACCATTACCCATTATCGGTGACATTTTGAGAAGTTTGGGAACTGAGAATAGATATTTTAGTACTATAGATATCAAATCAGCTTTTTGGCAAATAGAATTGCATGAAGATTCAAGAGAGTTCACAGCATTTTCTACTACAACAGGACATTATGAGTTCAAGAGAATGCCATTTGGGTTATGTAATAGTCCATTAACTTACATGAGATTAATGAATACTATTCTAGATGGATTGTTAGGAAACACTGCCAGTGTATTTCTAGATGACATTTTAATAGTTTCTCAGACTGCAGTGGAGCACTTTAAGAAATTAGATTTGATATTCTCAAGACTAGGAGAAGCTGGGTTAAAAGTAAAACTTGAAAAATGTAAGTTCTTGCAAGACAGTGTCATTTACTTAGGACATAAGATAGACAGACACGGACTAAGTACAGTAAATTCAAAGGTGGACGCTGTCAAGAATTTTCCAGTTCCGACCAATGTAGACAAGGTTAGGAGCTTTTTGGGATTAACAGGATATTATAGAAAATTCATTCAAAGTTATGCTGACATTGCTAATCCACTAAGTTCTTTGTTGAGAAAGGACTCAAAGTTCATATGGGGACCTGCGCAACAGCAAGCTTTTGACAAGTTGAAAGATAAACTCACAAGTTCACCTATTTTAATTTTTTCCGACTATGAAAAAGAATTTATTCTTTGTACTGATGCGTCTGACATAGGGTTAGGAGGCATACTAATGCAAGAGAGAAATGGAACTTTGAAACCCATAGCTTACACCTCCAGACTTTGTAATAGTGCGGAGAGAAACTATTCTATAACTGAAAGAGAAACTTTAGCAGTAATTTATTCTTTAGAAAGTTTTAGGGATATGATACTAGGGTATCCCATCAGAGTTTGGACTGATCACACAGCTATTCAGAACTTATTTAAGCATAAGAATCTTAGAGGCAGACTTGCTAGATGGTTTGCGATACTTCAGTGCTATGATGTTCAATTTAATTATATTCCGGGTAGAAGGAATGTAGCAGATCCACTTTCTAGAAACATTAGTCAACCAATGACTGGGACTGGATTGATTAATTTTGTTTGTAGTATAGAAGAGTTAGTAACTTTAGATGAAGAAATGCTAATAAGAGAACAGAGAGATGATGAGACATGTGATTCAATAATCAAGCATTTGATGAACCCAAGAGGAGATCCTCCAAAGCTACCAAAGGGGTATAAGATAGAGGAATTTCATTTGATTAATGGAATTTTGTATAGGAAAACATTTGTAAATGGGAAAGATATTTCTAGAGGTCAAGTAAATCAGTTGGTTATACCACAAACTCTGGTAAATGAGATATTGAAGTTACTTCATGATAGTGATTGTAGTTCACATCCTGGAAAGGATAAAACTTATAGACAAGCACAACTTAAGTACTTTTGGTTAGGTATGAAGAAAACTATATATGATTATATAGAAAAATGTGTAAAATGTGTAAAGGTGAAAGGAAATACACCAAAACCTGCTCCTATACTCACCTATCCCATTCCACAGAAACCTTGGGAAAGAGTTCACATGGATACTTTGGAATTACCACTAACCGAGAACGGCTTTAAATACCTATTTGTTGCTATTGATTATTTTTCAAGATTTTGTATATTACAACCCATAATCAATAAGAAAGCTGAAACTATTGCTTCCGTAATCTATGATCAGATAATCTGTAATTTTACTACACCTAACATCCTAGTTTCAGATAATGGGACTGAATTTAATAACAAAATCTTGGAAAATCTATGTAATGTGTTCCACATCAAGAAAGTCAATATACTCGTTAACCATCCCCAAAGTAATGGAGTAGTAGAAAGGTTAAACAAAAAGATAATTATATGTCTTAGAACACTAATAAGTCCTCATAGTGTAACTTGGGATACTTGGATTCCTTGTGTTAAGTGTACTCTGAACAATCAAATTAATGTAGCAACTGGGGATACACCTCATTTTATAATTTTTGGGGAAGACAAAACTCTGCCATATGAAATGTTGACTGCAGAGCAAAAACCCATATATAATATGGATGATTATATATCCAATAGGATAAATACTCTTCAAAGTATTCACCAAAGAGTTAGGAAACATATGCAGGTGTATTCACAAGAGATGAGGGAACAACAACACAAAATAGCTCGTAAACTAGAATTGAAAATTGGGGAATTAGTAATGGTCAAAGCAACCTCACCCAATAATAAACTTTCACTAAGGTACACTGGTCCATATAGGGTAATTGATTCTGCAGGTGGAAACAAGTTTAAACTTAAACATTTAGAATCAAGAGAAGAATTGGTTAGGACATTTAGATGACATAAGGAAAATTAGCTTGCAGATCTATGAAGATGATTATAGTAATACTTTGTGCATAAATATTGATAACCCTGGAGAATATGGAGAATATTATAATGATATTTTTCAAGAGTTGAATATTAATCTTGATGTATTTTACAGATAGTATTGACCATTTGTATGTATTTGGGATGGGAGACCTAAACAACCGGAACTTGGTGTCAAGCAGATACATGGAAACCTAAAACCTAGGATCTGATCTTGTCAGACTTGGAACCTTAAGGACTTAAGGACCTCTCATCTGAGTACACACATGAGTATTGTGACCATTTTAAAGTAATAAGTCTTTGAAAATGAAGTGTGTTGGAAATAATATTGAACAAGAAGAGACACTCGAACTCTAGATTAGTGTGTTTTGCAAATTAATTGCTATTGAAAAGATGATAAACCATTCAGAATTTAAAGTTAGTGCTCATAGTGAATTTTCTAATCAATTACATCCTTACTGTAGACAATCTAAGAGAAAGCATGATCTCTTTTGTGTTCGAGAGGCTTCACATAAACTCTCTGGTTAGGAATATGTCTGTTATGAACAATTGTCATTACCAACGAATTTTGGTAGACCAGATCCCTCATTGTAACATACAAGGATCTCATTACCTGTTTTTCCCTAACAAGACAAAGGTATCAATAAATTGTCCCGGGTTGAGTCCTAAATTGGATTTGGTTGAAGGTCTTGTCTCTATTCAAGATAACTGCGAATTGCATGCAGACACTATTTCCACCATTTCTAATACCCTTAATACAATGCATTTAACCGAGGACACCTACATTTCAACCTTCAACTTCACATTGCCTGAAAACTCCCCTCCCTTGAAAATTAAGAGAAGACCATTGTCAAGATCTCCCTCAAATGATTTACATATGTTACCAATCCTTATCATACCCTTACTTTCAATGTTAGTGGCAGCACTGATTGCCTTTGTTGTATTCCGGAGATTGGCTCTGTCAAAGCAAATCAACCATGTAACCGCTTAATTCAATACCTTATATATATTGAGATGCTTGTTATTCACATTTATAGGTATTATGTTTATGTATTATTCCCAATTTATTGCATGAATGATGTATTTTGGAGGGTAGATTAACAATTACGCAAGGGTAGATTAGCTTATTCTAGAAATATATTAGCAAGCCCTGTAAGAGGGAAATAAGAATTGGTCGGGACGACCAAGGGTAGCTGCCGAGCCCTGTAAGAGGCCGGTAGTGTACGAATGGAAATGAGCTAGGGTATTAGAATAATTCAGACTCGACGCCTGCTCGAGGGCAATGTTATGTCTAGGTGAGGGCGACGTTTGTCTATGTAAACACACCGACGGTGGTGACTGTTTTTATAATCGCTTATGAATCACAACATTGTAAGCGCAGGTTACCTTCGTTTGACTAATGCTGAGGTAAACAATTTTTGCTAGTGGCATTGAAATGGCTTTCCGGATTGGTGCAAGGTGCAGAAGGAGAAAAAAAACTATTGGTGCAGGAATTCAAAGTCACGCCCATAAGGAGTGACATTTATTTGAGAAGTCACCGGGGATTGGTTTAGAAAAATTAGTGACGTCAGACGAAGGTAGCTCAGCGTAAGATACGGGATCTCTTCAGACGTTCTATAGAGAAGAGATAGGGAAGATATAGGGAGAAGATATAGAGAGGGTGTAGAGAGAGGATCAGGAGACGATGTAGAGACGAGAGAAAAGAGATCCCGAGTGTAAGCTGAAGGTGAAATTACAGTGAAAGAAGAAAGAAAATTCACCTCCCTTTTATTAACCCAAAGGACGAGAGGAACAGGCATGGGGCCTAGAAAATAGTGAGACTACAGGAAAAAGAAGGCATTGGGCCTACTACTTAAGAGGAACTTGAATATTAGTGAACCTCACGTAACGAGAGGCAAGGGGCCTCGAGACGAGTGATATTACAAGTCAAATTTAAGTGACAGTGGTGACTAGGGGAGGTGAAATCTCTATTTGGACATCATTGATAAAGAATGACGCGGATTTGAAAATGGTGTTCAAAGCTCCATTGGGGGTAACAATATTATCATTATCGCCCAATTCTGCAGTTTCATCTTCTGCTTGTGGAATCTTTGTTATACGAAATTTTAAACTTGGAACTGTGTTTGATAGATCGAGAAAGACGCCATCGTTTTTCTGTAATCTGAATTCAATGAAATTGTCAGAGTATTTGATCATAATTAATATTTACGGGTAAGATTTCAACATTTTGTCTGTTTTCTATTGAAGTTCCCAATAATCGAAATCTTGAAGGTCGAGGGAACATCTCGCTAATTGCCGACGTAAAATTAGGTGTAGGGGCCCCACTTTGGGAAGCTGTTATAACTTCACCGCTCGCCATGATTATAATTATCCGTCAGATCTAAAGACATCTCTTTTATAACACGAACGTTTACGTTTTCTT
>NC_134810.1:20596841-20601841 GCF_046742065.1 Oratosquilla oratoria | reverse complement strand
GTTAATGTCTGTATCCTTAGGTACAATTACGAGTATGTCATCAACATACCTAAGCCTACTATTCCTACCCATTATTGCCATGTATTCTTCTGTTTCGAGTATTTCCATGTATAAATTTGCTAACAATGCAGAAAGGGGACTACCCATGGCGAAGCCAGAATGTTGTCTGTAATCAATATCATTAAAAGTGAAAGCGCCAAATCCTACACAAAGAGAAATTAATTCGTGGTAATCTTTTTTGGGGACAGGTAGATCTTCATTTTTCAAATTATTCACTACTCGTTCAACAGCATTTAGAGCGCGATTTATTGATACTCGAGTATATAAAGAGGTGACATCGTAGCTGGCTAGTTTCTTGTTATTGAAATCTAAATTGGCTGCCTCGGGCAAATGAGAATTAACTCGGAATGATTAAAGCTTCCCTAGTGGAGTGCGATGCATGTTTTTCGACATCAGCTATTTAAGAAAAATGGACATGACGTGATCTGCGTAATTGCATTAATCATTGGAAGCATCATATATGCAGGATTTAATCAATCCGAGCTAACTCTCATTTGCCCGAGGCAGCCAATCAGCAACTTCCACATCACACAAACCGGCGTACAATTCCAAATGATGACAATTTTAATTTGCATACGAGTATATACGCATCACCATATCTGTATGCGCAGGTGTATGCGTATGTGTATACATGTGTGCATAAACACGTGCATATGTTTCTGTACGTGCATACGTAGGTATCCATGCATTAGTTTATATTTTCAGGAGTACTTTTTGTCCGTCCCCTGCGCAGAAGCTCCGCGTCTTGAAATCAAGGAACGCCGAGTGCCACAAGCGTAAACCTTTCTGGGGCTTAGTCGCATCTCTTCTCTTCCAGTGGTAAGTACTCTCAGGAATCACGAGGGACGCGTTCCGTCTTTTCTCAGAAAGAAAACCAAATCCAACGACCGTAATTACGTATGCTTTTGTTCTTGAACGCGTACCGCATTACTACCGGGTTAATATTTATTTGGACGTAATATAACTGTGGCCAATTAAAGCTGTATAGAGAGACTGAAACGATCTTGTGAATATCGTATACATGATACGGTTTGCATTGGTCAAGATTATGTTGAGGTATTTGTAATTTCGAAGATTATATATATATATATATATACCTGTATATATATATATATATATATACATATATATGCATATATATGCATATATATGCATATATATACATATACATATATATACATATATATATATATACATATATATATACATATATATACATATAAATGTATATATATATATATATATATATTTTTTTTTTTTTTTTTTTTTTTTTTTTTTTTTTTTTTTGCTTGTAACCACGAGGAAATTAAAGATCGGAATACTACCATGTTTCTTAGAGCTTTTAGAGTTTGTAGTCCTGAATTTTTAGATGAAGAAATAAAAAAGATTTATGAAATAGCATCAAACTTGAGATACCCAAATCATGTGATAGTTAGATCACAACATAAGGCCAGGAAGTCCTATGTTGATTCTTCCCCAAAAGATCCTTTTAATAAAAAGAATCTTCTGGTTCTTCCCTTTCATCCTAATTTGGTAAAACTCCCTCGTGTCCTTAAGGTTTTTAATGTTAATGTTGTGTTTAAGAACCATACAATCAAAGAACTTCTTATCAAGAATTCACCGGATAATTCGGCGGGTTGTGTCTACTCTATCCCTTGCAAGAATTGCAATTCTTGTTATATTGGTCAAACTGGCAAGGAATTAAAACTTAGATTGAACCAGCATAAGTATAGTGTCCGTACTGGCCAATCTTCAAGTGGGATTTTTGCTCACATTAGAGACTACAATCACTGTATTGATTGGGACAATTCCCAAGAAATTTTTTCAAGTAATTCTTATTTGATAAGGAATATAATTGAATCGTGTCTCATTAAAAAAACTTTTAATGAAAATCTCAATTTAAGCACTGGTCTTTTTAAACTAGATAATTTTGTTATTAACCAAATTGTAGGACAATGTCCCAAAGCTCCGCCTTAGCCATCTTCTGTGACCTTTTTTCACCTGTGTCAACTGTCACCCATTTTTATTCATTTATTCTTGTTATTATTATTTTCTATTATATATATGTATGCGTGTGCATGCGTGCACATATATGTATGTATGTATATGTATATATCTATTATTATTATTTCTATTTTTGTTTCTTTGTAAGACAATCCTTATGTATTTATGTTGAATCACATGTGTCAATTGTCACCATTCTTATTTCTTGTTATTATCATTTATATTTTGTTTCTTTGTAGGATATTTCTTATGTATTTATGTTGAATGTCCTTTTATCACCTTGTCAATTGTCATCCTTATGTATTTATGCTGAGTGACATTTTATCACCTGTTTCAATTTTCACCCATTTTTTATTGTTTTTTTTTTTTATATTTTTGTTGCTTTGTAAGATAGTCCTTACGTATTTACGTTGAGTGACCTCTCCTGTTTTATATAATATTGTATTTAAGTTATACTTTGTTGTGACACTATGTACTTTGAAAATGTCTTAATAGACGAAAACGTTCAGTATTCCGATCTTTAATTTCCTCGTGGTTACAAGCAAAAATCTTTATTCACGTGTTTTTTGTGATCACTGTTGCATGTATATATATATATATATATATATATATATACATATATATATATATATATATATATATATATGGACAAAAGGAGCTCTAATGTACTCACTGAATTGATAGACTAAAAAAGTGAGAAAAATCATTCGAGGAATCCGGCATATGTCAGAGCTAACACACTTGCCAGACCATCAGCCATTTGGGGGCAAATTGAATATCACAGGAACTTCCTTTCCTTGTACAGAAGAAGAGGAAGGTGAGGAACCTACGCCAGGAAGCGTGTAGCTGCGACCGAAGCCATCAACTTTGCCCTCTGCGATTTGGGGACTGTTTGAGAGGTAACAGTCACTACTTGTAGTCGGGGAGAAGTGCGGCATTCGAACCCAGAACTAAGCGAATGTGAGACCAGCACGCTCCCGATGACGCCACCAGTGCTGATTTGTATATGCTGTGAGTGCATACTGGCGTGTGAGCGTCCACGTGTTATTCTACAATACCCACATCTGAATTGCTCAGTAATGTTCTCTATCATTACTATCTCAACCTCATTACTGTAAAGGAACATTTTGAAAATGACAACTGAGACCAATGTTTCAAATCAGCCAGAGTCAATCAATGATCGCAACAACACCACTAAATCTAGCATAGGCGCCTCCTTGATAGGGAGACCAACGATGGTCTGAAAAATGGCCAATAAAATTTAACCCAAGTGAATGTAATGTTTTGCACATAAGTAAAAATAACAATAGGTACGATTACAATTTATCTGGAAATTGGTTACCAAAATTGGAGAGTGAAAAGGATCTCGGCGTAATTATCAGTAATGATCTCAAATGATCTAAACAATATATTTCCACCTCAGAGGAAGCAAATAAGATCCTAGGACTGATTGGGCGATCTTTTGGTTTTAAAATTCCATCTGTCATTAACAAATTATTTAAATCGTTAGTTCATACACATTTGGGATTTGCTGTTTCCGTATGGTCACCGAATCTCGGTAAAGGCATTGACAGATTGGATAAAGTACAACGGCGAGCCTCAAAGCTGATTCCAAATATGCACATAGGTGAAAATATCAGTAAGTGCGATTACAATTTTCCTGGAAATTGGTTAACAAAATTGGATAGCAAAAAGGATCTCGGCGTAATTATTAGGCCAGTCATTTTATGGATATACCCACCACAAATTGCAATAGTAATGAAACTTGGCATTTTTGCCTCTTTTGACCCATATAATAATATAGTAAAAGTCAAGGAAATTCGAGGCATTGGAACATATTCATTTCGAGCAACCACTTTTTGAAAGTTATGCACGAAAATACGCTAATAGAAATGGCATAACATTTTTTTTTATAACAGTGCTTTTGTTATTTCTTTCACATTTCTCAAAATATGTCAAAAATTTTGATTATTAAATAAATAAATTGAGATGATTAATGTCTAGCCTTTTGTTATTCTCTTTTCAGGTTAACCAGTAGCATGGACGATTGCGTTTTCTGCAGCGAGTCTCTCGGCAACGGCGAACAAACCACGAAATTAGGCGGCAAGGGGTGTGATGGAATAAGCAAGGCAAATGACCTACGGCAGGCTGATATCAGTGCCGCACCTGGACAAGTTGTACACACCAAATGCAGGAAGGACTTCTGCTCCCAACTGTCTATTGAGCGAGACATCAGAAAACGGGGATATGACGGTACTGGTGGTTTCAGCGGCACTGTGCGTGCGCGTCGATCTGCCAGTTCTGCGTTTAACTACAGTGAACACTGTTTGTTCTGTGGAACACCAGACAAGTACTAGGGCAGACAAAAAACGCATAAACTTATACCAGTCCGAACAATGGACTTCCAGAGGAAGGTTACAGAGAGCTGTGTTGAACGCAATGATGCATGGTCAGAAACAGTAAAGGCTCGAGTAGAATTCGTCCAGGACTTGCATGCCGCTGACGCAGTCTATCATAATATATGTAGCATAAAATTCAGAACTGGGAAGCAGATTCCAAGCCAGTTCTTCACAGTGCCAAGCAAGCGACCTAAGTATGGTAGACCGGCTGATGACACACGGAATGATGCATTCATAAAAGTCGTAGAGTACCTCAAAGCCAATGACGAGGAACAGACAACGATACCGGATCTCATAGAGAAAATGGGGGAATTTCTTCTTGGAACTGATTGCACACCTTATGGATTCACCTACATGATTTTCTCTTAAAACCTCTTAACGATTGTAAAACTTGGGAATGTTCCAATGCTTCGATTTTCCTTGATTTTTAGTATGTCATTCTCCACTAAATTTGACGGTTGAAAAATGCATGTTTCATTACTACTGCAATTTGTGGTGGGTTCGACCCAAAAATGGCATAGAATGACTGGCCTAAAA